>NW_006442491.1:40346899-40348378 GCF_000325575.1 Pteropus alecto
CGGCAGGCTGGAGAGACAGAACGTGCCGCTGCCCTGCGGTTTGGCCTGTGGGCCGACGGTCGTCCACACGGCGCCACCGCAGGGCAGAGCTGTGCGCACAGTCACACACGTACCCGGCGGACACGTGCCACGCGTGTGTCCCCGCGTGCCCACACGCTCACACATCCGCGCACACACGGCACCCTCGTCCCGAGTTTACGGGAAACTCAACACCCCGGGGCAAAGCCCCGAGCAGGACGGGCCAGGCAGAGACGGGCCGGGCCCTGAGTCACAGTGTCCTCAAGGACGGAGGACGAGGACGAGGGCCGATGACGCAGAGGGGTGAGGAGAGACAGCGCTGAAAACGCGAACGGAGAGGTTCGAACGGGAGATTCCTAAGTGAGGATTCATCCCGTAAGCGTAGTGAAGACAGCGGACTCTCTGTGCATCTGCAGGAGGCTAGGACGGCAGTGACCTCCACGTGTTGAGGGATGATGCTCAAATTTCACATCCAGCAAAACTGTCACCGAAGTGAACGGGCCACAGACATTCCGAGGCCCGCGGAGTCTGGGATGGTCCCCCAGAAGACCCTCCGAGGGCCTGGGTCAGGCAGGTTCTGCAGAAGGGGGACCAGCCGGAAGCCCGACCTCTCCCACGGAAGAACCATGGGAAGTCACACCCTAGCGCGGCTGGCCCTCGGCTGCATAGCAAAGCCTCCCCACACAGATCACGCCTGTCGCAAACGAAAACTCCCGATGGTTCCACGGGCCGGGCCGGGGCGGGCAGTGCTGGCGGAAACAGGAAGCCGGAGCCGGCCAGGCGGTAACTGGGCAGCACCACGGAGCACGGAGCACGGGGAGCTGGGGAGGCGGGGAAGCTGCGCTGGGGAAGGGCTAGTGTTTTCGGCAAACGCTTGAAAAGAACTAGAGGTTGAATCAGAAAGACTCGCACGCAGAACTCAGGCGCTTAGTTTCCCAGAGGGAGGCACACCACGCTCTGCCGGGGAGCCGGCTCGGGCCAGGACGCAGAGGGCACGAGGGGACAGCCAGGCGGGGCAGGGTGGCCCGTCGGGATAATTCTGGTGGGCCTCGGGCACGGGGGCTGTCCCCCGTCGCCTGGCCCTGCTGATTTAGGGCAGGACATCCCGGCTTGGTGTGTGAGCGTTAGCTGGGGGGGGGCACGGGCTGTCTGCACGTCACGGGCGTGTCCGGGGAGCTGTCAACCACCCCGGGGAGGAGCAGTGTCTGTGCCGCTCCCAAGATGTCGAAACGTCACAAGGTACAGAGAATAAAAACGTGGTCAGTTCGAAGAGAAATGTGGACACAGACGCACGAAGGCCTGACGTTCCGAGCACGAAGGTCGCTGTCGGGACGGAGAAGCGGCCGAGCTCCCGCCGTCCAGACAGACAAGGGTCAGGCATCGAGATGGGGGCAATCCCTGGCCCTGCCTGTCACCGCCGAGTCTCGGCCGCTGCCGGCGGAGCGGGGCCGGAGCGTGCGC
>NW_006442491.1:40348396-40352938 GCF_000325575.1 Pteropus alecto
AGCGCCCCACACGGCGAGCTCCCCGCACGGCGAGGCAGGGGCCGGACGGGCTGGGGCTCCCGGGGTCGGCTGTGTCCGCGCCCGGAGCGGTGTCCTGGGTCCTTGGTGTCAAATTGGTAAAACTCACACAACCAAGGGCTTAAGATCACGCATTTCATCATACGTGAATTTTACCTCAATCCAAACAAACAGAAACCAAAACCGCACTGGAGGCAAAAACGCCCCACAGAGGCCGCGGGTTGCTGGGTGGCGGGAAGGCTGTTGCGTGTGTGGTTTTCCGACATTTTTCTTTCTTGAGTCTCAAAAGAACAGAACACCCAAAACAAGGCGGGGAGGCAGCTCCGTGCCGGCGCCACCCGGCCTCCGCCGACCCAGAACAGCGCGTCTGCGTGGCCCGCCCGCCGCTCCTGGCAGCTGCTGGGACATCTGGCGGCTTTCGTTACATAAGGGACTGAGGCGCTCACATCTGAATCTGCGTCCGGGCGCCCCCTGGGGCCCGGTGTCCCGACGTTAAGACGTTAAGACGTTAAGACGCCGGCTCGTCATTCCGGGGGACTCTCCCAGCACCCCCACGGCCCCCAGGGGCCGCTGCAGAGCCATCTGGGCAGATGGGGTCCTGACCGGCCTGGGGGCCCGGGAGGCGAGACCGCCCAGGGCGTCAACACCGGCCTCTCTGCACCCCACCCTCGGCCGAGTCAGGGGCCCGGCTCATGTGCCCGGGCGAGGGGTGCGGCCTCAGCCTCCTGCACGGGCGCCACTGACTGGCAGGGACCAGCCAACCCGAACTCTGCAGCAATGAGGCTCATCGGGTGCTTGGCTTGTGCTGGCTCAAACTTATCAATTATTCACTCAGTGCCCTGGGCACCTCGTGACAGGCCACCACCTGACAGGGGACGGGGGACGGCGTCCTGCCCTCAGCTCCACGGCCCCCAGGGGCATGGAGGGCGGGACTCTGAACGACTGACCCCTTCAGCCTCCTTCCTCCGCCCGCCGTCACCGGCCACTCCTGGGGGAGGGCCCACGCTGTCCTGCCCCCTCACTTGGAGCCTGAGGGAGGGCTAAGGGCAGCACCCACTCACCCACATGCTACCCCCAGGGCCAGTGTTTTCCATGGGTCACAGGGGACACTATTGGTGCCGCTGGCACTCTGCCCTGGGGGGATGACACCGGGCCCCCGGGACCGGTGTCCTCAGACTTCCTCCCAACCTCTGGGCAAGATGACCCCTGCATTTCTGTGGGACACAGGCTCCTCAGCTCTGCAGGCCCCGAGGACGAGTCCAGGGGCGGGAGGCCTGAAGGACAGGTCCCTCCCACCCCCGAGGGACCACACTCCAGAGGGTCCAAGTCGTCCCCGAGTGTGCTGTCCTCAGGGACCCCACCCTCCAGGGACCCAGAGGGAGGCGTGGATGGGGGTGTGGACGGGGAGCCCAGAGCCCGGGTCCCGTCGGTCTGACCGCCAGTGCCCATGGAGACCCGGGGGCCTGAACACGCTTCCCCAAGACTCCCAGGACTCCGTGAGCCCGAGGGTCGCCCCCCGGGGAGCCGCCCCCCAGGTCTCCTCCCAGCAGAACCACAGCCCACGGCAGCCCCACTCCCCAGGGCACAAATCCTGGGTGTTCACGAATTTACTGAAGCCAAACAAAATGTCTGCTTGGACCCAGCTGAGCAAATGAGATTCAGGTATTTGCTGACTCACCGAGGACCCAGGGGTGGGAGAGGCGGCTTGGGCCTCCGGGGTCCCACGGGGGAGGGGCGCCCGGGGCCTTGGCCAGAGCGCAGTCAGGCCGTCCTGGGCAGGAAGCCAGCGCGTGGTCATGCTCTGGATAAACTTTAATGAGACTTAGACAGTAACACCGCCCTGCAGACGCGAACGAGCATCCGGCAGCCCACCCCCCTCGCAGCCCGTGGGGGGCAGGCCCCAGCCGATGAGCAGCAGCCCCCCGGGAAGGTCCCACCAAGGCCATCTGTCAGTGGATGGAGGTGGGGGACAGTCTGGCAAATGAAGTGGCCCCGCGAGTGCCGGGCGGCCCGTGGACCCACGGCTGCGGCCGGCGTCCTAGATCATGCCGGCCAGCCAGGGCGGCAGGAAGAGGCCCACGGTCCCCAGCAGGCAGACGATGACGAACACCCAGAGGAAGATGCGGTCGACGACCATGGCCATGTACTTCCAGTCCTCCTTCACCTGCAACGGCAGACACGCGTCACCACAGCCCCGCCCGCGGCCTCGCGTGCCGCCAGAACCTTCTAGAACCTGGCGCTTTGCATGGCAAGTTCTCCGTTTGCTACCCTTGCCACCGAGGTCACCGAGGTTGCAGGCACACCGGGCTGAGGTGACAAGTGCGGAGAAGGGGCTCGTCCAGCTGAGGTCTGGGCTCAGAGACACTCGGGTCGGCGGGCTCCAAGGAGGCCAACGTCACAGCCGCCGTGGGGGCCGGGTTTGGCGCTGTGCCCCCCGCTTTGCGTGCCTGGTGGGGTGCCTGAGCTCCGGGGTGGGGGGCAGCAGCGGCAGGCCTTTGGAAGACCGCCAGGGTCCTGGCCACGTGGCGGTGAGATTGGCTCTCGGTTTGCGGAAGAGGGGAGGGTGCGGCAAGGCTGGAGGGGGGGTGTCCGCCGGCCCCGGCCGTGCAGGACGAGGACCAGGCGCGCCGGGGCGACGGCCTGACCTCCGACACGAGCCCCCCCAGGCCCGGGGCAGGGGCGGGGCTCCGCTCCCCACTTTGGGGGTGCCCGGGAGAGCGGTTTCCTCAGTGCCATGCCATTTTCTGCTCCGATTTCTTGAAGTAACAGAGGCGTCCTGAGGGTTTCAACCCAACCCAGACAGCGCTTGTTCACAGGGAGCCGGGAGCAGGCAGGGCCACTGTGCCCGCTGTGCCCTGCTTTCCACCGGCCCCGTGCGTCCCCAGCGAGCATGAAACGCCGCCGCAGACCAAAGCCGCCCCGTTGTCCCCGAGCCTCGGCGCGGAAATGAGAACCAGGTCGCCCACGCGGCCGGCACCGTGCCGGTGAGGGGCGCTGGGCGGCTGGAGCGGGCCCCACGCTGACCACCGGGCTGCTGGCCGCTGGGGTCCATCGGGTCGGTCACCCTCCTGACGGCATGAGTCACCCCTCGGCGCCCACTCAGACCCCCGCCACCGGCGGGGAGCAGCGTCCTGTGGCAAAACGCTGTCCCAGAGCCAACTGCCGCCATGTGGAACTTTCTGGAAAGCTCCAGAATGGCTCACGGCCTCCTGGGATTCACCAGGGTGACTGCGGGAGACCAGCTCACTCATTTCTCAGGGGGGCACTGTGTGGGCGATGGGGAACCCGGCTCCCTTTCCGGGGCTTGCGGACAGCCCCAGGAACCACACCGGCTCCCCGAGGCCACAGCCCCTTCCGAGCAGGCAGAGGGACAAGCTGGGCGGGTGACAGGCAGGGTCAGGGATTGTCCCCATCTCAATGCCTGACTCACAGCAAGCAGCAAATGGCTGACCAGGGCGGGCAACACCCTCCCCCTGCCCCCAAATACTGGCCCCGGCCCCTCCCTCTGCCCACGCCCTGAACTGGGGGTTCCACCATTAGCCTGGACCCACCCTGGCAGGCGCCCCGAGGCGTGGCCACAGAGCCTAGGCCTCGGGGAGCTGCCCCACAGTTCTCTGCACCCGCCTGACTCTGCTCCCCGCCGGCTGGGGCCCCGGCCGGAGGGCCAGGGCTGTGCCCCAGACCAGCCCTGCCCCCCACCAGGCCGCAGAGGCCGCCAACCCATCCTGCTCCCTTCAGCCCTCCAGTCCCCCCAGGTACCCTCGGGGAGGGGGGCGCTGCAGGTCACAGGTCAGAGGGAGGAGCTCACTGGGCACAGAGGGGCTCGCAGAACCCTCCCTGCTGTCCTGAACCCAAAATGGTATCCCCATGATCTGCTCCCGACAGCCCCTGGCCACCTGCCCCGGCCCCGCCCCGGGGGCCCCGCTGGTACTGGTGGCCGGGGGAGGTGGGGGGCAGAGTGGGCCTCAGGCTGCCACGTGGCCCAAAGCTGGCAGCCCGGGTCTTGGCCCCGGTTTCTGGAATTTTCTCCCTGGCCACGCCCTCCTGCAGCGTGGAGAGGAAGCGGAGAGTGTCTGCTCATCTGCTTGGGCCAGGGGCATGGCTGGACGCGGCCAGGGCAGGGACTTACCGAGAAGTCCGTGTCTTCTGCCTTCAGGTGGTCTGCGATGTACTGGACGCCCTCGACCGCCCGTGTCAAGGCCGGTGACAGGGGCAGGTGCCGGGGTGCAGCTTTGGTGCCGTGGGCTTTGAGCACAGTGTTTGGGGACCCCGTGGACGGCTCCTTCCTGCACGTGCATCTGCACGGGGAGGCCGGGTCTGGGGGCGGGAGCTCGGCTGGGGGGGCCTTCAGGGAAGCGGGGGAGCCGGCCGTCTGGCCATCGCCCTCGTCTCGAGGAACACAGTCCTGGATGCTCCGAGACCGGCAGCGGACGCCGCCTCCCCCGGCCCTAGCAGGGCTGGGCATGTGCTGGACGCTCAGGGACCGGGCTTTGGTGAGCCCCGGGGCCTGGGTGCCAGTGGGCG
>NW_006442491.1:40353169-40355704 GCF_000325575.1 Pteropus alecto
TGACCACGGGCGGCCGCTTCATGAGCAGCAGGCGCGGGGCGGCGTCCAGGAAGGCCCGGCGCACCCAGGCGGGCATGGTGTGCGTGCGCGGGGAGCGGTGATGCACGTTGAGCACGAAGACCGTGACGATGATGGACAGGGTGACGAAGATCATGGTGAAGAGCAGGTACTCGCCGATGAGCGGGATGACCAGCGAGGTGGACGGGATGATCTCGGTGATGAGCAGCAGGAAGACGGTGAGCGAGAGCAGCACAGAGATGCAGAGCGTGACCTTCTCGCCGCAGTCGGACGGCAGGTAGAAGACGAGCACAGTGAGGCCGGAGATGAGCAGGCAGGGCACGATGAGGTTGACCGTGTAGAAGAGAGGCAGGCGCCGGATGACGAAGGCGTAGGTGATGTCGGGGTACACCTCGGCGCAGCACGCGTACTTCCTGGTGTTGTAGGTGCCCACGGCGTCCACGATGACCCACTCGCCGCTCTCCCAGAAGTCCAGCTGGTCCACGCGGCTGTGCATGCTCACCAGGTCGATCTTGGCCTTGTCGTAGGTCCAGGACCCGAACTTCATGGTGCAGTTCTGCTGGTCGAAGGGGAAGAAGGTGACGTCGATGCTGCAGGAACTCTTGTAGATGGCGGGGGGCGTCCACTGCACCCGCCCGTCGTGGAAGAGGTGGGCCTTGGTCAGGTGGGTGACGGCGAAGTCCCCGTCCGCACTGGGCAGGAAGGGAGAGGGCGGGTGAGGCGCACGGCCGCGCAGCCCCCACCCGCGTTCCCGCTCCCGATGAGCGAAGGGAGGGAGGCGGCCTCGCCTGGGACGGCACTGGGCAGAGCCGGGCTGGTGGCCCTGGGCATGGCCCTCGCCCGCCTGCCTCCAGCTGGTCGCCCCTACACTGGGGATGACACGCTGAGCCTGACGCACAAGCTTGCTGGTGACGATGGCGATTATTTGGGGGGTTGGGGCTGGGACTGGACCCAGTGTCCCCAGCCTCCTCCCGGGTACCCTGCACCTCTGGGCCCTGAGGGTAGGTGGTGCCTGGTCCCTCTCAGTCCGGGGCTACAAGCTGTCAGCACCAGGAAGGGCGGGCAGCCTGGAGGGGCCTCACTAGGCTGTCGGGGTAACGGGAGTGTCCCGCATTCAGGCCCAGGGCAGAGGGATGGCTCATCGGAGGGTCTCAGCCACCAAGCCTGGTGGGATTTGTGTTCAGGCGGGGTGGGGAGGAGGCCCTGGGCCGAGCACTGCTCGGTAGGCTCTTCCCGGGATAATAGCCACCCACCTGGCCGTCCACACCACACTGAGGCCACGGACACGGAGGAGGCCCCGGGCACCTGTGGTCACCCCAGAGCTGGACCAACCTGGGGATGGGGCCCATCCAGCCACCGCCCTGTCCCCAGCGGGGGTGCCGGCAACACCGAGCACTCGGCACCATCTCCCTGGTGACCCCCGTCAGCGGCTCAGAGGCAGAAGGACCCCCTTCCTGCACAGGTGTGGACTCCAGGCCCACTTGGAGGCCAAGACCGGGCGGCCACCCAAGCAAGAGGTGACAGGGCTGGGTGTGAACTCAAGCCATCCGTTGCCGGGGCCCACCTCTGGCCACTGACCCCGCCGCCTGTCCCTCAGCCTCAGGGGTTGGCGCCCTGTCCCAGGCCCTCCTCCCAGTGGGCAGAGTGCCCGGCCTGCAGCCCGAGGCTTCCCAGACGCTGCTGTCCCCTCAACGTCCCCACGAGGACTCCCACAGGAGGGCTGTGCTGCCCTGGCACAGTGGGCCAGCAGTGGGGACTCAGGGACACCTGCAAGCGGCCATGAGCTCTCGCCTGCTCCTGGAGTCGGCGGCCACAGCTGGAAGCTCCTGGTCCCGAGTCTGGGCCCCAGGAGGCTGTGACCTGGGCTGTGGCTGTGTCACTCCCTCAGCCTCAGTTTTCCCCACGAGGCCCAGGCCATCCACCCTGACCGTGGGTGGCGCCCACAGACAGACGGGGGCAGTGGCCGTCCCAGGCCCCTCGGGGCAGCTCTGCGGCTCAGGCTCTGGAATGCTCACGCTGATGGGTATCCCTCCTGGGCCCCGCGGAACCCCATGGAACCCCATGGAACCCCACAGAGCCTCACAGAACCCCATGGAGCCCCACAGAACCCCACAGAGCCTCACAGAACCCCACAGAGCCTCGCAGAACCCCATGGAGCCCCATGGAACCCCACGCTTGTTCCCCGGGTCGAAGGTCCTCGGGCGGGGGATGGGGAGCTGAGCGGGGACCCCAGGAAGGCCGGGTGGTGGGAGGACTCAGGGCTCGTGGTTCAGAGCAGAGCGCCTGCCTGGCGGGGGGAGCAGGCCTGCCGCCCTCCCGCTCCCCGAGCCAACCCCGAATGCGTCCGTGAGCACCACCTCGAGCCTCACGTGCGGCCGCTGCCCGCTGCCCTGACCACTGCCATTACTGGCGTCAATTAAGCTGGAAGAGGGGCCCACTCGCCGTTGATCAGACAGCGCGGTTTGTAGGTCAGGGCCAGGGCCGGGGGCCTGGTGGGCGGTGGGGGTGGGGCGGGGA
>NW_006442491.1:40355796-40360001 GCF_000325575.1 Pteropus alecto
GAGCCGCGCGCCCAGGCCGAGCCCGAGACGGGGTCGCAGGTGTGGCCTCCGCTCAGAGCGAGCTGGCCCAGGCCCAGGATGCCACAGCAGTGACAGGGGCCGCGGGAGGACAGCAGGCTGCCCTGGGCTCAGGGACCCCGGCGAGGGCCCCAGGCCAGGCCGGGCTGGAACCGCAGCTGCCACGGCCATGCCTGACAAGCCCAGCCCCCAGCACGGAAAACCACCTACGCGACCGGATTTCAGCCCAGCTTCCCAGAGCCCGCACGATGCTTTGTTTGCTCAGGGATGTGAGCACTGGGTGTGGGGACCTGCGGTGGCAATGACAGTGACCTCTGCGCAGGGGAGGGCCCGCGAACGGGTAGTCTGGGGGCTTCTGCAGCCCCCAGAACTCGGGGAACCCTCAGCGTCTAGACGGCTCTTGAGCAGAAGCGACGTACACGTGGCAGGGACACCGCCCGCCCTGGCCGGGGACCGATTCTGAAGACGTTCGTCCCGAGGAGGGCAGCTCCAGGGCCTGCAGTCACTGGGGTCCCGGCCCCCTTTCCCTGACCCAGGGGAGAGACGGGAGCCGATCCAGGAGGTGCCCTGGGCCGGTCTGGCGGTGACGGAGCCCAGGTGCGCACGTCGTACCGGTCCCCTCGGTCCCCTCGCCGTGTGGGCGAGGCCCAGGCACAGGTGGCCTCTTGCTCACCCGGCCACGGCAGAGCTGCCTGCCCGGGGCTCGGCCGGACACAGGACCTGCCGCCCCTGTCCCCCGAGACCCTGCTCACTTGTTGTAGAGGACGATGTCCGGCCGCCAGATGAGCTCCGAAGGGATTCTGATGGAGGTGACATTCTCGTAGTCACCCGGGTCCCAGCGCAGCTTGTAGTCATGCCACTCCTGGGCGGGGGGGAGAGCCACAGCTGAGAGGGGGAGGGGGGCAGGGCGGGGGAGCAGCGGAGGGCCCCTCCCACTCACCTGCTTCACCCACACGTTCGTGGTCATCATCTGGTTCTTCTCGTCCTAGGACACAGATGAGAAGGGAGGTTGTGACCCCCTCGCTCTGGCCCCGAGTGTCCCACAGGATGGGCCACTGCCGAGCACAGGGAGGGAGTGAGTGCCTCGTCTCTGGAGGCAACCAAGCCCAGGATGACAGGCCCTAAGGAGACTCAGGGGTGTGGGGACAAAGGACCCTGACCCTTTGCAGAAGAAAAGCAGGGACAAGGTTTGGCGACTTCCTAGCCACCCGGGGCCTGGCTCTCCCCGGCCACAGTGGGCGTGGGGAAGGAGGGCAGCTTGTCACCTGCATCACGCCCTCCCTGCTGGTCGGGCAGCCCCTCCGCACGGGCCCCCTCCTGCTGCCACCAAAGCCACCTTGGTATGCACGGAGCCCCACTCACTGCCCAGACTGGGGTCAGGATAGGGCCTTGTGTCCCAAAGGCACAGGCTTGGGTGCCTCCCTGTCCTGCTCCCGCAGGGGACAAGCCCCTAGTCAGCCCGCTCAGGGAGAAGAAACCACATGCCCTGAACCCCCAGGCACTGCCCTGGGTCCTGCTCTCCTGCGGGTCCACCTGGGACAGGCCATTCAGCGCACCAGGTGGGACACCGAGGAGCAGTGTGACCTCAGCAGAGGCTGGAGCTGGTGCCCGGCGGTCCCGCCCTTCTCTCCAAGGGGACAGCCTGCCCTTGCCATGGCCCATCCCCCACCCCGAGGCTGGAAGGAGCTTCAAGGTGACAGGGCCCGGCCTCCTTCTCTGCATTCATGCAGTCAGCCCAGGCCCAGGGAGCAGCGGATGCTGCGGGCTCCTCTGCAGGCGTGAAGTCACCCACGCAAGCACCCGCCTTGGGACATGGACCTACAGCAAATACCTGAGCCCCGCAAAGGGACAGGCAAAGGTGGCTCAGAGGCAGGGCAGCCCCTTCCACGCACGATGTGGCCACGGGCCTCAGACCAGTGCCCAGCACGCCGGTGAGCACGGCTCACCAGTACACGGCAGGGCCCGGGGTGCTGGTCCCATTGCTCCTGTGCTGCCCCAGGCCTGGGGTCTTGGAGCTGGGTGCTCCCTCCCAGCCTCAGCCTCTCCCGGGCAAACTAGGGAGATGGGTGGTGTGGGGAGCGAAGGGCTCAGGCAGACGGCCGGGCCGGGCCACGGTGCAGCCGACCTGGGACCTCGGGCGGCAGCCAGCGGCTGCCTCCACCAGCCGCTGCTTTGGACCGCGCTCACAGCCTCATCACTCGGGGAGCTCCGGCATCCCCCGCTGCCTCTGGCTGTGCCCCAGCCAGGAGCACTTCGCAGGACCAGTTCCAGGTCGCCTGCAGGCAGAAGCCTGGACACAGCTCAGGACAGGGTGTGCTGACCGGGTCTCCCCGCTGATGGGGCCTTTCTGTCCTTCTGAAGGTGGCCACAGCCCCTCTCACCTCCTAAAGCCCCTCAGATGTCACCCTCTCTGCCCGTGGTGGCAATGCCGAGCTCATCCTATTTCACTAAGACAGAGTGACGGCCGAGGGTGTCACCATGACAGCACCCGCCGGGCACCCAGGCCTCCACGCCCCTCACAGAGCCGACTGGATGTTGGGGTCCCCAGCAGGGGATGGGTGGGCATTAGGGGACAGCTGCAACCCTTGCAGCTCGGTCCTCGTGTGGAAAACCCAAGCCCTTCCAAGCCCAGCAGGCCGTGGCCGCCCTCCCGCTGAGTGAGCCCGCTCCCCAAGGGCCCGCCCCGCCAGGCTGGAGCCACACCTGAGGCCCTCGGGTCCCCACGCCAGGCTGCACACCCAGCACCAGTCAGATCGCCCCTGCAGGGTGGGTCCCAGCCCCTCCAGAGCACCGTCCCAGCAGCCCCCTTGTCCCTAACCAGGAAGGTAAACACTCCCCAGACCCGTCCGAGACTCACCGGGACCGGAACCGGCATTCCAGACCTGCTGGTAACGGGGAGGGGGACTCCTGGACCAGCTTGGGGTCAGGTCCTGCCCCACCTGGGGCAGAACCAGCACAGAAGGCCCCACAACCCGGCCCCAGGCCACTGCCTTTTGCTCCTGAAGGTGACAGCCCTGACCCGCAGCCGAGAACCTGGCACCCTGGTTTCCCACGCGGGGGAGGGGAGGGCCGGGCCAGAGCAGGGCACGCGGAACCCGCCTCCCCTCGGGACCCCAGCAGCAAGGCGCTGCTGCTGGGCTCGGGCGGCCCCCCCAGCTCATCCAGGGCCCCCGTCCATCTGCTGAGGCCCGGAGCTCCCGGCTCGGCAGCCCCACCTACCACGTCAATGAGCTGGGCGATGGACAGGCCGAAGTGGACGAGGACCACATCCGAGATGTTGGCCACTGGCCGGGACCACTTGTTGTAGCCAGAGAACAGCTTCTTCAGCAGCCGCTCCTCGGCGTGGGCCCGGGTCTCCACCTGGCTGCTCGCTGGGGACAGGCAGGCCGGCAGCTCAGGGGCAGGGTGCGGTGGCTCCAGGCTGTGCTCGGCCACCCAGCATCCTTCTGGCTCCTCTCGGCCCATTCCTCACCGCAGGCCCTTTGCACGTGCCGGCCTCCGCCCCGTCCTCTCCCCCACGTAAATGTCACATCCTTAGGGACCCCCAGGCCGCTCAGGCCCTCCTAGCCCTGCACCTGGCCACGGAAGTGGACAGCCGTTCCGACAGCACTGGCCTGGTTAAGTCCCTGCCCGAGGCTTTATCTGCAGCGACCAAGGCCTGAGGGGTGAACACGTGGGGGGCAGGCCCAGGAGGGAGAGGGAGGAAGGGGAGCGAGGGTCCGGCCGGCCAGAGCCTGCTTCCCATGCTTGCCAGCAGCCCCGGGTTAGTTACTTTACTGCCACCAGAAGAAGCTATTGTCCCCCGATGCCTGAGGGGCATTTTAAGTGCTAACCCTGAAAACCAGCCCAGCACCCCATGTTCTTGGATGGGCACCCAGACTGCCCTCCATGAAGGCTGGAGCGAGGCCCCGCACTGGGAAGGGGCTTTCTCACCTGCCCAGCCCCACAGCCAGTCAGCGGTCTGAAGGCCCCCTGCCTCCCCTGGCTCCGACTTGGGGGGTCTCCGGGAGAGGCTGGGGGACCTGCCCGTGGCCTGCTCCTCTCAGCCCTGCTCAACTGTGAGTCAGCCGGGGCCGGAGGCGGACTCGCACACCCTGGGGTGGGTCCTGGACCCTGACACTGCACCCCACACCCAGAGCGAGACCTTGTCTCCAGGTGCCTTTGACCAGGAAGGTGTAGCCCCCCTC
>NW_006442491.1:40360173-40360479 GCF_000325575.1 Pteropus alecto
GGGGGGGGGGCACATGGGGACCGGGGTCTGCAGGTTAATCCGGCCTGATGGGGACAGGGTGAGTGGGCCCCCGCCTCTCTCCCACCAAGTTGGAGCTTCTGGGTCCAGCTGCGGAGAGGCAGCCCCCGCCCCAGCCAAAGCCCTCTCCCCGCATTCGTGGGCGGGTTAACTCCTTGCCTGCCAGCTCAGTGGCGCCGCAGGACAGACCCTCCGAGGCTGCCCCATTGTGCGCACCCCCGGCTGGGACGGCCGCCAGGGTCCTCCCCCACTCCGTTCAGCTACCCGAAACTTACCGGGTAGGAGGCC
>NW_006442491.1:40360893-40365456 GCF_000325575.1 Pteropus alecto
GGAGGGAGCCGGAGGGAAGGCGAGGGCGGGAGGGGCGCGGAGGCTGCGCTCGGCCAGCACTGGGCAGTGTCCCTCGTCCTCCCGGGTCTGGGAACGTGCCCGAGCCATGGGTGGGGGACGCAGTCACTGCGTGCGACAGGGTGTCCCAGATCACAAGGCACTGAACCCCAACCCCATCCCCTGTCCCAGCGATGGATCGGCAGCCTGCCTGGAGGGGGGCACGCCTGCCCAGGGGTTCCGGGGAGAAGAGGGGCCCCGCACTCACATCTGCTTAACTGCCTGCGCTTGGCAGTTCGGAAATCACAGGGCCCTCGTCATCTGCCCTGAGAGGCGTTCGGGAGAGGGCCCACCCATCTGCCTGTCCCCCCACCCCCACCCCCACCACCGGACCTAGGAGCCCAGGCCCAGCGCCAGCCTTTCCGGGGAGAGGGGAGGAACCTAACGCCATCTCCCCAGCAAAGCCCTGTTTCGCTGCCTCCGGGGCAGGCCTGGGGCCAGTCCCAGCCCTGCCTCCCCGCAGCCAGCCAGCCTGTGGCCTCCAGGGACGGAGGGCTCCCCACTCCACATGCAGCGGTCAGTGGCAGTGGGGTTGTCGCCTAGGGTCTCCGGCTCTGGTGCCTGGATAACAGACCCCTGGCCCCCAGACTGGGCTTCAACACTGTGGGTCACAACCAAAGTGCCAGCACAGCTGTGAGGGGTGACCAGGCAAAGGCTCTGCCCCCAGGCAGGAAAAGGTCGAAAGCAGGAATCTGAGGAGAAGGCAGGGCTGCTTTGTGCGCCCCCCTTGTGCCCCCAGCTCTGCAGGGGCTGAGCCTCCAAATGGAGACCTCGGTGGGGCATGGGATCAGAGGAGGAAAGGCTGGAGACACCCCTCCCCGCACCCCATGCCTCCCGCGAGGGCGCCCACCCCCGAAGGGGCAGAGTATCTGTCAGAGCCCCCTCTGTCTCCCCCACCCAGACACAGGTGACAGGCATCTTTTCCAAGGGGACAGCTACCATCAATGACAGCCCAGCCCATCTCTCCGGCCCCTGCCCCCTCCCCATTTCCAACTCCTCACAGGAGCCACCTGTCTGCTCTGGGCAGGTACAAGTAGAGCTGCCAATGCTGGGTGCTGGGTGCTCCTTCTCAGCAGGCTGGTGGCTCACTGGCTGCAGGCTTCCCTGATGCTGGCTCAAGCCACCAAGACACGTGGACTCACTGGGTTCCCACGACTCCCCAGAAGGTGGGCTCTCTGCTTATCCCCGGACCTAGATGAAGTGGACGCACAGAGAGGTTAAGCCACGTGCTCAAGTTCACACAGCCAGCAGTAGGACTCCGACCCATGCCCCCTGTCTCCAGCGTCTGCACCCTGGCTTCCTCCAGGCCCGGGGCATAGTGCGTCCCAGGGCCTGTCCTGTGCCCCACTGAGATGACCTCCTGGTGACACCCTGGGCCGTCCTTCCCTGGGGCCAAGGGAAGCCTGCCCTCCGGGCTTGGTCTGGTTTGTGTTGTTTCCACAGGCAGGCGGAAGTCCCTTCAGTCAGGACCCCCTGTCACCCCCTCTCCTTCCCACCTGCCTGAGCCCCCCAGGCAATGCCAGCCCCTGGGTTCTTCTGAGTGCCCCTTCCACGAGCCAGTTCTGCACTAGGAACCAGAAGGTTCTCCATACTGAACAGAGGGTTGGACTGAACCAGGAGCTGGTGGTGAGCAGGCCCTGCCTACCGCTTACTGGGCACCAGGGAGGGGCAGCACGCTCCCAGACCACGCCCCCAATCCACGGGCAAAGCCCCTCTCAGGGAGAGGTCTAGGGAGGGCGGCAAGCAGCAGGGCCTGCCGCCTGGGACAAGTGCCACGGCCTCCTTTGTGTCTGTCCTGTTGCAAGAGAAGCCTGCTCTGCACGCCCACGGTGAGCGGCAGCACCGGATGCGACGGTCTGCGGAGCTGGTTCCCGGTCTGCGGAGCTGGTTCCCGATCTGCGGAGCTGGTTCCCGTCGCACTTTCTCTCACGTTCTCTCGTTAGTGCAGGAGGCCCGCCTGCTCCTCTCACCTTCCCTGTGAAGCAGGGGCCATCATTATGCCCCTTTGGCAATCTGGGAAGGTGAGGCACAAGCCGGCTTTGTCCCTGGCTGACGAAGTGACATTTGCCTTTTCCTGTCATCATGTGGCAGGTGAGGATGCTCCCTCGTGCCTCTGCATTTAGGTTCATCCCCTGGGACTCGTTAGGGTTTTGAGCTCCCGAGAATATTGGTCAGAGGGGAGAGGGGAGCATGGTGAGCTGGGCCAATCTTGAAGGCTTCCTGGAGGAAGGGGCACACAGGAATGTAGCCCTGGGAACCATGGACATCCACTCAGCCAGGCACAGAGAATCGCCTGGGGGGTTTGCCAAAGTCCCAGATTCTGACAACTTACCCTGAGATTATTCAGCCTGGGCCGAGGCCAGAGACCTGAGGTTAGACAGCGCTGTCCAGACAGCTCTGAGGCAGGAGGCCTCAGACTTAGAGTTGATTTGGCCCGAGGACTCCTGAGGTCAGGCCCAGCCCCCACCCCTGACCAGGGCTCAGACACAGCCTGGCATCCTGGCCTGGGCCAGGGCTGGAATCGCCTGCCAGGCACATGTCTATGAGGGAAGGAGGCCCTGTGTCCTTGGCGGGGGCTGCGGCCACTCACAGGCAGTCCTTGCTTCCTGCCCCTTTGGCCAGCTGAGCACTTGAGATGGTGGCTCCCATGGCCCTTTGCACAGATGAGTTCAGCCAGAGAGCCCAGCAAGGCCAGCAGGCCGGTGTCTCCCGGGGCCCAGGGCCAGGCTGGGCCAGCGCCACCCTCGGGCCCGGCGCACGGCGGAGCGCAGCGTGCTCACACTCACACACATCTGTCCAACCTCGTCTGGCTTTCCCTGTGGATTTGCTGACGCAGCCAGATTAATCGGGTCTCACTCGTTAATTTGCACGGCCCGCCCTCCCCACCTGTTCCCGCCCCTGAGCGTGTGGCTGTGGGAACCTAGTACCCGCGCAGCAGCTCTGAATTAGACTCTCACTCCAGGCCCGGCGAGCCCCGGCCCCCGCTGCTCCGGGAAGGAAAGGAAAGGAACTCTAATGCACAGGCTCGCAGACGAATGGGACCAGCTCCGCAGCGGGCTCCTCCGTGCCTGAGTCTCCGTCCTTTGTGGCAGGACGCTGTCCTCTGAAGGGCACCACGGGTGGGGGGAGGATGAGGAGTGGGTCCTGGAGACCCCTCCCCCCACGCGCAGAGTGGCCCCTGCGGGAAGGCCGCCCCCTCCGCTTGCCTCCCACTCCACCCTGTCCCAAGGACATTTCCATGGTAACCAGTTCTTGACAGAAACAGGATTGGAATTCAAGATGGGAACTTCAGCTAGGTGGCCAGTCCAGCTGTTTGGTTTGGGGGAAAATCATGTAGGGGCTGAGAGACGGGCCTGGGAGGGGACAGTGGGGACCTATCAGCACCGGGTCCCAGTGGAACTTCAATGACCCACAAGAGGCCAGGGGCGGTGCTGACTCATTCGACCAGGGGCAGGGTCCTGCCAGCCCCCCTAAAGCCCTAGGACACCCTCCTCCAACCTCTCAGGCAGACCTCGCCCACCCTTGCCTTGCCCAGACCTCTGTCCCCCCGAGGTGACACTGCACTGACTGTCCCCTCATTTCATCCTAGGGTCAGCCGCAGCAACCTTCCAAAACCCAAATTCCCCTGAGGGCGGGGACATTTGCAAAGCACTTTCCAGGTGTGTTTTCTCTCGTCACCCCTTCTGCCCCATAGCCACACCTGGCCTCTTCCTGGTCCTCCTCATCAGACACAACGCATGTCTCCCGTGGGCCTCCCCTCACCCCTGCTAGGAATGTGAGCTCATGAAGGGGGCCCAGGCTTTGCATACAGCACCTGGCTCTCAGTGGGGGCTGTACAAACAGGTTGAATGAATGGATGATGGATGGATAGATGGGTGAATGATGATAGATGACGGATGATGGTGGAGGGATGGTGGCCAGGCCCATCTGGGCCCCAGTGTGCTGCGTGCCAACTGCCCTGGCCCCAGGCACACACGCTCAAGCTGAGAGAATCCAGGTGTTTGGGGCAGGGGTTGATCTCCCAGGAGGGAGGGACGACGAGCACACGGGTCAGGCAGGAGCAAGGGTGCATGGCATAGGGCAGGGTGCCGAGCCCCGTTCACCTCACTGAGTTCTCCTCCATCCCTCAGGAATGGACCAGGAGTGAATGTGGTGGTTCTCGCCTCACAGGGCCTGGTGAGGCCACCCTGCCTTCCGTTGGGCCAGCGTCATGCCCACTGCCTGGCTGCCCCTTGAAGCACGCCTCTCAGCCAGTCCTGCCCGTGGCCCTCCCGTGGTGCACAGTGGACCCTGCCCGCGGACCCTGCCCGCGGAGTCCCGGGATGGCTCTGGCTGCATGCTCTCCGAGCTGTTAGGACCCAGCCTGGCCTTGCAGTCTGAGCCCCCACCAGAGTCTGCAGTCCAGCGCTCACCACCGTGAAGCCTTGAGTGAAAGGCCCTGACCACTGTGGAAACAGGTAACCCCTGAGTCAGAGGCCTCCACTAGCCACATTCCCACCCCCCCAC
>NW_006442491.1:40365778-40377837 GCF_000325575.1 Pteropus alecto
TCGATGTCCCCCTCTGAGCTCGTCTTTACCGGTTTCTTCCAACAGAAGCCTTGAAAGCAGGAAGAGCAGGAGAAATATGAGCACGGGGCCGGAGCCCCCCTGTCTCCACTGGACCCTTATGCAGATGCCTGTGCCAGCCAGCGGGAGGCCCCTCGGGCTGGGGCCAGGGTGAGACAGAGGGGAGAGGGCGAGTCCCGCAGGGCAAGTCCTGGCCGAGGAGGCCTCGCCCCACGTGCTGGGTTCGAGCCGTGACACTGAGGCCCCGGCCGATTCCCTGCTGGCCCCGCGTCCTCAGTGCCCCACACCCCTGGCCTGGAGGACTGTGCTGCCCAGAGCCAGTGGCTGCTATGGGCGCCCTTCCTGCGGGAACTGCGGCCTGCAGCTGGAGTCTTCATGGGCCACCTTGTGCGCCCCGAGCTAATCTGGGGGGCTCAGCCCCGCTCCCGACCTTCACAAGCTCCCCTGCCCAGCAGGTTTCCTGTGAGCTGAGCCTTGTCCTCGACAGCCTTCAGGTCTCTTAGACAGGTATTGACCCGCTGGTTGGGCTCCTGGTCCACATCCCTGAGTGTCCCCGCCCCAGCCCACCCCACAGCCTCTCTGCTCTGCAGTTAACTACCTGTGAACACCCTGCAGAGGAGGGCCCAGCCCCAGGTCAGCGTACTGCAGGTTGGAGGGGCTGGTGGTGAGTAATGACGGGGCACGTGTGTCTTTCCTGGTCTTGCACAGCCAGTGGCTCAATGAGAGCTTGAAGGCTGACATGCCCCTGCCAGCCAGGCGCCCCTCTGGGCCCCAGCTCCTTCCACTGTTGCGTGAGGGTAGGGACAGTCCCCAGCTCATGGGCCGTTGTGAGGACAGAGAGAAGTCAGGCCAGCCGGCACTTGGCACCTGGCCGGGGGTCTGACAGGGGCGCTGACTGGGCACTGCTGCTATAGCTAAACTTACCATTGGCCAGGAGCCACCTGGTGGTCACTCCTCCGCCCTTTCAGCAGAGGGTCTCTGAGGCGACAGCTAAGGGACTGGACACAGGGTCTCAGCTCCAGCCCCTCCAGAGTCCAGGCACGGAGCCCATGGCCAGGCCTGGGCCCTGCCACCTGCCCCAGGGGCTGCAGAGTGTCCCAGCAGCCTGTGTCCGGGTCTGGAGCCAAGGACCCCCTACAGGCTCCGTCTCAAGCTGCCCAACCGGGGACCTGAACCTGGGCAGGTCTGGACGCCTATCCTCTCCAGTCAGAGGACACAGCCCGGCCCTCCGGCCAGCGAGCAAGGCGGCCACCCCAAGGCGGGCATTAGGATAGGGAGATGGTGCAGCTCCTCGTGAAGAATTATGTCCCCACAGGCCACCGGCACAGAAAAGCCCTTTGTCCTGGCCAGCTGGCCGCCTGCCAACGGCTCCCGGCCTGAGCCCTACAGACGGCCCAGGAGGATGCACACACCTCCTGCCTAGAGGCCAAGGGTCATGGCTCCCGTGGGGGCAGGTGGGGAGGGATGCGGGGGAGGACGCTGGTCTGAACCACTCTGCCGAGCGCAGCTGAGGCCACGGCAGGGGCCTCGGTGACCCTCTGGCCTGCCAAGTCCTCCTGCCAATCGCCCCTTTCCCCTTCACCGCCCAGTCACCTCGCCCTCTCGGTCCCCTGCAGCTCCAGATGGAGCCTACTTGAGGCCCTGAGATCCCCGAGGCCTGACATCTGGGCCGAGGGAAAAGTCAGGTCTGGGCTTGGTCTGAACTTGCTGGAGCATAAGGAAGGCACTCCCAGCTTGTCAGCCTCACCCCAGGCACGTGCCCTGGGCCCCCACGTTCACAGGGGCATCTGTGAGCCATGGAACAGAGTCAGGGTCCAGGCCCAGGCCTGTTCCTGCTCCTCGCTACCGGGACACAGGACAAAGGTGTCAGCGTGGCCACCCCAGGGTGACGGCCCTGAGATGGGCAGACCCCTCCGTGAGACCACCCGCACCTCGTCACTGTCTAAGCCCCTTTGAGATCAGCACAGGTGAGGCCACTCGGGCCAGGCGGGACCCTTTCTGCTGGACCAGCTTCCTGAGTTCCCGTGGACACAGGCCGGAGATGGCAGCGGTGTGGGGGCCCAGCCGGCAATGCCACGTCGGCAGGCTGTGGACATCTACCCGCCCTGCAGGCACTGGCTGGAAGGATGCGGAAGGCCCCTGGCTGCGGGGCAGGGGGGCCCTCTGGGGTCTGAGCTGGCTCGGGCCGGGGAGGAGGCACGGGGAGGCCCCTGCACCTCCATCCGCAGCCAGCTGGACGGCTGCAGGCCAGAGGCCGCGGTGGTCCCGGAGGCCGTTTCTTGGGCATGTTCGCACAGTGAGTGCGTGTGAACGCCAGTGCCCATGCTCCCGGGCTGGGGCTGCGTCGCTGAGGCCTGGCTCTGAGGCCTGGCCCGCCCCGCCCACTCCCACCCCAGCCCTGTGTCCAGCTCTCCTGCCGGGAGGCCCTGTGTCGGGAAGCAGGCCCCCCACACCCTACGTCCACCCCACTCTGGGGCACCCACACGGCCTGTATCCAGCCCGCCGGAAGGAGCCCAGGTCCCCAGGCCAGGGGCAGGGCTCTTGTCCACGGTGCTGCCCTCACAGTCCTCTGGCCAGCACCGGGCACCCCAGCAGGTGCCAGGCCATGAGCACCTCAGCCTTTGGCTCAGGAACCGTGGGCTGCTGACCGCCCTCAGGGGCTGCCCTGCGTGGACACGCGCTGGGGCGGCTCAGGCGGGATGAAGCGGACCCTGGTGCCTCCGTGTACCCAGGCACTCCGAGGGCTGTGGCTGGGGCCGGGCAGGGGGTGCAAGAGCCTGAGGCCCCCACACAGGTCCCGAGGCCCCGCCCCACGAAAGCCATCGCCGTCCGCTCTGGTTCTCGCTGCTCCTGTCCCAGGTCCCTGGACGCAGTGGGGCCCGCCCAGCATACCCTCGGGCTCTCAGCTTCATCCCTTCTGGACATTCAGCCTCTGCTGGGGACCAGGAGCCAAGACTGGGTGAGGTGCCTGTGGAAAGGGCCCGTTCTTCCTGATTAGCATGTCGATCGGGACCCAGCTGGACCGTCCCCTGAACCAAGCACGGTGACGTCGCTGGTGTGGAAGTGCCACCCTGTCAGCTCGACTGGCCCCTGGGAGTCTGCCCCTGGGACTCTGAGCCCATCCTCACTTTCGGGAGAGGGAGGGGCTCATTGGTGGCATGGAGCCCTTTTTGCTTCCTGGCTTGTTGTCACATTTGTCACACCAGATGGATTGTCACAAGCATCTGCGTGGCAGTGATATTCTGTGACTCCCCTGACGACAGAGCCGAGGTCACCTGGTCAAGGACAGGGCATGGCCGTGCACCCCGCATCACAGGGCGAGCCCCTGCTGCCCCCACCCTGCCGTCCTCCCCAGCTGTGCCCAGAGCGTCTGCCCAGGGACTTCTGCAAACCCAGCTTCTCCCTGCTGACAAAGGCCGTCTGCAAATAGCTCATCGTGGCTCCAGAAACCAGGCGACAGGAGCCAACTCAGCCAGTGCCAGGGCCTCAGCTACCTGGGCCACATGAGGCAGGCTCATGAATATTCATGAGCTTCTCCATCCTTCCAACTAAGCCAGCCAAGCTTCCCGCCAGGCCCCAGTCCCCAGCTCTCACTCCCCTCCCCCAACTCCCTCTTCCCCGCAGCCTGGGGAGGCGCAGCGGCCCTGACCTCGGCCTCAACCTCCCTCTCTGCGCCAGGGCAGTCAGCACCTGTTAGGCTTGCTGTCTGTCTCCGAGGCGCCTGACGCTTCCCTGGCTCTCGGGAAAGCTCTGGGCCTCGTCCGGGGCCGGGTGAGGATGATCGCCCTGATGTCCGCCTGCAGACATCAAACGCCCATTCCAACGTGTGTCCCCAGCCAGCACCACGCTCAGCGTGGACGCCATACGCTGCGGTGCTTTGTCCTTGAGACCCGCCGGTCACCCCAGCCCAGGAACCAGATGTGATGTGCCAGCGTGCCCTGTGCTGGCCAGGAAGGGGCTGGCCCTGCACCCCCACGTGGGCCAGGGGTCTGGCTGTCTGGGCGGCAGTGCCGACACCTGCAGGGGCCCCTCAGGGGGACCGGGGCATGGGACACATGCAGACAGGAGGGTGGGTGGCTGTGACCCTGGCTCAGTCGCAACCTGGTCACTCTGCACCTTTTTGTAGGTGTCAAAGCATTTGCCGATGTGGAAGCTGCCACCTCTGAGGACCAGCTCTCCCTCCGGCAGTTCTGGGCTGTGGCAGAGGCCAGGGCGTGACCACAGGGACCCAGCAGCAGCCCCCGGAGCTGCCAGGATGGGGAGAGGCACAGAAAGCTAGGGCACGCCCTGCCAGCCCTCAGCGCTCACGAGCCGTGCCCTGAGCACCGAGGGCCCCTTCCCGCTGCCCCGCAGCCCCCGGGGTCCCTGACGTCAGGGCTCCTCGGGCCGGGACCGTGCCGGAGGACAGCTGTAGGACACTACCACTGGGGACGGTGGCGTAAGTGGCCCGGTGACGCTGGCCTGTGGCCGAGGACACGTGTTCTCTGCGAGGTGCTGGGGGTAGAGGCCACGTGGTCACACAGGTCTCCCAAATCCAGTGACGTGCAGCGGGACAGCCAGCGGCCCCCCGGCCTTCTCCAAGGGCCTCACTCAGAGCAGGGCCCCTCGGGACGCAGCACGGAGCTGCCACCAGGAAGGACCCCCCACACTGACCTGCTGTGTGGGGGAGCTGGGGGGAACGCTGATGGGGGACACGAGTACCCTGAGTGCAGACACAGAGCAGGACCCTCGCGTGCCCACCGGAGGGGCCCAGCTGGGGGACCCGGACGGACACAGAGCCCTGCGCTGGCTTTGCTGCGAAGTGTTTAAATAAAGGCCTCTGGCCCCTGTGTGGACCCAGGCTGACCGGCCTCCAGCCCCCCCGGAAGCACACGCGCCCCTCGCACCTCCCCCTCGCTGCTCAGAAACGCTCATCTTTCAGCTCCTCATAGAGACCCTCTGGGGCCCATCCCCCAGCCCAAGGTCAGGGCCCGTTTCCATAGCAACCTGCAGGGCTTCTGCTGGTCACAGCTCATGGGACGGAGCTCTTTGAAGGCGTGAGCCCTGATCTGGATCGCTGGCGGGAGTGGGGGCAGAGAGGGCCTCTGGGACACGAAGCCCGGCTCCCAGGGGACAGGCGAGTGCGCACGGCTGCACCGTGAGCCCGGTGACATGGCCTCGCTCGTTCTGCCATGCGTCTTGGAGACAGAGGGACGACCTCCCGTTCGCTGCAGGGAGAGGGGGTCGTGCTGACTGTGAGGATCTCCCCCCAGCTTCTAGGAGCCCTGCAGGGCTGGACGCAGAAGTCACCAACCACGAAGAGCGCCATCCTGTGCGTCCCTAGGAGATGGAGCCAGGGGCCAGCCCTCCCAGGGGCGCTGGGTGGCCGCGCGTCCCTGGCCCCCTCTCATCAGAGCCCCCTGGTCTCCAGCCGGAGACAGGCCGCCTTATCCACTCCCTCCTGCTGCGAGGAGCTGGGGTCACCGACCACGGGAGTGAGGATGGCCCCTCGCCTCCGCCCCACCGTCCCACGGCCAGCGGCGTCTCTGAAGCAGCTGTTTGCTGCCTGGTGGGCGCTGCCCTCACAGAGAGGCACCGGGTGTGCCAGCGTCCACCTCGGAGACTGAGCTGGGGCTGAGCCGACGCCAGCAAGGGGTCGGCCATGCTGCGGGTTACGGCTCCTGACCTCCCCGTTTGATCTCTAAGTGGGCTGCCGCCAGCACCCCAGGTGTTCACAGCTGTCCAGGTTGTGTCCTTGTCCTGGGAACTGTGCAGGACAGAGGGGTGGGTGCACTGGATCAGGGACCCTCCCGCCTAATCCAGGGGCGTCTGCCCCCCAGACGGGGGCTCCCCTTCCTCTCAAGTCGGGGACCTATGGCCAAAGGCACCCCTGCCGAGCTGCCGAGGACGGCCAGGAGCCCTCCCTCCCAACCCCTAGCGGCAGTGACAGGCAGGACCTAAGTCCGAGTCTGCACCACTGGCCTGTCAGTGCTGTGAGGGCTGACGGACAGAGGCCTCTGTCGGCCGGATTCTTTTAAAAGGCACCCACGGTCCCACCAGCCCTGGGAGGGGACAGCCAGCCACCAGCAGCCACCCCGCCGTGTGGGGCGGGGGCCCAGGAACCCGCCTGGCAGGGCTGGCCTCGGTGCCCAGGCCGCAGGGTACCCAGGCCGCTTGGCTGGCCTTGTTCTTTTCATTGTTTTATGTCCTCGGTGGTGAAATGGCTGAGGATTCGCTCGCCGATTTTAAGTTACAGAGCCCACGTGCGCTGCCCTAACCACGGCCGAGAACTGTGGAGAGAATGGGGTTAGGGCGTCTCTCGCTGCCCCCCGCTCGCTGCCTGTGCCCCGCCTGGCTGTCTGTTCCTGGGAGCGAGGCGAGCGGCCAGGAGCACAGAACTAGGGGTGTCAGGGTGCGGAGAGCAGGCGGGGTCTGGAGCCCCCGGGGCCCCACTGCCATGCAGCCCTGTGGCTTCCGCACTCTGAGCCTCTGCTGGCCGGTGTGCAGCTTTGATGGGCCAGCTGGGCCGGAACCCGGGGCCTCACACTGGACGCTGGCCTTCTCCTGGAAGCGAGGACTCACTCCGAGTCCTCCAGGTGACTCTAAGCCCCTTCACTGGATCGAGCTCTGAGGCGTGAGTTCTCTGACTTAGGGTCAAAGGAGATTAAGACTGGGGGCCTCTCCCTACCGCCGGACCACCCCAGCTCTGCCCATCCTGTGGGGTGCAGTGTCTGTAAGCCTCTGGCTCACCCCAGCCCCTGGGGAGACCGAGCACACCCCAGAATTCACGAGAGCCACCACAGGAGATGGGCCACTTCTGGGCACCTCCCTGTCACGGCACTTCTGGGGAGCCAGGCCCAGCACCTTCCGCTCCCGGGACAAAGCCCCTGCCTGGTGTTTGTCCTCCGGGCCTGCGCTCACAGCCAGAAGCCTGGGGAGTGGTGAGGCCGCGAGGCCATGGGTCTGCCCCCAGCAGGTCTGCCGCGGACCCGTGTCGTGCCCTCCCCTGGGTACACCCACGCTCAGTCCCCACTTCAGGATGACCCGTCTGCAGACAGCGAGCCTCTGCGCCGGGAGCTGACGGCCACCCACACTGCACCTGCCGCAGGCGCAGGACCCGGGACTGGGTGCCAAGTGTACACACGTCTGTGCGGGCGGGTGCCGGGGTGCAAAGGGGAAGTCAGCCCCTGAGCCCGGGAGGGGGCATGGGAGCGAGGCACGGAGGCGCGGTGTGCCCGGCGCTGGCCAAGGACGACGGCCCCAGGACGGTGGCCGCTGAGAGACTCGCTGCAGAGCCCCTGGGGGGTGGCGGGCCTCGGGCAGCGACGCGGGCTCACTGCTGAGCAGCCAAGAGGGTGATGTCCTCGCCGGCACAGGAGGAAGTCAACACAGACCCACTGCAGTGCAAATGTCAGACCACAGCGGGATGAAAAATGAGCCGCTCGGAAGGTCAGAGAGGGCGTCGGACGTGCTGAGCTGTTTTCCCAGCTCCCGGCGGGGCCACTGCCAGGCACACACGGGCCACGGACCGTCTGCGGAGCCAGCGCACACGAGGGTTCAGTTCCCAGACTCTGGTCTCTGGCAGGAGGGCCACAGGGGCCACAGCCCTGTCCGGGGATGCCTGTGCCCGGAGCAGGGTGCCGAGAGCCCCCCTCCACGACCAGGGCTGGACCTGACAACATCCGCAGATGACGACTTCGGGGCCTTCACGTCCAGACCCAGAGATAAAATTTAACAGGGCTGAGGTCGGGTCACGAGAAAAAGATGGATGGTATTTGTGGACCACAAGCCACGCCGGACACAGTTTGTCTGTATTACGAGAGACCGACTATTTGGAATGTGGGAGGGGATGGGAATCTTGGCCTCTGCCAGATGGGAGCCCTGAGGCCCTGGGCCAAGTTGCGGGCTCCACTCTGGGAGACTGGGCTACCAAATGCCACAAGGCCATCTGAGGGTGATGGACAGGCCAGGGCCAACCGGGGCTGAGCGGCCACCAGTCACGGGCTATAATCCTGACCATGCACCGTGTAACGGAGGGCCAGGACGGGGTGAGCGAGACCGAAGCCAGGGCAGCAGAGAGCTGCCCCCTCCGCCCCGTTGGCCCCTCAGCCCCAGCCCTGCAGGTCCCGAGGGCCTCAAGGCGTGGCCACCTTCCCCCACCTCCCGCAGTGCCGGGGACAGAGTGCGAACAGCAGGCGGTCCCCAGACAGAGTCCTGGGCCCAGCTCCCTCTCTGTCCAGTGGCGATGGCAGGCTTGGGCAGGTCCCATCCAGGGTCCCCCCAGGCAGGAGGGCCAGCTGGCTCGGTCCTCGGCTCCGAGGTGCCCACTGTGCTTCCTCCTGCCCTGTCCAGCCCACCTCTCAAGACCAGGATGAAGCGGCCAGACCCATGGAACGAGTTACCTCTGGAGACTGCGCTGAGTGGTCGGGCCCGAGGCCATCACCCTGGGGTGCTGGCTCGGCCACCCCCGCAACCCCTGGGCCGGTTGCGAGATGACCACCTGGCTCTGCCCTCGGCAGAGATGGACGCCCCAGCGGACACCACCGAGACAGTCAGGCCTGGCCTGACACCCACTGGGCCGCCGTCTGTGGGCTGTTTTAGGGGATCCCCGTGAAGCCTTGCTGGGCCCCCCCTCATTGCCACTGCAGCCTCAGGAACGGCGAGGCTGCCTAATCCGTGTCCAGGCCGGAGGTCTGCACCCACCTCCCCGCATGGCACCGTGCCCAGCACGAACCTGTCCAGTGAATAAACCAATGAATGAACGTACGAGTGAATGAAGTGTGGCCACTCACAGAGTAACCTTCAGGCCTGTCGTAGATGTTTTGCCACAGACATTGAGGCCAGGCCAATTCTGAGACCGTCCCCCCTCCTGGCTGCGGGCCACCAGGGCCCCGTGGGCTGCAGGCCTGTGAGTGCAGCCGGGGTGGGGCCGTGGGTGTGGGGCAGGAAGAGGCGCTGGACAGCGGGCACTGGGCGGGCTGCTGGGCTCCGCAAGCCCAGCATCGCTGAGTGACGATGGTTGAAGAATCAGGGGCAGGAAGTGATGGGCTCCGGGCTCCCTCCCGCCTCCCGCCACCGCCTCCTGCCCGCTCCGCTGGCTGAGTGCTGCCACCTAGTGGCCTCCCGTCAGGCGACTCTGGTGGCTCTGGGACCAGGAGAGGGTGTGTCCACTCCTGCGGTGTGGGGTCCACATTCCTCCCCCGCAGCCAGCCCTCCCACCCCTGCCCACCGCGTCTGCCCACACCTGTCTGTCATTCCACGGACCACAGCCCCTCAGACGCCCTCCCCGGCCACCGCGCACAACCGCGGGTCCCCTGGGCCCGGTCACCTTTGGCCTCTCAGAGGCACCTGCAACGCGCCCCTCGTGACGGAACCCCCGGTGGAAGGGGAGTGACAGCAAGCAGGACAGAGTGTCTGTGGGGGCAGCTGTGCCTGTGCGGAGGCCTCACTGATGTCACCGTGAGCAGAGCATATACTAGGAAATTGTCCCCCGGGTCCCCAGAGAGATGGTCCGGGGGGGAAAGGTCGGAGGAGGCAGGAGGGAGCAAGACTTCAGGGCGGGAGCGAGGCCAACAGCCGGAAGTGCCTAAGTGGCCGCGGGGTGGCTTCAGCGGGTGGCAGCTGGCCCTCGGGTCGAGCCCCGCAGCCAGCTTCGCGGGAGGGAGAGCTCCCTGCAGCGTCTGTGGTGAGTCCTCGCCTGAGCCCAGGGCCACCGGGCCTGCGGCCTCCGCTCCGTCACAGCTCACACGCCGCAGCCCGGACACTCGCTCGCCTCCAGGCTGCCGGCCGTGACGCAGCCACCTGCAGCCCGGTCCATGTCCATGGCTGTGATACCCAGGTGACAGGGGCACGAAACTGCCTGGCCCACCTGGTCAGTGGGGGGACACACAGATGGCCCCAGAAACCAGTGTGTCCATGCCCGGGGACCCCAGGGAACAGTTCAGTTGGGGCCCAGCTCCAGCCGTATCTCTGGGTGGTCTCTGGGGCCATATCTTGACCCTGCATTTACCTCTGACAAGGGGCACCCCAAGCTCTGTGCGCCCTGGTTTCCTGCACTGCAGAGTGGGGTGATTGGTCATGCCACCTCATGGGGTTCGGGTGACATGTGCAGAACAGGGAATGGGGTGCAGGCCTCAGGGGGTACGTGGCCGCGTGGGCCACACGCGCAGAGGACAGGGAGAACTCATGCGTGCCAGGGAGCAGTGGGGGCCACGGGGTCGAAAAGAGCCTCGAACGCTCGCCCTTCGCAGCTCTGCTCTGCTTGTCCTGGCATCCAGCCTCGGACGCGTGAGCTCTGCTGGGGACAGAACCTGGGCTGGGCTGGGCCAGGAGACTTTCCCCTGACTTCTTGGCATAGAACCCCTGGTTTAGCCAGGCATGTGGCACCCAGGATAAAGACCCCATTTCCAATCTTCCCTACAGACTGTGACTGGGCCTATGGACATAAGCAGAAACTGTGTGCATGCGTGCGTGTGTGAGTGTGTGAGTGTGCATCCACGTGTATGTGTAAGGGACAGGGTGTCCTTCTTCCCCACATTCTGCTAGCTGGAATGCAGATGTAATGGCTAGATTCTGGCAGCCACACTGGCCCGTGTGGTGACCCTGCAGGGGAAGCCATGTAGAGCAGAGAAACAGGTCCTGGGTCCCTGCACCTCACAGCCACCTGCCACACCAGTCCGGACAGCCCTCCTCTGGCCTGGTAGCCATGAGAAATGAATGTGGGTCCATTGTGTTGAAGCCACGGTTGTTTGGGGTTTCTCTGTTAATCACGGCCAGTGCCGTGGGCGGACAGAGGTTGGCTCAGCGGCCGAGCCCCGGCCTGCAGGAAGGAGCCCAGCAGCACCTGGAACATGGTGCGTTCTCCTCAAAATGCAAAGGCGCCCCAGCCCAGACCTCTCCGAAAGTCTCGTAACGCAGAGGCCTCGGGTTGATGGCCGGGGCCTGCAGGGCCTCCATCGCCCTGACCGCCACAGGGCCGGGATGTCTGCAAAGAAGCTGGGCTCCAGTCAGGACAAGTCACTGCCTCTTGGGCCACCGAGCCCTGCGAGCTGCTCTTCCCGCTCACCTGGCCCGCTCCCCAGGGGCCCAAGGAGGGTCTGGCGGGGACGGACATTCCAGAGGCAGGGACGGCACAGCTGCTGCAGCTCGGACCCAGCACGGCCAGGCCCTTGCCCGGGACCCTCTTGGGGGACATGGGATGTCGCGCCCGCCCCCAGCACCTCGCCCAGCGGGGCCTCGGCAGGAGTCAGAGGTCGAGCAGAGCGAGGTGGAAGGGGGTGTGGGGGAGCGACAGGCGAGCCAGGGAGAGCAGGAGGGGGCTCCAGGAACGCTGGGGGGCCCTGTGCGCAGCCCTCGCCCAAGCGCCAGGCTGGCCTTCCTGGGGGGCCTTGAGGCTCCCATCCCAGAACCCCACGGCCCCGACAGCAGGAGGCCGCGTGGCCGAGCGAGAATTGAGCCACCGGTTCGTGGTCCTTTGTTACGGCAGCATCAGGACACTGACAGAGCCCAGTGCCTTGACTCTGGAGAGCGAGTCGCCCCGATGGGGGCACACGGAGCTCGGGTGGAGGCCGTCACTGTCCCTGCCACCCTGAGCTCGGGCCACAGGCCAGCTCCCAGGGGCAGCGTACGAGAGAAAGAGACCACACGCCATCCAGGTTGAACCACCGCGTTTTACTAAGTGCACTGGGCCACCGGGCACCGCACTCCTCCCATGGCAGTAGAATTTTCCAGAACTTCTCACACGCGTCCCTGCCACCAGATGTCACCCCCAAAGTCCCCAGAGAAGCCGCACTGGGCCCGTTCTCACGGCACAAGCCTCAACGTGACAGTGAGCCAAGTGTGTCGGCGTCTCGCCGGTCCGTGGAAAACTGGACTCATTCTTGGACGTCTGTCCTTGGGTGCGGAGGCGCGCCTGGAGACTCGGGGTGCAGAGGGGGCCTGGCCGCAGGGCGCGGGCGCACGCCGTGCTCCCGTGTACGGCACGCGCAAGGCATCACAGAACATTCTTTGGAGCATGAACAGAAGTGCAAGGCAGCCAAGGCAACGGCGCAGACGGGGAGCGG
>NW_006442491.1:40378004-40386876 GCF_000325575.1 Pteropus alecto
GCGCTGGTGTGACATCCGCCGCCCACCCCGTGCCCTTCTGCGGGCCACAGCGGAAGAGGAGGTGGCCGGGTGCCAGGGCCTGGTGGTCACCAAGGGGGCGCGGGGTGACCTCAGTGAATTCCCGTCCACGTGCGTTAAGGCAACTTCACGAAACGTGGTCAGAGCTGGACGTGTGGCACGCCTGCCGGAAGCCCCAGGACCAGGGCCACCCCAAGAGGGTCCTCGACTGTCTGGCACCTGGCCCACCTGTCCTGACGGCCTCCGTTAGCCGGGGACACCCACACAAGTGTCCAAGACAAGAGACCCTCCACCTCCCCCAACCCCACACATGACTTTAAAGGCTGTAAGGAGAGCCTTGCAGGGAGCATGTTCCTCGCTCTCCACCCCGTTTCCGACACCCCCACCCTGGGGTCTGCCCCCACCCCTCATAAGATGGTGGACTCCAGTGACCGGGGCCCCCACTCCTGCACGCTGCAGGGGCCATGGTGTCCTGGCCTGGGCAGCCAGCCCTCTCAGGCCCCTTGGAGAGAGGAGAGGTGCAGGTCCTCGATCCCACCACACCACCTCCTTCCAGAAGCCCTCCTTGGTTGTCTCCGCTTAATGCTTAACACGAACCCAAGGGCAGCCGTTCCCGGGGACAGGAGCACAGGAAGGAAGCTGGCCTGGGACGCCCGGAGCAGGCACCCCACTCCCGCCGAACCCCACCCAGCCTCCTGCCCCGCACCCAACATCGGTCCACCTGGGCAGGGGCCCTGGAGGGCTGCTCGAGGGGGCAGAGAGGGTGGGTCTGTCCACGTCACCACCGTGCGGGGCGCCCCACCCCTCCACAGCGGGTCCCACTCCCGAAGGGCCCCTCTTCACACCACGCTCGCTCCCAGGGTTTGTGGCGCTGGAGAACGTGGAAGCCGCTTTGCCCTTTGCTCTGCAGCCCGAGACCCCGAGGCAGATGGCTGTGCCCGCCAATCGACACCTCACCCACAATTCGGGGTGACCGTGACATAAACACAAATGCCAGCGTTTCCCCAAAGACTTCCCAGGGCCCCCCACTCCTCTGGGCTTCGGGGAGCATCTAGAAAAGTCTCAGGGCTGAGTTCTGTCCACACACAGCGGGGGCGGGGCGCCTGATGTGCAGGTGGCCCCGAGTGTGGGTGGCTGGCGAAGAGCCAGTGTCCCCCACCCAAATCCACGGCCAAGGGCGGGGGTTGGGGGCTCCAGCCCAGAGAGGGAGACGGTGGGTTGACACGCTGCAGACGGGCGGTTATGCCCAGCCTGCGGCTGCTCTGGGCCCAGGTGAGGGCTGACCAGAGGGCCTGCTGGCCGGGCAGCCCCCACAGAGCAGCCTACACAGCCCGGAGCCCAGAGCCTGGGGCAGCTTTCAGCCCCCAAAGGTGGATGGCGCTGCTGAGCGGGCAGCTGTGGCCTCCTTTAGCGAGGGGTCAGGCGGGCAGGACCAGGAGGGGCCCCTGGCACCTGGCCCGTGACCCTCCACCCTCCAGGCGGCCCAGGTTGCAGCTGGGCCAGAAGATGCTGACCAGGCAGAGGACAACTCCCCTTGGCAGTGACGAGGCCGGACCACGTGGTTGGGCCAGAAGGAGCCGGCCAGAGCCCCAGCGTCACATTTGGACACCCCCCCAGACGCCAGGCCCTTCCTGGCCCGGCCCACGCTGGCTCTGGGCACAGGCCACCCAGATGCTCTGAACGGCTGCCCGTGCAGCGGTGGAGAAGGGACGCTCTGCCAGGGCCGCCAGGAGCCCAGGGCAGCCGGGCCCGTCCGCTATGCCGAAGTCGCAGCTCCTCGTGGCTCAAAGCAGGAGCCCGCGGGGTCAGACGAAGGGGCCGAAGCCGGAAATGTGAGTGTGCGCGTGGGCGGACCTGGGTGTGAGTGTGCGCGTGTGCTGTGTGTGTGCACGTGTGAGTGTGAGTGTCTGTATGTGGGTGGGCGTGTGTGCCCATGAGTGTGCGCATGAGCATGCACGTGTGAGTGTGTGTATGTGGGTGGGCGTGTGTATGTGCGTGCGTGTGCACTGTGGGTATGTGCACGTGTGTGCATGTGACTACGTGAGCATGTGTGTAGTGTATGCCTCTGGGTGTGCACACTTGTGTAATTGCACATCTGCACCTGTATGGGTGCGCACATGTGCATACATGTGTGTTTCTGTGTGTGCCATGTGTGTGCCTCTGGTGTACGTGCGCATGTGTGAGCACAGGTGTGTGTGCGTGAGTGTGAGCGTGGGGTGAGTGCTCCAGCTAACGCATACGCTTGTCTCAGGGACGTTTGCCCTCAGCCACACTCGGTCACACACACTCGAGACAGTGCACAAGCTTCCAGGGAACATCGGCCTCTGTCCTGTCCCAGTTCCCGGGGCTGGGCACCCCAGGGCAGTGGACGGGCACTGTGGGGACACAAGATGCCCAGGCCTGGGTCCGGGAGCTGAAAAAGGTGCCTGGACCCCATCATTCCTCCGACCCCCACCCCCGCCACAGAGCAGGGCCTCATCTCTTCCAAGGGGAGAGATGTCACCGAGGAGATGTCACGCCCTTCTTGCTGAGTGGGACATACCAGTGGTCTGGCCCCGACCCTCCTGCTGTGACCTCGGAGACACATCTTGGCCATGGCTCCCGGCACCTGCATCTGGCCGAGCTGCTCTGGGGGCGGGAGGCACACAGCATGGGGGTACGGGGACAGGACGCTAAGGGCCCGTCTTCTCAGCGCCCGGAGCCCACGGTGCTGAGACCCACAGGAGCGGCCAGGGGGCTGGTGTGGGATGCGGACTGCGCGTCTGGGGCAGCCTGCTCGGGCCCTGCCCGGGGCCTGGGGCTGGGCTCTCCCTCCCAGGATGGGTGAGGGAAGGAGGCGCGGACCCCAGCCCCGACCTCACCCAGAGGGAGCACAAGGGAGCGGCCACTTGCCCGGGTCACTGCACACTGGCCATTCCACACTGGCCAGGAAGATCTACACTAGAAGGGACTTTTCTCACCACTGCGGGGCCCTCGGCCAGAAAAATGGGACCCTCGAGAACAAGAGAGCACAGGGAGCAGACGTGGGGGGCACCTGGGCGCCTGGACCCCGGGCCACACACCGGTCTCCACGCCTGAGCCCTCCCGGGGGCTGGGGGGGAGCGCACCCTGAGCACGGACAGCGGTGGGTCCTTCCGGGCACCACCTTCCAGCAAGCGCGGGGGCCAGGCCACCCTCCAGCTGCTCACCAGCAGCCCAGGCAGAGGCGGGACCCCCAGTGTCCTGGCTAAGTCAGGGCAGGCACAGGGGGCAGACACGGCCCCCATGGACAGCAGACCTCGCTCCCGCAGACCTCCGGGAGCTGGGACCCCGACATCCAGGCCCACACAGTCCTTCCAAAGTCCTTCCTGGAGGCTGACGCTGCTCCTGCCAGCTGCCTCTGGTCACAGTCGGGACGGACTCAAGCCACGAGAGGCACAGGGGGGCAGTCGCTACACAGTGCCCACAGCTCACTGCCTCAGAGGCTGGCTCCTCCGTCACCCCGAATGCCAGGCCCCTGCCCCGCCTGCTGAGGGCGTCCTCGCCCGCGGCCCGGCTCACGGCTGCTGCCCTCAGGCCCAGGCACCAACAGCAAAAGCCTGGGGCCCTGCTCCCCAGGGCTTGGGGTGGGGACAGCGCCCCTGACTCTCAAGACACAAAAAGGCCGCCGCTGAAGGACCAGCGGGGTCCAGAGAGAGGCGGGGGCGGCAGCTCTGGTTGGGGCACCGCACAGGGCAGAGCTGCCTTGTCTCTGCTGGGGCCTCGGGGGGCTTCGCCCATGGTTGTGCACTGTCCTGCCCAGGTCCTGTCCGGGCAGCAGCAGGGGACAGATGAGGCCAGGCCCGGAGCACATGCTGTCCGCCACGGCTCATGGGTCTCCGTCAAAGTGCTGACCGCAGCCTGGGACCGGCGCCCGGCCAGGGCACAGTGCAGAGGACAGGGGGCTCCCAGCTCCCAGGTCTCCTGTGCCCCGGAGAGCCCCCATTCCAGGAGCCTGTGGAGCAGACTTTACCCACAAAAGCCAAGGCCGGCGTCCATGGGCACCATGCCCAGTGTGGTCCTGAGGCCCCGCCTCTCCTCTCCAGGCCACGGGCCTGCAGTGAGGGCCGGCTCCCATCCAGGACTCTCAGAGCCGGGGGTAGAAGGGACAGGTCTCTGACAGGTGCCCAGGGAGTGGGGGACACGTCCCAGCTGTGCACACGGCGGACCCTCACGGGGCCAGGCCTGCCCCTCACCGGGCACCCTGCTCCCCGCCCACGCCTCCGCCCTGCCGCCAGGAGCCTGTCCTCACCGTCACCCAGCCCTGCTCACGCCGGGAGGACAATCTTCAGAGTGGACACTGCCGAGGACGTCGTCAGCCTTCGCCGTGGAGACCAGGCAGCCCGCCTGCCTCCCGTGGGCCCCCGCCAGCGGCTCTAGAAAAGGCTCGAGGGTCCCGCCTTAGCCCCCGAGGCCGGCCGTCAGGGGAGGCGGCGGGCGCTCACTTCCGGGGCCCGGCCCAGCCCACGTCCCCGAAGGGGCCCTCGCCCGTGGCGGAGCGCGGCGGCGGCCCGCACGGGGTGCAGAGGTCCGAGTCCGTGTCCGACTCGCCCTCGGCGATGTAGGGCCGGACCTTGGCGCAGGGCGCTGCGGCCGCGTGGCAGCCGAGGGCGTCCAGGTTCTCGCGGGACTGAGAGATACTGAAGCCGCTGGACGAGCGCTCCAGCTCCTCATGGTCCACGGACGGGATGGAGATGGACGTGTCGCTGTCCCGCGGCACGGCCTCGTGGGGCCGGCACGCCGGCGCGTCCTCGTGCCTCAGGAACTCCGTGCTGGCCCGGTGGCCCCCGCCGTAGGCAGACAGCGACCGCTCGTGGGCGGGTGGCGGCGGGATGCGCACCAGCGGGCCGTGGTCCCCCACGGGCGAGGCGCCGTGGCCCGGGCGCCCGTGGCTCTGCTGCTGCCAGGAGGTGGAGGGCGGGCACTGGGCAGCGGGTGCGGCCGGGGGCGCCGAGAAGTTCTTGTGGCCCATGGAGCTGGTGGAGCGGATGAGCTTGACGATGCAGCTGCCCCGCTCACCCTGCTCACGGCTGTCCTCCGGGCTGTGGTACGGGGGCGCCGGCTCCGGCTCCTTGGCCCCGAAGTAGGCCTCGGCCTCCGCGGGCGGGATGCCCACGCGCTGCGTGTAGATGCTCACCAGGAAGTCCAGCTTCTTCTCCATGGACAGCACCTGCAAGATGGCTGCTGGGCCGGCTGCTCCCCCCACAGGTGGGGGGCTGGGCTGCTCCCCAGGGTCGGGGGCCGGCTGCTCCCTGAGGAGGGGGAACTGGGCTGCTCCCCGGAGTGGGGTCTGGGCTGCTCCCCGGGGTTGGAGGCTAAGTTACTCCCCAAAAGTGGGGGGCCGGGCTGCTCCCCACAAAAGTGGGGGGTCGGGCTGCTCCCCAAACAGGTGTGGGGCTGGGCTGCTCCCCAGGGTCGGAGGCCGGCTGCTCCCTGAGGAGGGGGAACTGGGCTGCTCCCCGGAGTGGGGTCTGGGCTGCTCCCCGGGGTTGGAGGCTAAGTTACTCCCCAGGGTTGGGGGGCTGGGCTGCTGTCCACAAAGGTGGGGAAGCAGCAGGAGGCCGACCCAGAAGCAGCTCATCCTCCAACCCCAACTGTCAGAGGTGGTGGGGGCACTGTGTGTGTCCTCAAGGCCTCGGAAGGCCAGACCAGGCTGCTCGCGTGGGCCGCCCTGCTGCCACCACAGAGCCACCCCTGGGAGCCACCTGCACAGAGGTCAGCACCGCCCTTCCCCCACTCGGCTCCCAGAAGCAGAGAGAGGGGGCCTGTGTGCGGCTCCTGAGCACTCGCTCCCTGGGGGGGCCGTGGGGACAAGGCCGGCCAGGTGTTTAGGGTTGTCGGGAGGGCGGTTGTGCTGGCTGCAGGAGGGACCCCTCAGCACCCCACCCACCTGCTTCTCCACCTTCCCCAGGCGGCCCATCATGCTGGGGTCCTCGGGCATCTCCGCTTCCGCAGGCCCTTTGGTGCGGTCCTTGTCCGTCATGGCTGGGCCTCGCCCCACGATCTGGTCCACTCTGCCGGGAAGAGAGCCCCCCAGCATGAGTTCGGGGGCGGTGGGGCAGCCCGCGGCCCTGTCCACCTGGGCCAGGCCACAGCCCCCCAGGGCCAACCGACCGGGGGGCAGCGGGTGCCAGGACAGATGGGCACCGGGTGCCCAGTTCTCGCCCTGCTCGCCGAACCTTGGGCCCGTCACTGCCCGCTCCATCCCAGCGGGCCGGCTCGCGAGCGAGCAGTAAAGTGGAGGCAGCTGGGCCATTCGCCCCTGGCTCCCTGCCCAGCTGGCGCCCTGCCCCGCCCGAGCTTTACTCCTTCAGAGCGCCACTGAGCCCTCGGCCCTACCAGCCAGCCGGGCCTGGTGGGGACAGAGGGAAGTGTCCGCTGCAGCAACAGAAGCAGGAGGCACGTGCGGCTCCATGCGCCAGGACAGGGAGCGGGGGACACAGCGGCACGGAAGCTGCCCACGCACAACCAGAACGGGGCGGGCAGAGCCGCTGCCATCCGGAGGGCCCGTGTGCACTTGCACATGCGCATGTGTGTCCACGTGCTTGCCGTGTGTGTGTGCGTGCTTACCTGTGCGCACATGCATACGGTGTGCCCGTGTGCTGGTCGTGTCCGTTTACCGTGCGCACGTGCATGTGCACGCTGCACGTGTTTCTGCTATGCGTGTGCACACGTGCTTGCTGTGCGTGTGTGCATGTGTGCTTGCACTGTGCACGTACACGTGTGTTAGCTTGTGTGCGTGCATACACATGTGCACATGTGCTTACTATGTGCATGTGCGCGTGCGTGTGCTTTCACTATGCATGTGTTGCTGCGTGCACACGTGTGTGTGTGCGTTTTCTGTGTGTTCATGCATGTGCGGGATGCAGAACACAGCTGAGCTGACCTCCATGGAGGCCATAGGTCACGAATGCCAAGAAGAGGGGACAGAGGCTTCCTTCTGTTTGACCAGTGGTGTCCCCTGACCCCCATGCTAAAGAGGAAGGGTCCCCGAAGGGCTCAGAAGAGGCCGTAGGTGTGCGAACGCTCACTCAGAAGCAAAGGTCACAGCCATCTGCAAGCCGCAGGCCAGCCGCTGCCCATCTGCCAGGGCGTGGCGAGGGGGTCCATGACCCAGGCTGAGGCTTCGCAGCCCCCGCCTCGTTTCTGGCCTGGACCCCCCAGCACAAGCTCACTTCTCAAGTTTGGGGTGCAAGGGGGTGCTGCTCCCACAGCCCGGCAGGGGCTGCGTGAGCTGGCAGGAGCCACATCTCCGTCTCCTTCCTGATCCCTGGGCGCCCTGACCGCCTCCGATGGGGGTTTCGGGTGACTTTTTCTTTCTGTTGCAGGAAGCAGAATTGGGGTTCAGGCTTGCGTCAGCCACGGTGCAGCCCCCTCATGCTCCAATGGGCTTCATGCTGGACTCATGCACAGATGGCCAGGAGGAGGTGGCGTGAGGGGACCTTCGGGCTCCAAGCAGACACCAGTGGAAAATGGAGAGGAGGAGGGGTTCTCTGGTGTTTCCACGTGTCCACACAGTCCAGGCACGGGTGCTCAGCACCTTCACCCCTGCCACATGACGGGCCTCCTGCCCAGCCTGCGCCACCCCCTCTCCTAGGCCAGAGGGGTCAGGCTGGATCCCCAAGTGTCCAGACTGCCCTGGCCCCTTCTCTGAGTGAGTGTGTCCTCTTTCGAGGGGGCTTAGAAAATACAGCCTCGGTCTGCCCCGGGCAGACCTACTCCCCCGGGAACTCCTGTCTCGGGACAGCCGCCAGGTTGAGATGCCCGGCGCACAGAGCCGTGGCCCTGGACCGCCCTGGGCCTGTCTGCTCCCCAGCTGTCCACAGCGCTCCTCACTCTCGGCCGACTGGAGGAGGGGACGGGCGGCCGCATCATGCGGAGGGTCCCTGGGATGCTGGAAGGCTCTGCAGCCTGCAGCTGTCACCAAAGGGCCTGCGTGTGCCAGCTCGCCCCGGATGCCCTCGCCATCCACACTGCCGTTGGCGGGACACTCACCCCACCTACAGCAGCCACGGCGCTGATGGCTGGGGACAGACGCCAAGGCCCTCGGCGCCCCGTGCGCCCAACTGCCCTACTTACTCTCAAGAGCCGGAGGCCGGAGAAGAGACAGGACGCGCTCAGACCCTTCAGCGGCCCAGGTCAATCCAATGGTGGCCAGGCGTTGGAGTCTGAGTGGGGGCCGAGGAGAGCCACAGAGGGCTCTGGGCCCACGGGCGGGGTGGCAAGGACACCGAGGTCCCCAGAGCCCACAGGCGCTCCCTGCTCATCTGGACGCTCCTGACCCTTCCGTTGCTGGCCCTCTGCTCTGCCCCACCCTGGGTGACACCACCCGCGTGACCACGGAAGGTTCCCCAGGACCCTGAGAGGCCCTGACACAGAGGAGCGACCTTCTCCGGCGTGGCTTTGTCAGGGCAGACGGACGACCCCTCCACCCGTGGGGAAAGCAGGGCGAGTGCTGCCGTCATGTGGCCTGGAGCGAAGGGGGCTGGCCATTCCACAAGGACAGGCAGGAAGGGCGGCATCCTGACCTAGGTAAGTACTGGGGTGACTCTCTCGGAGGGGCCGTGGGTCCTTTGGTGGGGTACTTCTTGTGCCGGGGAGTTGAAGGGGGTGGGGGACCCACAATCATATCTATCCTGGCAAATAAACAGAAAGAAGACACCAGCAAAATGCACCGTGAAGCCACACGAGGGGACAGCTGGGGACCGGCAGAGACGGGAGGAGCACCCCGGTTTAAAGCAACAAGGGGACACGTCTTCCGGCGGCGTCCTGCTCCCAACTACGCCGTGGACGCACCACGCGCTCCCCGTGTTCAAGCGAGCACGGGCCGCGGGCG
>NW_006442491.1:40387022-40396458 GCF_000325575.1 Pteropus alecto
GAGCGGCAGACGGCCAGCTCCTTGGGCGCGGGCTGTGTCTGTTTTTCCAGACAGAAAGGGAAAGTCGAGGACAGAAGAAGCTGCTGGGCATGAGGGCTGGGAGGACAGAGCGGGGAGCAGGCCCCGCGGGCGGGCGCCCGACAGCTCCTTCCACACGCAGTCTGCTCACACGCATGCGCGTGCACACACGCATGTTCGCTCACACTCGTACACACGGTTACCTCCATGAGCCCAACCGCACCTACATTTGTCCACATGCACAGCACAGGCCTCGTGGGTGCTCTGGGAGGATGCTGACCCACTGGCGCCTGGCCTGAGCTGGGGCAAAAGGGGTCGCCCTCTGACCCCTGCCAGTGGGAGCAGCTTAAGGCCCAGAGAGACGCCCCCCAGCATCCCAGGGTGGAGCAGGACAGCGGAGGTGCTCCAAGGCAGGGCAGGCCGACCTTCCGAGAATGAGGACTTCACTCGCTCTGGGGACCGGGAGCTGGGCTGATTCCCTGGCCTGTCCCCTGCCATCCAGACCCTCCCAAAGCCGGGGTCCGGGCTTGTACGGGGAGCAGCTTTGTTGAGGGGCCGTGGGCAGGGAGGAGACTCTGACTGGCAGGAGCACTTGGCTGCTTCAGGAAAGACCATGACAGCTGCCATGTGCCTCCTCGCCGGCTGCAGGCACACCTGTGCACAGGCCGTGCCTCTGAGCACACGCACACTCGGGGGGGGCGGGTACAGGGTACACGTGTGTGGGCGCATGTGCACATGGGTTGGACATGGGTCTGTGCGCGTGTGTGTATACACCTGTTCATGGCTGTACTTATGTGTGGCCTGGGCCCTTGCTCCTGTCTGTATCACATGTATGCAGGTGACTCCGGGGGTGAGCAAGCCAGTCCTTAACACGTGGGGCTGGACACATGGTGTGCACCCTACTGTTGCCATGCCTCAGACACACGTCTCAGCTCAGCCTCCTGCCCAAGAAGCAGGCAGCCCACACGAGGTAGGGTGGCTGTCCTCACCCAGGAAGAAGGCACCAAGGGGCATCGCTGCCACCATGTGGGCCCATGAGCACCCGCAGCCTCACCTCCCAACGGAACTACCCTGCTCCCGACACACACACGTGCACATGTGCACGCATACACGTGTGACATGTGCACACATGCCCCAGCACGCAGATACATGCACATAGCCACATGTGTACACATGTGTGTGCACGCCTGTATGGAACAGTGCATGTGCGCAGAGTACTGTGCAGCGCACTCACACGTGTGTGCTTTCATGTGTCATGCCCCAGCACGCAGATACATGCACATACCCACATGTGTGCACGTGTGTGCACTCCTGTATGCAACGGTTCATGTGTGCAGAGTACAGTGCAGCGCACTCACACGTGTGTGCTTTCATGTGTGTGTGCACACGTGCACTGTGTGGATGCATAGACACCATGAGCACGCAGACATGTGTAGGTGCACACACATGAGCACACAGATGTGTTGGGAGCACAGATATACATGAGCACACAGATTTGTGTAGGTGCACACACATGAGCACATAGACTGTATGGGTGCACAGACACACACATGTGCACACAGACGTATGTGATGCACAGACACACATGGCACAGATATGCGTGTGATGCAGATACACGCACGTGCACGGAGACGTGTGAAGCACAGACACACGCACGTGCACGCAGATGTGTGTGATGCAGATACACACACGTGCACGCAGCCATGTGTGATGCACAGACACACATGGCACAGATATGCGTGTGATGCAGATACACACACGTGCACGGAGACGTGTGAAGCACAGACACACACACATGCACGCAGACGTGTGTGATGCACAGACACACGCACGTGCACGCAGCCGTGTGTGATGCACAGACACACGCACACACTTTCGCATCGTAGTCGAGACTGGAGAAGAGAGACACAGCAGAGACATTAAAACAAACAGCAGAAAGTCGCCTGGGGCGGTGAGGTGGCCGGGCTGGCCGCCGTGCCCCCAGCCCTGTCCACTGCCCCACCTGGCGGGGAGCACGCGAGCCCCTCACTGCACCCCTCTGCCTGACTCGGGCCCCCCCGGCTGGGCCCAGGGGCCGGGGGCCGGGGGTGGAGGGCTCTTGCCTTGACTGCAGGTTTTTAATGCGGGACAGCATGTCCAGGTGGCCGGCCGAGTACTGCTCGATGACGTCCATCACGTCGTAAGGTCGCAGGCTCTCCTTGAACTTCCGCTTGGACACCAGGAACCTCATGACACTGGAGGGGACAGGGGGCCATGAGCCCCAGGCAGAGGCCACCATGGCTATTCCAAGCAAGCTGGCCCCAGCGTCCGCCTGCCTAGGGCCCTTCGAGAGTCTCTGGGAAAGTCCCCTGGACAACTCGTCCCTGCTATCAGGGCCACCCACCCGCCACATGCACTGGCCACTCTCAGACCCTCATCTGCCGGGAGCCATTCAGTGACCACTGTGACACGAGGCGCCATGTGAGCCACAAGGAGCCGAGACCGAAGGGTTGTCAGTCCTCACACCAGCCCTGGCGAGACAAGGTCCGAGGGACAGCGTGGACGCCGCCCTTGCTGGGCCTGTGAGGGCAGCGCCCTCACCCTAGACGCCCTGGCCACTCACCACACAGCCCGGATGCTGACTTTGAGGCCGGGGGTCAGGTCCTCAGTCACAAACTCGCAGTTACAGCTCTTGTTGTCGTCCACGACATCCTCCCCAGGGAGACTTGCTTCTGGGTGGAAGGGGAGGCAGCCCGTGAGGGGACGGAGGGGACTGGCCCTCTGGCTCTGTGGTGTCAGGAAACCCCGGCCGCCCCAACGCTCCAGAATCCACCCCGTCCTTTCTCAGCCAGCTCCCCGGCCGTGGCCCTGGGGACACACTGGAGGGTTAACAAGTGTCCCTGTGAGTGGACAGATGTGGACTGGTCCCTGGGCTGGGACGTGTCCACACCGAGGAATGATGATACCCTCTGCCACGGACGGGAATGGGCTCTGACCTACGGCCGCTGCCACATGGTGGAGCCCAGAAAAGGCTCAGGGAACGAAGCCAGACGTGGAAGGATGGACACCGTGTGGCCAACTGTGGCCCGTGTCCAGATACGGACGGGGGCCTGCGGGTGACTGGCAGCGGGGAGGGGGCTGGACTGTCCTGGGATGAGGCAGAGGTGGCACCACACGGCGCCAGAACGCGCCCGATGCCCTGGACCCCTCCCTCCGGGCTGCTGATGCTGTGTGGTGTGACAAAGACCGGGGGCGCCGTGTCCTGGGCCGTGCCCCAGGGGTCAGGCCGCAGGGGGCGATGGGCCACCCACCTTCCGAGTTCTGCCGGGACGCGGCGCCCTTGGCGCGGAAGGCCTGCCGAGCACGGCTGCGGTCCCCGAAGCTCCAGCTCTTGGGCACCTTGCTAGGGCTGTCCTCCAGGCTCTGGTCGGCACTGGGTGACCGCCGGACAGGCTGGGCCTGGGGGGACCCCTTCCCCTTGGCAGCCGCGCCGCGGGGGCTGGAGAAGACACGGTCTTTCAAACTGACCTTCTGACTGCTCCCATGGGGCGGACGGACAGGCGGACGGACACACACAGAGAGACAGCAGGAGAAGTCACTCTGGACAGAACCCTGGCACCCAGCACCTGCTGTCGGCCAACGCCAGCCCACGCGACAGAGCGACCCAGCCCCAGAGAAACGGGCTGAGGGGCGGCTGCCGGGGGGGATCGGAGGTCGTGGGGCAGGAGTGGGGCGCAGTGGGAGGTCAGCTCCACCACAGGCTCCCAGGTGCACGCAGGAGCCCAGCCTGGCCAGGAGGTGGTCAGTCGACCCTTAAGTCGCTTTTGGCTGCACACGAAGGGGCCAGGCCTCTCCACTGTCCTGCTGGGCCTCCCTCTCCGTGGCGACACCCACGGCAGACGGGTCCCAAAGTGCCCAGAGGCTGCGGCTTCTCCACAGGCAGCTTTGTGGACCAGGCCTCCCTGGCTTCCTCTGGCTCCTCCCACACCCCGTAACCACCCAGAGGCAGGAGGGTGAGGTCTGCGGCTGGGCCCTGGCCCCCCGCCAAGCCCCAGGGGCAGGAGGGCAGATCATGGAAGGCAAGCGCCCCACCGCCCCCCGCCCAGGCTCCACACCCACCCCCAGGACTCGTCCAAGGACCAAACGTCCCCTCCCAGAGGGGCGGAGTAGATGTGCCTGCACCACCAGCCACCCAGCCACTGACAGGCCTGCTGTCCCAAGCCCTGGCAGGCCACAGGGAGAGGGTGTGAGGTCCTCAGGCCTCCCCGTACCCATCTCTCGGTAACCATGGAGATGGGTCTGACTCTCCAGGCAGCAGCCAGGAGACAGGTGGTGGCCATGGTCGGAGGCAGCGTCTGGCCCAGGGGCCCGGCAGCCACTCGCTTCCTCCGCTGGGCAGTGTCCGCCACCCGCTCACGCCCAGTCGACTCCCCCAGGGTGGCCTCAGCAGGGCCCCTCGCTGCCCCTGGGGCCTGTGACTAACCTGCCCAGAGGGCCCGGAGGCCACTAACCCCTCAGAGAGCACCGGCCCCACCCCGGCCCTCAGTTCAGCCGCCTCCATCGGCCCCAAACGAGACCCGCAGCTGAGAGACGCCCATCGGACGCTGCGGACGACGACCACGAGGGACAGCACCCCGCCGCCCCGGCCGCCTCGCCCAGACACCACGGCCCTGGTCGGCGCCCCTGCCCGCCCCTGGGCAGCTGCGACCATCTGTGACACTTCGGGGTTCTCTGCAGGGCGGGAGGAAAGCCCCTCGGGCAGGTGGCCCCAGCGTGGTACCCAGGCTTCCTGTGTCCCATGACACAAGGACGGGCGGCAGTTTCTCAGGACACCAGCCCCGAGCCCACAGGCCCCACAACCAGCACGAGGCGTGACGGGCAGGTAGGGACCAAGGCACGGCCGAAGCCGCGCTCCCTGTGGCCTCCTTACCGATGACCGCTCCTTCACCCCTGTGCTAACAGACTGCCGGCTGCTCAGGGAGACCGTGAGACGCGATGGCCCCGCCCAGCAAGCGAACTGGGCCCTCTGGCCGCTCCTGCTGCCCCACGCAGCACACAAGGCCCAGGGGGCTGCTGCCCGCAAGGACTGACCGTCAGGGAGGAGCCTTCCCTGGCCAGGCCCGGCCCCGCCGTGCCCCTGCTCAGCCCAGGCAGGGGCTCCTTGCCAAGGGATGCCACAGTGTGGACACCTGGCCCTCCAGCCACCCCAGGCCTATCCCAACTCTAGGTACCCAAACGGCCGGTGGTCCTGCAATGTGGAACGAGGCCCCTCCTCCACCTCGCCTCGCCTTGCCTCATGAGCTAAGGACAGACGCAAACACGTGGGAGAGGGCTCGGGCCACCTGCCGGGAAGGAGCCACGGCCAGACACCCTCTGTGTGACAGGGTGCCTTCGAGGCACTGCACGTCGGCACTTACACAGGGTGAGGGGAAGAAAGCCGAGGTCCAGCCCTCCTTCCCCGCCTGCCCCCACCCCACAGGGCAGAACTCTAAGTATGTGGGGCCTGCTGGGGTGAAGCAAGGGGGAGGCCCCAGCTGGGATAGGCCACACCCCAGTCTGCACGGCTGGGGCCCAGCTCGGCGGGGTGGGAGCCGGCATCCACGGAGAACTGCCGGCCACGGCTGGACCGCGGATGCCCAGGAAGAGCGAGGATGGAGTGACATTCGTGAGACTTGTGCACAGCAAGACGGAGCATGGCCTGGCCTCGGCCCTTTGGTCCCCAAGCAACCCGACCACAGCTTCCGACCCTGCAGCCAGGAGCACCGTGGACCCAGCTCTGGACAAGCAGGACAGCCTCTGCCGCATCCGGATCTCCCCGCTCGGGACTGCAAGCTTCCCCCACAGGCACCCACGTCCGTGAACGCACAGGGGCATGGACAGGTGGGGGGCCCCCCGAGCCCCTCTCCAGGCGCAGGACTCAGCATGCACAGATGCAGACGTACGTGCATGCTGCTGCCTGAGCTCCCAGCCCCGCTGCGCAGCCCTGCTGATGCCTGTGCTCGGCACCGCTGCTGCCAGGGCCAGCGCCGACCGCATGCACGCGACGACAGGGGGGCAGCTGCCCACTGGCTGCAGCGCCGGTCAGGGCGGGGGGCAGGCAGGAGGGAGCACCCAGAGCAAGCAGGAGGACGGTGCTTCCACACCCCCGACAGCAGACAGTGGACAGAGAGGGGAACGGTCAGCCAAGGGGTCCGGGTGCAAGGGGGGGGTGGCCTCGCCACACCGTTTCCAGTCTGTCCTAAACCAGGCCCGCTCGGGGCAGGGGAGCCGTGCCCCCTGGCTTTCTGGCGAGTCTGCCGTGTGCCGTGTGAGGGCTGCGGGGAGCCCAGCACACACAGGACGAGCTGCCTCCGAGGGAGGGCGAGGTGGGTCAGGGCGGCCGTCCTCAGCTCAGAGGCGTGGCAGAGGGGCTGGACTGAGGCCGGGGCAGAGGCTCGCAGGGCGGTCGGGGACCCCGGGGGCCAGCACCCGTGCTGGGTCTCAGAGGCCTTGGAGCAGGGCATCCCTGGGCGGGGGAGGAGAGGGCACTGGACTCAGGGGGAGCCTAGTGCTCCCCGTGAGGGCCCCACAGGCCGAGCTGCCAATCAGAATCGGGGCCTGGGGGCGGCCTCCCAGCTCCTCCAGGACCTCTGCCAAGCAGCCGGGAGCGGGGAGCCGTGCAGCCATGGCCGACCGTGCGACGCGTGCACGGTACCTAGAGTGTCCGGGGCAGCATCCACACAGGCCCTCTCCGCGCGGTTTGCCTTTACTGCAAATGAGGAGAAGCACAGTTAGTCCCGGCCCGCACGGGACGCGGCGGGGAGCCTGGGCGGCATGGGCAGCGGGAAGCCGGGGCACCGAGGCACCGCCACAGCCCGCAGAGGGCTGGGCTCGGGGTCACCAGCCAGCCGCCGAGGTCACGGCCACACGAGGACAGCGAGGTGGCTGCACGCAAAGCCTCCCACCGGCCCGGAGAAGAAAACAGTGCCCTATTTTTGGAGAAAAAAAAAAAATCCCTGTTTCTTTCCTCCAAAAATACCTTTTCCTTCCAGAGTCGGAGTTTGGGGCCACGTCTTTTAAAAGATGTATTATTTTTTGCTGTATTCATGCGAACAAAAAAATAATACATGGGCTGAGACTTGGTACAACGCTTATTCTAGATGGACAGGGTCCCGGAAAGCACTCATGTTGGGGAGAAAAACGTGCAGTTTGGCTTCACAAACCGATCGCTGAGGCTTCACCGGGCCCGGCCAGCGCCAGATCTGAAGCGGGACTCGGTTGACCCGGGAGGCAGGGCTGCCTCCACCTGGAGGGAGGCTAAAGGCGGGGTCTGGGGGCACCTGGCTTTAAAAACAACTGCTGTAGCGGCTCGTCGCGGGTCCCAGAAAAATTCACCTGGGCCAGCGTACGTGAGCCTACGGGGGGCTCTGCGGGACAGGCACGACCAGCGGTCAGCCCCCAGGACCTCCCGATGGCCCAAGACTTATCTCTGCACTAGGACGCACACATTTTTAAGCAAATTGAACGCAGCAAACGAGAACCACACACGATTCCTTCGGCTTCTCCCTCCTCCTCCCCCTTCAAAGCTCTTGCCACTGAGACAGGGGTTCCCAAACTGTGCACCCGAGGAACCCAGCCACATGTGACAGCCTCGCAGAGGCCAGCCCCAGGAAGGAGGGCTCAGCACCCACATAGCCAAACACCAGTGGCACCTGCTGATGTCCAGATGCCTCTCCCCACTCACAAAGAAAGGACACAGCCAGCTAGCTGCAGCGAGCCAGCAGGGCAGGGCCTGCCACCTCCTGCCTGGGGGCTGAGAGCCGCTGGCCCTCCCTGCTGCCCTGACCTGCTCCCTGTGGGGCCTCAGTGACTAACAGGATGCCCAGACCCAGGGGAGAAGCTGGGGTCCGGCTGCCCTGACCAGTGCGCTCACACAAGGCGCCACCCTGTGACTTGGCGTCCCCAGGCCCGCTCTCCCCACTCACAAGGGCCCTCGAGTTTGGGCAGACATGTCAGCCACAGGGCCACCAGAGCCTGTGAGACAGCTAACAATGACCACCCCTCAGCCAGCCCGTCCTGGGGCCCCAGGCCTGCATGCAGGGACCCTGGGTGCTCTCTGCCTCCAGCTTCTTTGAAGGGTCCCAGCTTCGGCGAGCCCTCCAGCCAGCTTTGCTCCTGTAAACCTCCCAGCGTGGTTGCTGGCCTCCCTGGGCCCCCGGCCTCACACGCTGGGGTGCTCTCGCTGTGCTATGTAGCACGGCAACCCCCACGCCTGGCCCCTGATGCTGCGCTGTGTGGCACAGCGACCCCCATGTCTGGGCCCTGAGCACGTGACGGGGGAGCTCGTTTGCTGCTTCGTAGGGGGCAGGGCAGCTGGAGACCCCGACGGAGCTGGTGGGCTGTGGGGGTCCTCCCTGAGCAGCACCCCACCGTTTTAGGGGTACGAGGACCCCCAGCTCCAGCCCGCTCCCTCTTGGCTCTAGGCTGCCCACATCAGCCGACCAGATCGTCGCCCCGTCCGAGAGAGCTGCTGGCATCAACCCCAGGCACCTGGGCCCAAGAGGGTGGAAGAGGCCGCACAGACAGTCACCAAGACCAGACTGGACAGACATGCCTGTGACGATGGGGCCACACGGACAGGGGCAAAGCAGCTTCGGGCGGGGGCTCCTCCAGGGCGGAGGCAGCCAGAAGTGGGGAGAGACAGAGGCAGGGCAGGGCCACACCTGGAGCAGCACCGAGAGCCCCCTGGCTGCCCCGCCCCCATGCAGCTGGCCTTGGTCTGGTGCCAGCATGGCTGCCGTGCATGCCCACCTCCGGTCAGGCCCCGGGGGGTGAGTGGAGCCGGGTCCCTGCGTCCGCCTGCAGTTTACGGGCCAGGACCTTTTTTCGGGGCAGCCCAGGATGCCCGGCCCCCAAGGGTACAAGTGGCAGAAGTGTCCCGCATGCCTGCTACAGTGCTCAAAGGGGGGGCCGTGGCTAGCCCAGGTGGGGGGACGCAAACACTGCCCTCGGCCACCTGGCAGACGGCGTACCTCCCAGGAGAGGTGGGCTTGCTCCCAAGGCCTCAGCCCGGGTCTCCCAGGAGGATGCTGGGCCACCCGGCCTGGGGGAAGCCGCTGGGTCACAGGCGGGGACACACGGACACATGGGGGGAGACGGAGGGCGGGTGTGCGGGGAGCAGGGGGCGTAGGCAGAGCCTGGAGGCTCCCGCGTGTCCTCACCTTGAGTCCTGCTTTCAGGGTCAGCCACCTCATCCCCAAAGACAGAGCGGACGAGAAAGGGGCCCAGGAAGGGCAGTGACATGGTTAAAGGCACTTGGGGGCAGGCGCGGTTTCCAGATTGGGGAGGGGAGGGGAGGAGAGAGAGAGAGAGAGGCTGAGACTCGGGCATGGCCGAGGCCGAGCAGACAGGGCCATGGGCTCCGGAAGCCGCCGCAGGCCACAGGGGCCTCCCAGGCCAG
>NW_006442491.1:40396817-40411903 GCF_000325575.1 Pteropus alecto
AGGGGGCCGCACCTGGCCGGACCAGCTTGGCCTCGGCGAGGGGTCCCACCGCCGCTGCGCTTTCGGCCAGTTCAGGGCGAATCCACCGACCATCGTTTCAGTTCCCGGCACAAGCCTCATTCCCCCTCAGGGGTCTGGGGGACGGAGGAGGGTGCCTCCTGACCAATGCACGCAGGGGGGCAGCCCGGCCCGAGCGGCCGCTGAGCGACCTGCAGTCCAGGAACATGGCATCTCTGGGCCAAAGTCCATCGTGTGGACAGGGTGCTGGGGGACCCCGGAGCCCTGAGAACTCAGCACAGGCACCCCAGGCAGGCCGGGGTCATCAGACATGAGAGTCGTGACATGATCTGCATTTTCTTTTTAACGCCAAGAAAATGGTCGACGGCTGTCACTTGCGCTCTGCTCACAGCAGAGGTCACCCCGAGTCCGTGCACGGGGTCTGTAACCTGCCTGCCGCAAACGAAACTGTGGGCCCCTGCGGCCTCCCAGGACCGGACGCCTCTCTGTTCAGGGACCTTCCCCAGACCCAGGCCCTCCATTCGGGCAGCCAAGACCCCTCTCAGAGTGCCCTCCTCCACCTGAAATAATGGGGGAGACCCTGAAATGGGGGAGACCCAAGGGACTTCTCACCTGGCCCACGTCCCTCTCAGAAGCTCCCACCCCGGGGGCCCCAGGTCTGCGGTCACAGGGAACACCGGGAGCCGATCTGAGGGCCCACGTCACCTCCAGGCAGGGGTTCCCACAGGCGCAGCCCTCGCTCCCCAGTGGCATGCAATGCGGACACGGGCAGGCGGGCACTGACCTGGGAGAGGGCTCCGGCTGTGGCTCCTTCCTTCAAACAGAAGAAACAAGACTGTCAGCTGCCGACCCCGCCTGACACGCCCCACCTGGCACGCCCCGCCGGGACCCACCTGGCACACCCCGCCTGGTACATCCCACCTAGCAAACCCCACCTAGCACGCCCCACCTGGCATACTCCACCTGGCATGCCCCGCCTGGTACACCCCACCTGGCACACCCCACCTGGCACACCCCAACTGGCACACCCCACCTGGCACGTCCTGCCTGGCACACCCTGCCTGGCACACCCCAACTGGCACACCCCACCTGGCACGTCCTGCCTGGCACACCCTGCCTGACACGCCCCACCTGGCACACCCCGCCTGACAAGCCCCACCTGGTACACCCTGCCTGGTACACCCCACCTGGCACGCTCCGCCTGGCACGCCCCGCTGGACCCACTGGGCTGCCTTGGCACAGCCACAGCCAAGCCCGCCTACCCCCCTGGGCCCGCCAACCCCTACAGCCCCTGGGGGGCCCCAGGACGCAGGTCCTGGAGGAAAGAGAGAATTCTATCCCGCCCCGTGCTTATGCGCGCTCCTCGTCGTCAGAATCCCCACGGTAAGTTTCTGAGAGGAAGCGGCGCCGACAGAAGCAGAGGCGGCGATTCCACGGCCAGCATTCCGGGCAGACGGCCGCTCTTGTGACTTCCCCATGGTGCACTCAGTGGAAGCAGCCCTCCCCCGTCCCCCTGCCATGACCTTCCAGCAGGGCTGAGTAGGCCAGAGACAGTCGTGGGCATGTTCGGGCCCCCGAGGCCACCTCTCCAGGTCCTATTTGCACGCAGGGCCACTCCGGCCGTCGTCTACTCTGTTCGGGTTGATTGCTTCTACTGGCAGTTTCATTACAAAGGGAGACGGGCTGGTGGCCGGGATCTCTGGCCGACGCGAGGGACGGTGGCAGGCGACCCCCTGAGGAGGCCTTGGGACTGGCGCCCGCGTTAGCCTGCTGCATCACCAGTGGGCCCCTCGGTGCATGCCCCGAATCTTTGCGTAACAGGTGCCACGTCGCTGTGGCACTGGCAGAATGTGTAGCCAGACATCCTGCTCGCAGCCGGGGTCCCTGGGGACTGGCCTCGAGCCTCCCCGGCGCCCCGGAGAGGGCCCGGTCCAGGAACACCTGTGGGCACCCTGCCCGGCCCCCGCAGCCCCGCCCGCAGCGCGGAGGCCAGAGCATGGCTTGGTGCTCTGTTCGGGGTACGTCGGGCCCACCCAGGTCTCACACTTCCTGTTCGCGCATGCCCTGGGGCTGTCCTAACACAGTGCCACACCTGGTGGCTTAAAACAGACAACCTGAGCCTCTTCTCGCGTGCCCTTCACGCTCCCAGTCCCAACGCCTCCTCCACACTCGTCACAGCAGCCTCCACTTCCCCACGGGGACCGTACGCTCGTCACAGCAGCCTCCACTTCCCCACGGGGACCGTACGCTCGTCACAGCAGCGCCCCGCGCCCCCCACCAGGACCCACACACGTTTCCTGTCACTGCCGTAACTCAGGACCACACTCTGGGTTCAGACAACAGGCACCTACCTGCCCCTGTCTGGGGGCCAGAGGCCAGAGGCCCAAGCCCAGAAGGCAGGGCTGAGGGGCCCGGGGGAGGTCCTGCCTGCCTGTCCCACCGGCAGCCCCAGACGGCTGGGCAGGTGCCCACATCCTCCCGGCCATGCCAGCCATGACCATGTCACATGAGACCCTTTACTTAGTCACATCCCAAGGGCTCGGGGACGGTCCCCGGCACAAGGGCCCTGGGGCACCCTCCTGTCCACTCCGTCGGACGAGCCCTTCTACGCCAGCACCCCGACCTCTGCGGCGGCCTGCCCCGCCCGGCCGGCCCTCGGGCAGCAGGCCCAGGCCGAGCGGTCCACCTGACCTGAAGGCGAGGCCGGACTTGCTCTTCAGGTTCCGGAGCAGCTCCAGCTGATTGAGCGGCGGGATGAGTCTGCGGGCAGAGGATAGGCCAGTGAGCCCCGCCGCCCGAGGTGGGGCACCCCGCCAGCTCTCCCCAGCCTGCGGTTCTCAGCAGAGCTGGTGCTAGCGCCCAGGGGACACGGCATGGCCTGCCACAGGCAGAGGGCAGAGTCTGTGGCAGGTGGCCCAGGGCACCACCTGCATTCTAGGGCTGTACCTGTCCCGGGCCTCGGCCTGGGGAGCGGGCAGTGACCAGCACACCCAGCAGAAGTTAGGAGCAGGAGCGGTACACGGACACTTCCGCCCACGTGGAGCGAGTCGAGCAGGGCCCTGGAGGACAGGCAGGGGGCCTGGTCCCCTCCCCTCTCCCTTCCCAATCCCTACACATCTGAGGGCAGCACCCCAATAGGTTGAGGCCCCCAGGCCCCTCCCTGCGGAGCCGGGCGGGGCTGAGGCTCGGAGCAGCTGTGCTGGGCTGTCGGGGGGCTGCTGGGACAGCACCCTGGACCAGCTGGCCCGGCTCTGCTCTGACTGCCCCCAGCACAGCCTGACGGCCAGGCCTTCAGCCACCACGGCCACCAGGCAGCTGCAGGCAGAACGTCCACGGAGGCGAGAGTGGAATCTAGACCCTGCCTTGGAGCCAGGGTGGGCTCCGCAGCCCGGGGAGCCCCCTGGGGAGGCCCCGGGCTCTCACCCCTGAGACGTGGATCGGGGACCTGCCGCCTCTCCCAAAGGACCACACCCCAACCCCACCCGAGGCTCCTCGCCACCACCTGCCCCGTTCCCCACCTCATCTTACGGAGGAGACGCCCTCACCCTGCACGACCCCAGGTCCTGGTCTCCTCTCCTGACAGCCTGCACCTGCCGTGACACCTCCCTGCTGACACCCACCTGCTGACACCCACCTGCTGACACCCACCTGCTGTGACACCCCACCTGCTGTGACACCCACCTGCTGACACCACCTGCTGTGACCCCCTGCTGTGACACCCCCCTGCTGTGACACCCCACCTGCTGTGACACCCCACCTGCTGTGACACCCCCCTGCTGTGACACCCCACCTGCTGTGACACCCCACCTGCTGTGACACCCCCCTGCTGTGACACCCCACCTGCTGTGACACCCCACCTGCTGTGACACCCCCCTGCTGTGACACCCCACCTGCTGTGACACCCCACCTGCTGTGACACCCCCCTGCTGTGACACCCCACCTGCTGTGACACCCCACCTGCTGTGACACCCCCCTGCTGTGACACCCCACCTTCACCATGACACCCCACCTGCTGTGACACCCCACTCACCGTGACACCCCACCTGCTGTGACACCTCTCTGCTGTGACACCCCACTCACTGTGACACCCCACCTGCTGTGACACCCCACCTGCTCTGACACCCACTTGCTATGACACCCACCTGCCCTGACACCCCCCTGCTGTGACACCCCACTCAGCATGACACCCACCTGCTGGGACACCCCCATGTTGTGACACCCCACCTGCTGACACCCCACCTACTGTGATACCCCCACCTGATGTGACTCCATCTGCTGGGACACCCCATTTCTGCTCTGACATCCCCACCCCACTCCGTGACACTCCCACCCACTCTGACACCCCCACTTAGCCTGTTGGGGCCCCAATCGCTCCCTGCAAACCATGCTCAAGACCCCCACCAGCCCCAGCTCCCGAGCCGTCCTGCGTCTCCGCCCTGCTGGGCACTGGGCCCTCGTCCAGCAGCTGTGTTCCAGCTTCTCCTCGCCATCCGGTCACACCACCCGAGCCCTGCCCCTCCCACGTCTCCCCCTGGGTTTGCTCCCCCTCCTGTACCCGCTCTCCCTCCACTCCAGGCCAGGCCAGAGCCCACCCCCGTGATCCTCACGCTCAAACACGCAGTGGCTCCCCGCTGCCTCCACGATGTTAGGACCACAGCCTGCAATGCGCCCCCGGCCCGAGTCTCGGCCGCTTCGCTCTGGCCCCTGCCTCTGCTGTCCGGCGATGCCCCTCCCTCTGCAGAGCCTGCCTGTCACTGCTCCCTCTGCAGACTTGGCACAGCCAGACCGGGAGTGGTGTCTCCCTCCCTCTCCCCCATCCTCAGGGCTGACCGCTATCCTTGGAGGTCAGAGGTCAAGACTAAGCAGGAGGCCTGGGCAGTTGTGTTGGTAATGCCATGGGCAGCAGAGACCCCAGGACTGGGCTGGCCTCTCCCTCAACCACCCACCCCTGGGCCTGGAACAGACCCTGGGACAGGCCTCCCTCCTTGGCCCACACACACTCAGGTCCAAGTGTCCCTGCGGGGGCACACAGATAGGACATGCCCTGGACACACAGCTGCAGGAGACAGGACACGGGCAACAGGGCTGCGGGCGGCGCACACACAGCCCGTCGCTTCTGAGGGCGGTCCATTGGGGAGGAAGAGGGTGCACTGTGCTGACAAGCGTGGGGGACACATCGGGGCACCCCCAGGAGAGAGCAGCAGCTGGCCTGGGGGGCAGCTGGCTGGAGGACAATTCTAGCCACCCAGGTGGCTGGCAGACCTTGGGGGATCGGGGCCACAGGGGAAGATGAACTGCGGACACCTCCCAGGGCCAGGAGCCTGGCAGAGCCTGAAGCAGGACCACCAGGAGCCCCAGGGGCCCAGGGTCCCGGGTCGGGGAGGGGGACACTGTTCCCGTCGCCACCTTCCCCCGAGTGAGGCCTCCGGGGTCGCTGGTGGAGGCAGGCGCGTGCTGGGGATGGAGACGCCCAGAAGGCCGGCCCAGCACGGGGCACAGCGCACCCCTCCCTCCTGAGTGGGCGGGCTGAGGTCCCGACACGGATCCCGGGGAGGGCACCAGGCGAGGACGCGTGAGCCCGGAGATGCCGGCAGAGATGCTGCCCGGGCCCTCCAGCTTTGCGGCCCCCACTCTGCAGGGCTGTGCACAGCCCGACGGAGCCGCCCAGCATGGCCCCCCACTCCGCAGGGAAGGGGCCTGTGCACGGGCGAGACTTCCTGCAGCAGCTCAGCGCCCCCCAACCTGGGCACCGACCCCATTTGCTCCCTGTGGGCAGCGGTTAAGGTACAGCAGGAGAGAGGCTCCCCCGCAGACCAGACGCAGCGGTCGGGGACGGCAGGGTGCACAGCAGGCCCTCCCTTCTCCCAGGGGCTGTGTCTCCCTCCCGCTGCCACGGAAAGATGGGGCCTCTGGTCCACAGATGGGGGAGCTGCCCGGGGAGAGACCCACGTGCAGAGCAGAGCCGCCTGCCAGGAGCAGGGGCACGGCTGGGTGTCCCCCGAGCTGGGTGTGGAGCCCCCATCTCCACCAGGTCTGCACTGTAAGGGGGGCCCATGGGTGGGATGGAGGCACAGGGAAGGGTCCCCAGCCACTGAGACAAGGCAGGAAGCAGGACAGGACAAGGAACAGAAGATCCCCTGGGACAGACTGATCCACACAAGAAAGCAGCGGAGGGGGTGGCAGGGGACAGTGGAGGGACAAAACCAGGAGAGGCGAGGAAGGTGCACTCCAGCCGGGCGCGGGGGTGACGGAGACAGCGCCCTGCCGCCCGGCGGGGTCCGCAGGCTGGGGCAGAGTGCAGGGTGCTTGGCGGGGTGGCCCTGTGACAGTCCCACACAGAGGACAGAACCACACCACACGCCCTCGTCCATGCATTTCCTACCTGGAGGCCCCGTAGGTTTGAGCTTGCGAGCTTTCAAGTGTTTTCACACACACACAAGGGAGAAGAACAGAAACCGTAAAAGAATGGGGTGAGAAAGAGAACAGGGAAAGAATAGTTGGGGGGCAGGGACAGAACCCGGAGTTAGCGCGAGGCGCAGCCGGCCTTGGCCAGGACGGCGGGGGGCGCAGCGCGGGGACTCGGGAGGCTGCGCGTGCCCGGTGGGCGCCGAAGGGGGGCAGCGGCAGCGGCAGCCCCTCCCCAGGTGACAAACCAGAGGCAGGTGGCAGGTGGGGACAGCGCTGACTTCAGGGCCCTCAGGAGGAAACGGCCGTGGGCGGAAACCCCCAGGGATGGTGCCCCCCACTCCGAGGGCGTCAGCCCGGGGCAGATGCTGGGCGACCCCTCTCAGCTCAGACCTTGTTCTAAATGCGAGTGGGGCGTAGACAGACCTGGGGTGGCCGCACTCTCTCCCGGCCGCCCCCTGCCCTTGCCTGCAGACCATGTGGCTTCTGCCCGCCGCCCCCCAGAGAGGGCTCCTGTTCTCCCCACCCGACGCGGGCGCCTAGGGGTGTCTGTGTGCTCCGTCCTGCTGGGGCGCCTGGGCCCCTGGCCCGCTGCGGTCTGCAGTCTCCCTTTTCTCGTGAAGACGCGGCCCTGGCCCACGGACACAGGACCGGGGTGCTCCTTGAACTTCTAAAGCTAGGGGACCATTTACCTCGGCTCTCGGGGGGCCTGTCTTCGCAGTGCCCCCAGCACGGGGCACCCCAGCTAGGAAGCTAAGCGAGGGGATGGGGTGAAAACAAAAGCCGCGGGCTATGGAACAAAGAGCGAAATCAACGCCGAAATGAACCACGCACAGGACTTGCTTTCTGAACAGAACGCACACTTTAAAGAAAAAGAAACAAAACTCAATCCAAATAATGAACAACGGAAAATGGGGCTTGGGACGGATGGGCGTGAAGGGCCACGTGGCGGGCGGTACCTGTACACGGGCACGGTGACCGTCCGCTCATAGTACTGCCACGTGGAGTGCAGGTCCGTGCGGGACAGGTTGGTGGCATAGAACCTCCAGGCGGACTGCAGGGGGACCGGGCGCGGGTCAGGCGCCAGGGCGGGCCGCGGGAGTGCGACCCGGAGCCCCACCTGTCCCCACCCCCGCAGGCCGCAGGCCACCCTGTGGAGGGCCCCGCGGGGCAGGGCTGGTGGGGCACACGGCGAGCCTGCTCCTTTCCTCCGGGTCTGGCCTGACACCGACCGGGCAGTTGTAACCGGGCACCGTGGCCACCTCTGCCTCCCCCTCCCATGACGGGACATTACCCTGGGCCCGCGTGGGTCCCCGGAGCAGGGGCAGGGGACACAGGCCTCCATCCCGCCCGGCGTGGCGGCCCGCAGCCACTGGGGGAGAGGGCCCGGGCCTGCCGCTGACACGGGCCCCCGCCTGGCCTGACCTCCGTTCCCAACGTTTGCTTGCGGTGAAAGTCAGGTAACGTGAGTCAGCATCTTAGGGGGTCCGATTCAGCGCCGTGGATACTCCCCCTCGGTTGTGCAACCCTCACTGCCATCTAGTCCCACATGTCCATCCCCCAAAACAGAGGGTCCCCACGCTCACGGGCAGTCACCCCACTCCTTCCCCCGCCCCCCAGGCCCGGGCGACCGCCTGTCTGTGGGTCCCCGCACGCTGCACGGCGCCTACCGCCGGGCCCCACGGCACGCGTCCTGCCGCGCCGGCTCCCTCCCCTCGGCGCGTCCCCGGGCCCGTGCGCGCCGTGTGCGTCAGCGGTCCGTGTGACGGTGGTGCCACGCTGCGTCCAGCACCCACGACGGACACGCCGCTGGCTTCTGCCTTCGCGCAGCTGCGAACATCAGCGTGAACGTCCGGGGTTGAGCCCTTGTGCACCTCTTTTGGGTGTGTACCTAAAACTGGGATCGCTGGGTCCCACGATGACACCCAAACTTTTCTAGAGGGTCTGCACCACTTCGCATCCCCACCAGCGACACGTGACAGCTCCAACTTCTCCACGTCCCCCCGAGCTTTCTATTTCGCCGTTGTTACCCACCCGGGTGAGTGCGAGGTGGTGGATTTGACCTCACTGTGGATTTGACGTGCATTCCCCTAACGACCGATGGCGTCGCGCATCCTTCCCTGCGCTTGTTGGCCCTCTGCATGTCTTCTTCGGAGAGATGTCCATCCAAGTCCGGCGCCCGCTTCTCAGTGGGGCTGCCTGTCTTACTGCTGGGCTGCAGGAGCTCTCACACATTCCGGATGCCGGACGCTCATCACATAAATAACTTGCAAACGCTCTCGCCCTTCTGTGGCCTGTCTTCTCGCTCCGCAGTGCCCCTGGACACACAAAAGCCTTCCACTCTGACAGAGTCTTTTGTGTCTACGTCTTCCTCTCGAGGCTTGCGATTTCGGTGTCATTTCTAAGAAAGCATCGTCACAGAGATTTCCGTTTATGGCTCTTCTAAGTTCTATAATTTTAGCTCTTCTATTCAGGCACTGCGTCCATTTCGAGCGCACTTCGCATCTGGTGCGAAGTGAGGGCCAGACTTCGTTCTCTTAAAAACAGATTTCCAGTGGTCACAGCACCAGTAGTGGCAGGGACAAGTCTCCCCCACTGGAGGAACGTGGCACCCTGGTCAGGAGACGTGTTTCCAGGCCCGACACGGGCCGCGCCCCGCAGAGCACCCCACGTGAGCTCGGGGAGGACGTGGCGCCCGCTGTCATGGGAGAGCTGCTCCGCAGATGCCTGCAGGGCCAGCGGTTCTGTCGTGTTCGGGTCCTTGTCCCTCAGGATCTTTGCTGCTTTCTCCGTCCGTCGTGGAAAGTGGGTACTGATATCTCCGCCTATTACTGTGAAAATGCCTATTTCACCCTCCCATTCTGTCCATTTTCATTGCGTGTATTTTGGGGGCTCTGCTGTTGGTGTGTACGTGTTTACAGTTCCTACACATTCTCTTTGGATGGACCCTTTCATCAGTATGTGACAGCCTCCTTTGTCTCTCGAATCTCTTGTCTCTTTCAAATTGACTTAAACTCTATTTTGTGTAACATTATTGTAGTCATCTCTCTTTAGGTTACTGTTTGTACGGATTACCTTTTTCCATCCTTCTCGTTCGATCTATCGTTTTTGGATCCAAAATGGGTCTCTTACAGATGGCATATAGTTGGATAGTTTCTTTTTTTTCTTTTCTTTCTTTTTTTTTTTTTAAGGCGAGGCAACCCTTGGTTGACCTCACAGACTGCAAAGACCTTGTCAGCTTACGATCCCTTATTTTTTTTATTTTTTACACCTATAGCACCTGGTCTTCCTAGGTGGTCTCCCATCCAAGTTCTAACCAGGCCTGACCCTGCTTAGCTTCCAAGATCAGAAGGGATCGAGCATGTTCAGGGTGGCATGGCTGTAGAGTTTTAACCCATTCCTCCAAGTTCTGCCATTTCATTGGGGAGTTTAACCCATTTACGTTTAAAGTAATCACTGGTAAGGAAGGACTCGTCTCTGCCACTTTGCTATTTGCTTTCTGCACGTCTTACCTCTGTTTCGTGCCTCGACGCCTCCATCGCTGCCGCCTTTAGTGTCTGTTTCTGCCAGCGTATCATTCTGATTCCCTCTCTTTTCCTCCTCTGCTGATTTTGTGTTATTTCCTTCACAGTTACCCTGTGCATTGTGATCCGCGTCTTACACACGTGACGATCTGATTGAAAGCGATTGCGGTTTAGCGGCAACAGCATCGCAGCAGCCCCCCTCACGCACTTACCGTTCCAGCTCCCATCTTTATACGTCCTGTGCCCAGAAGTAGAGATTTACGACGATCGCCTTACACCGCCCCGAGGGACTCCCTTCGGCGTGTCACGTAGGGCAGGGCCACTGGCGACGAACTCCCTCAGCTTTCGTCCGTGCGGGAATGTCCTGCGTTCTCTTCTCGAGGGTACTTTTGCCAGAAACAATTCTCGTTTGACAGCATTTCCCGTCCAGGGCTTTAAGCACGGCCGCCCGCTGCCTCCTGGCTCCACGGCTTCCGGCGAGAGGTCGACCGTTAGTCTCACGCAGGCTCCTTGTCCACGAAGAGTCGCTTCTCTGCTGCTTCCCAGGTCCCCCCTCTCTCCGGGCCCCAGCAGTTGGACCGTAAAGTATCCCGCTGTGGGTCTCTGAGTGTCTACTGCTTGGCTGCACGGATCGTGTCTTTCATCAAGTTTGCAAAGTTTCAACCTTATTTCTTCAAATATTCTTTTTGCTACTTTCTCTCTTTTCCTGCCTCGTATTTTTTTTGTTGTTGAAAACTGGATGTTTCTAACACCGTGATGTGTGAGCTCTGGAAGTCCTATTCTGCCCCTCCCCAGGGTTTACTGTTGTCGTTTGTTGCTGACTGTGGTTGTTTGTTTAGCGACTTTTCCAGACTATTCCGTACACACTGTGCTCACTCCATCGGTTCCGTTAGCTCAGTGGGCAGCTAGGGATCTGACAGACGCAGCTCAAGCAGCTACTGGCTACCTGAGTGGGGATCTCTGAGCCCCAACCTCGCATGTGCAGGCTGGGGGTGACAGCACCCCTGCCTACTGGGGCTCTGAAGGGCAACCGCAGTGTCACCTGTGACAGCCTGGCCCGGGCCCCGGGGCCCACACAAGACGACAGCCAGCACCAGCAGCACCACCTGTGCTGTGGGGCCTCAGGCGCCTGACTGGTTCTCAGCGCCCGAACTAGGTTTCCACGCCTGACGCGGTTCTGCAGAGGGACGAGGTGCATCCACAGACGGGGCAGCACCGCGCAGGGCTCCGCCCCCGGGCACAGTGGGACCCGGACTCCGCTGGCCGCGAGGGGGGCGCCTGGACTCACCTGGATCAGGCCCGCGGCGGGGTTCCGCCGCTTCTCGAAGTGCTTCTGCCGGTGCTGCTCCTGGACCTTCAGGGCAAAGCCAGACCCCAGAATGCCCTGCAAGTCGTCGGGGTCAGATGGTGTCCCGGGACCCCAGCCCCCACCCCCCGCCTTTGCCTGCACACCCCTAGGCCTCTTGGGCTCCACCCCCCCCCACACACACACACCAGTCTCTCACCGCCCAGAGGCCAGTCTGCAGGAAAACATTGGGCGGGGACAAAGGGAACGTTTGCCTGCACACCCCTGGGCCTCTTGGGCTCCACCCCCCCACACACACACACCAGTCTCTCACGGCCCAGAGGCCAGGCTGCAGGAAAACATTGGGCGGGGACAAAGGGAACGTCAGCTTCTAGGAGTGTGGCAGTGTCCACACTGAACACCTGGGCCCCGAGAGTAACTGTCCTTCCCCAGCCCGTCCACACTGCAGCCAGGCTGGTGGGGAAGGAGCCCAAGACAGCGGCCCCTCTGCCCTGCCCGGCCGTGAGTGGACAGTGAACAGAGTTCTCGCCCTTTCTGCAGGAGATGGGGTCTTTGGTTCCCTGGATACCCACAGCACTGCTCCTGGCCACAAGGACCCTACTGGCCAATCCCACCAGACCAGGAGGAGCTGACAGCAATCAACAGATGCGGGGTCAGAAGCCACGGCTTGGGGATGCTCAGAGCACTCCAGTGAAGCATGTGGTGCTCCCAGCTCCAGGCCAGGGCGGCCCTCATGTGGGTTCCTGCTCCTGTTCCACGTCCCCCGAGTGGACGGGGGCCCAGGGCAGCCTGTGGTCCCTGCGCCCTGGGCCCGCCAGAGGCAGGGGCTCACCGCAGGAAGAGCGAAAAAGGAGACACCGATGAGGGTGAAGGTTGCCGCCAGGAGCCTCCCGTTCCAGGTCTGGGGGTATTTGTCCCCGTAGCCGATGGTCGTCAGGGTGATCTGTGGGACAGCAGGTCCAGTCACCTGCCAGGCCTGGCACTGGCCACAGAGAGGCCCTTGTCCCGAGCCAGACGCTCACCCGCACGCTCAGGGCAGGCTGGACGCTGGGAGGCGGGACGAGCACGGAGGCCGCCCTCGCCCCCGCCTCCCCCGAGGGGCCCCGGTGAGGCCAGGGGCCGCAGTGGCCGTCCTTCATCCCTGCAGCAACCAGACCTAAACTCCGTGAGTCCCTTCTCTGTCCCCTACACGTGGGGGTGGCGGGAGGCATCATCTGAAGGCCATGTTCCCGGGTCACACCAGGGTGCCCAGGAGGTAGCTGTCACATTCGACACAGAGGTCCCACCCGAGGACCAAGGTCACGGGCAGCTCTGGGGCTGAGCCTGAAGCAGGGCGAGCAGCCAGTAGGCGTGGGAAGGGCCAGGGGCCTGAGAGGGGACAGTGCCCAGAGGAAACCGCAGGGATGGGACGGGGCCCAGATAAACGGTGCAGAGCATGGGGTGCTTCCGGGGTGACCTGTACGCTCAGGCCAGGAGAGAGGGAGAGGCCGGGACGGTAACAGGAGGGGAGGAAAGGGGTGAGGCAGTGCACCCCCGGAGCCAGCGGGAGGCGGGCTGCTCCTGGTGCGAGGGGGGCCCTGGGGGAGCCCCACGATGTGGGGTGAGGTGAGGTGACGTCTTCAGCCAGGCCCCAGGGGGCAGGGGACACAAGGGGGGATGGAGGAGGGCCCCCAAGGAAGGCTGCAGCAGGCCAGCGTCCCTCAGCGAAGGACAATGATGCCAGCAGCTGGGACTCACCAGGCCCCACCAGAGTGCGTCGGCGTAGGTGTCAAAATGATCATTCTCGCCCTTCTCCGCCAGGTACACCAGAAACGAGGCCAGGATGAGGCACAGGAAGCCGATGTACCACGCGGTGACCAGCTCCTGAAAGGCACGGAGCGTCAGAGCACCTGGCCAGTGTCCAGCCCAATCCGCCCCCCGGCCACACGGCCCAGAGCTTGAGGCAGGCAGCAGGGGTGGCTGGTTTTCCAATCCTGTCCCTGGGTGTCCCCACACCTGGCACCTCACACCTGGGAGGATGGCGGCTAAGGATGGCCCAGCATGTGCATCTTCTTGGGTTTGGGAGTGTCCCAGGTGGCCGACAGGCCATCATGCCAGAGAATCCTGGGACTTCAGACCGTACCCCATGTTCCCCGAGCCTGGGGGAGACCCCACCTCCTTGGGAGCCAGCACCTCAGCACCCAAGGGGCTAGCTCCTGTCCTGTCCTGTCCTGTCCTGTCCTGCGCACCAAGCCCCTGAGCCAGGGCCCAGACAGGAAGGACAGTGGGAGGTGGGGAGGTGGTCGTGGGAGCCTGGGGCAGGCCTCCTGGGCGCTCCCTGGAACAGGGAGGGGTGCGGGACAGGACGCGAGGCTGCAGCCACCTCGTGCGTTTTTGTGGCATTGAGTGCATTGAGCACACACGTCCGTGACCACAGGGGGCGGGGAGGGGGGCAACCGCCCCGCTCTGCTGGCCAGCGCCCCGCCTCGGCGCCGCCCCGCCGCTCACCTTGCTGTGCGCGTAGACCACGGAGCCCAGGAGCTTCCAGGTGCCGCCGCGCCGGTCCATGCGGATCATCCTCAGGATCTGCAGGAAGCGCAGGCTGCGCAGCGCGGACGTGGCGAACACGTTGCCCTGGGAGCCGGCGGCCAGCACCGCGATGGAGGCGACGAGCACCATGATGTCTGCGGGACGCGGCGCTGAGGCAGCCGGCCCTGCGCCACGGCCCCGCCCCGGCTGCGGGTGGGAAGGGGCCCCAACCGCGGTTCCGGTTCCGAGGGGACGGACGGGTCACCGGCAAGGCGCCCGTGGAGCCCGCTGTCCGCCTCGCCCCGCCCGGGAACGCCTGCCTCTCAGGCCTTGATGACCACGCGCTCTGGCGCCCAGGCAGGCGCCGGCCCCCCGGGGCGCACGCGGACACCGAGGTCCTTCCTGCGCCCCCCGCTGGTGCCCCTCCCCCGCCGGGCCTCACCGATCACACAGAAGGGCTTCCGGGCGAACTTGAGCCGGCCCCTCCAGCCGCGGTAGCGACAGCAGCAGCCCGCCGCCCAGACGCGCACGAAGTACTCCACGCCGAACACGACGATGGTCACGATCTCCTGCAGGGAGGCGGCAGCTGAGCCACCGCTGGGCAGGGGCCTGAGCTGGTCAGTGGGGGATCCTGTGCTGTGTGAGCTGGTGTCAGTGGGGGGCCGACCCCCGCCTGGGGCAGCCTCAGGAGAGGGTAGGGAGGGAGCGCTCCCCAGAGGGGCATTCTGGGCCAGGGAGGGCCCTGTCACCAACAGCAGCGCAGAAAGCATGCTGCGGCGCCACGCCCCTCACAGGGTTTCCCTAGCTGCAGGACCCGCCCGCCCCCACCCAGGGAACACCCCCATCTCCACGGGGGAGGAGGCCACCTGGGCCCGCGGGATCCAGCGACAAAAGAACGTGGGAGCAGTGGGGGTGGGGGCCGTCAGGCACGGTGACGACACAGGGTGGGGCATAACTGGGTGCTGGGGTGTTGGGGGGAAGGATGGGGGAGCTGGGAATGCTGTGACAGACGCCGCAACATCACCGATGTCGGCAGGGGAGGCCGTGAGCGGCCACGGGGCCACTGGCAGGAGCCGGTCAAGCACGGCTTCTGCGTGCGTGGAGGATGGGGTCCACGGGAGGAGGCCCGGCTGGCACGGGGGGCGGGTCCAGGGTTCAGAGGCTCCACAGCAGTGGGACAGGGTGGGGACGCTGGCGCCCGGCCCCCGCGCGGGCTCACCAGGATGTAGAGCGCGCCCTCTGAGCTCTTCTCGTACTCCTTGATGGTGGAGAACACGGACAGCACGAGGCAGGAGAAGACCAGCAGGAAACTGCAGGGAGGGGGG
>NW_006442491.1:40412280-40425818 GCF_000325575.1 Pteropus alecto
GGTCCAGCGTGGACAGTGAGGCCCGTCCAAGGCTCCATGCGGAGCATTCGGCCACAGTGGGCAGGGCGGGGCCTCAGGGAGCACGGCCTCCCACGGATGACTGAGGACCTGAGCCAGGGCTCCTGTGTGTGGGAAAGTTGATCAGGGGTCCCACACTTCGTGTCCCCTTGTGTCCTCACCATCTGGACACCCCGTCACTCAGCCCCAGTGCCCCAGGAGTCAAGACCACCAGTCTCCCATTTGGGACAGGGGCCTGAGACCCTTTGGGGCCAGCAGTGCATGGTCCAACCTGAGCCTGGGCTGCACCAGGCGCACTCAGCACCAAGAAGCCGCAGCCAGATCGCCGGGCACCTCCGCGGCCTGTCCCACGAGCCCCAAAGTGGCCTGGCAACTGCCCAGAGACAGAGGCTCCCCGGGGCTGACCCAGCCCCCCCCGGGAGCACCGCGGTGGCCGACATGCTGACAGTGGCTGCTGGCACAGACAGAACGCACGCAGAGGAACTGTCACATTTCAAAGCCACAATTAATTTCCTCTGCTCATTAGCCAATTTATTCAATTAACTGAGCCCTGGAAGAGTCCAGATAACTCATAGGCCTTACATCCGTTTTCTCCCGACCCGGCTGTGGGGAGAAGGGGCACCCAAGCTCAGCGGGTGCACCAGGGGTAGAGGACAGGAGGTTCCGGGGTTCCAGGTGGGACTGGGGGTCGGGCAGTGGGACACACGGGAAGCCCTGCCCATCGCAGACGGCGCATGGGACCCAGCTCGGCTCAGCACTGGCATGCAGGGAGCCCAGGGGAGAAGAGAAGGGTGTCCCTGGCAGAGGGAAGAGCAAGTGGGGTGGCCAAAGTGGGGGAGCATGGCCTGTCCCAGGACCTGGCAGCGGGTGAGTCTGACAGACTGGAGGAGGGGGCCAGGGGACGCCGGGCACTGTCATCCCTGCGTGCAGGACTCGAACGGAGTGGGGGGCTGCGCCCACAAAGACCCGACCCCCGTGCTGCGTGAAAGCGTCCGTCCAAAGCAGAGAAGGCCCAGGCCCCAGGCGACCAGGCCCTCTCAGCCCTGCTGCCTGGCGGTGGCTCTGCCCGGCGTCCCAGAAAGTGGCGCCCGGTCCAGCCAGATGTACAGCGGGGCCAAGCCCGCAGTTCAGGGGAAGATGGTCCCATCCCTCCAGCGGCCCTGCCCCAGAAAGCACCAGCGGCAGCCCAGGCTTGTTGAGTTCGAGAACAGACGGTCACAGATGGCACAGTAGGGGGTGCAGGGGAGGCGGCAGGAAGGAGGCTCCGCACGCCCACACCTCGCACGCCCACACCTCGAGGCAGGGCGAGATGGGGAGGCTGCCTGCGGCTCCCTGACATGTCCCCAGGCACTGACGAAGAAGTCCCACAGAGAAGGGCACCCCCGCAGCACGCCTGCAGGCCCGGGGCTGGGTCCCGGGCAGGGCGCCTCCAAGCTGCAGGGCCGCCCACTGCTCCAGGCAGCTCCACGGTAGAGAAAGACCTATTCCCAGGCCTCTCCCTGCCCACAGGCTCCCCGGTAACCAGCGGCCGCCCGCCCGGCACGCAGCGGCATCCCGGGCCCTGATGGAGGACTGGGAGACAGGGAACCTCATGGTCCCTGGGCACAGCATCCTGGGACAGGGACACTTCACTGGGGTCCAGCCCCGGGAGCCTGGGGGCCTCTCTCAGACACAAGGCTCCACCCTCCCGCCCGCAGCCCCGCAGGCCACCCGAGCTTCCCGTGGACGCTCGGGGTCACGAGCACAGCAGGGGCTCCCGTGTGCTGCCCTGCACGCCTTTCTCGCCCCTGGGCTCCGCTCCGGATGGACGCAGCTGGCAGCCGTGGGTCCAAAGGCACCCCATGGAGAGGGTACACTGACCAGTACCACTGTGCCACCCCCCGTGGTGGCTGTGCACTCAGAGCACTTGACCCCTCCGGGCCCCAGAGGGCATGGATGACTCGTGAAGACCTGGGTTTGCTTCCTCCCAAGTGAAGGCAGGGAGCAGCCCCCCCACCCCAGGCTGGGAGCTGCAAGGCTTGGCTCGGCTCAGCTAAACACCAGCACCATCCTGGGGCTCTGGGAGTATGCTCGAGCCCCCCAGCCTGGGGACTGTCCAGGCTGCAGGGAAAGAAAGAAGGGGCGGGGGAGGCGTCTCTGATGGCAGGAGGCTTTCTGCAGCTCGAGCTAATTATGATAATGAATTCAAAGTCAGGATGCTTCCCTGGCAGCGGTTGCCAAGGAGACAAGCATCACAAGCAGCTGGTCCCCAGATTCCAGAGGCCAGGATGGGGGACAGGCAGGATGGCCAGTGTGGGAAGCGACCTCAGACAGGCGTCCACCTGGGAGATGGGGAAACAGGTCACCTGGGGAGCGAGCCCTTCCGTCTCCAGCACTCCAGACCCGAAGGAGACACCTCAGCTAGACGTCAGGGGGGAGGGGGCTTCTGGCTGCAGTCTGAGCTCTGATCAGAGGTGGGACCCCTCTTTTGAAACAGGAGGAGGCACAACAAGGTCTTGAGTGCTAAGGAACTGGGCAAGGAGGGGGTCAGGGCAGGCGGAACATGATGGTGGCCACCAGGGTGCTGGAGGCTCAGGCATGGGCCAGAGGGGCCTCCAGCCACAGCCTGACGACCCCCTAGAGGTGGCCCTAGAGTGCACGTGTGCTTCTGCCTGCCCCTGCAGAGACCACCCGCACCACCATCATCTGACTGCAGAAAATATTTCTCCTCTGGAAAAACAAGACAAAGCCACTGCTGTCTCCTTCCTGATTCCCCCTCCACTGTGGGGGACACGTGGAGGGTGTCCCCTCACAGGCGGCTCCCCGCAGCCCCCACTGTCGGTTCCCAGGCCAACTTCCTCCCTTCTTCCAAGGACTGGCTCAGGAGACGGCTGGGGTTATTCGTCTCATTTGACACGTGATGAAATAAACACTTAATGAGTGAATGGCAGGGGTGGGAGGGAGGGAAGTCAACGTCAGCAGCACCCCACTCGCTCGCCCCCCAGCTCCAGCAGGCCGCTCTTGGGCACAGAGGGACAGGCGCGTGGGGAGGGGTCCCCGACTCCGAGCCCCCACCCGCAGCCCCGAAGACTAGGAGCTGTGGCCGCTCTGTGTGCACCAGCACGTGACGACCTGCAGGCCGGGGTGCTCGGAGCCTTTCAGAGGAGGAGGCGGAGCCGCGGAGCGTGGCCACGCGGGGTCCCGGCACCCCTTCCCCGGACGGTCCGCAGAAACTCCCCTCCCAGAACGCTGTCCGCTCCCGCCAGTGTCATGGGCCGGGCTGGGCCGGGCTGAGTGGAAGCCAGAGTGAGGCCACAGCAGGCCCCCGCAACCTGAGGCCAGGCTCCCCGCGAACCTCCGCCCACCTCGTCCGCCAGACTGCAGCCGGCACTGCAGCCCAAATCTAATTTTGTTCCCTAATGAACTGCTCTGCCTGCAGGCCCCGCTGACACTTACAATCTGCAGGAGTGACAGAGGACCGGCCATTGACAGCCGCTGATAGCCGCGGACGGCCACGCCAGGCGTGAAACAGACGCCGACAACCACCCTGAGGTCCGGCCAGGGTCCGAGGGAGCGGAAGGCACATTCCTGAGGCTGCCGCACACACAGACCCCACTGTGGGGCCAGGGCCCACCCACGGTGTGCCCCCAGTCCACTCCAGTCCTGCTGATGGAGAATGCGAGGTTCTGGAAGCACCCACGGGCACCCAAGGCCGCGGGGGGGCGGTGCAGCGAGCACTCAGTACACAGCAGGTGCTCAATAAATGCCTCGGACCTGACAGGCTACATACACCTCAGGAAGCACCAGACTCTCAAAGGCCAGCTCCTGGCTCAGCCGGGGAAGCCCCCGCCCCCACCCGCCCCAGCCCCTCCCCTACGGGGCCGCGGACTCCGAGGAGAGCTGTCCTCACGGGCCCTGCTGTCCTCACAGGACCTGCTGTCCTCACGGGCCCTGCTGGGAGGACTCCAGGCCTGGCGGGACGGGCACGCTCAGCACACAGCAAGGGCCGCGTCCCCAGGTGCCACCCACTCGTTCCCTGACAGCAGCTGCACTCAGGGTGATCGGCTCCCATCAGTCACCTGTCCCCACGCAGACCACAGGGCTGGACAAGGGCTCGCCTGAGTGCCCCCGCATCCCACATCACACATACTGGGGCAGCCTGAGCCACCCCCATCCACCCCGACTCTCCCTGCACCCCTGGGCCCCTCCGCCTGCTCCACCATTTCTCATAGACACGCAGCCCCCAGGCTCACAGCCCAACCAGGGTCCTCCCAAGACCTCCTCTCGGCTCCTCCATCCAGATGTCCCCACAGTGTCCCATCTCTCCATCGCCCATGCAAGCCACCTGTGGCCCCACCACCACTGAGACCGAGGGTGAGCGCTCGCCCACCCCCCAGCCGCTGCTCAGCCTCCCAGGCCGGCTTTCCTGCCCCCGGCCTCTGCACATACCCCTCTGCTGCCGGGAACTCTCTCCTGCCCGCAAGTCAGCCACAGGGCCACCTCCTCCTCAACCCCCAGGCTTCATCGTCAACAGTACCTCGTCCACCAGGCGGCCTGGGGGCCCTGACCCTTCCAAGCAGGGGTCGCCAGCTCTCCTCCCCTGCTCTGCTCACCTGCCCCCCCACATGCACAGCCAGAGCCCACTCACAGGGGTGGCCCACGCGTCCTGACGTGTGGTGGCCGAGACTGCCCCCACCAACGTCAGGTCCAATGTGAGAGCAGAAGCTCGCCGCCCACTCAGGCAGGCTTGCTGGACGGGACAGGAGCGAGGGCCTGTGGACGGGAGACCCGTGTCCAGGAGGGGCTCAGAGGGCTCCCGAAGGCAGAGCAGGGGGCCTGACGCCAGGAGGGGCGCGCCCCCCACCCACCCCAGGGAGCCCACAGTGGAGTCGACGTACTCATTAAAGGAGGAACGGCCAACATGCGTCACACGCGCCACACAGAAACCCAACCACGAGTGCCACGGCGGCTCTGTGAGGGGAAGCAGCCCTGTCCTCTGCAGAGGAGCAGGCAGGCGACGAGGCGGCCGCGTGGCGAGGGCTTCTCAGCCGGGAGCAGGATGAAGCTCTGACACCGGCCACGACCTGGGTGGACGCGTGCAGGAAGCCGACGCAAAAGGCCGCGCGGTGTGCGATTCCGCTGACGTGGCAGGTGCCGGAGGAGGGGACATGGGGACTGAGGGGCTCGGTGTTTCCACGGGGCAACAGGACAGTTTTGACACCAGAGAGCTGGAGACCGCGCCTCGCTGAGAAGACAGCGAGCACCACTGACTCGCTCCTTTCAAAGCAGATTTCGCCACAGTTCAAGACAAGGAAGGAAGAGAGAAGCGAGGCCTGAAACCAGGGACCCCCCCCCGCCCCGGGCGACGCTGCCCCCGTCGGCGCCTCGGTTTCCCTCTGTGACAGGGTGGACCTGGGCGGGGAGAGCCGGATGCCGGCCACGGCCTGGCCCCTCCGAACCCGCCCACACTGGGAGCGCCCACCTGCTGGCAGGGCCCCACCCCCGTCAGGCGAAGGACCCCTGCTGGGCCCCCCTTCTCTGGTGAAGCCTGGGTGTTCTGGGCGCATGCCGCCACGGGGTCCCGAGGTTGGAGGGCTCCCTCTCAGAAGCACCTCCTTCCATGGCTTTCCCCAGTTCCGTCCTTGTCGGCCCTGGCACCCCCAGCCCCAGCTCTCTTGGGGATCCCAGTCCTGGGGTGCATCTCTGGGGCCTGTCTGCCCTGAGCTCCCCACACACACCCCCGACACGGGACCCATGGGACCCAGTGCCCTGCTCTGTCCAAGGACTTCGCCTGGGCAGAGGGTCACCACAGCCAACTCCTGCCCCTGCTGGGCGCTCGGCCTTGTCACGGGGAAGTGTGGTGAAGGAGGGGACTGGGGAGGACCCCCCGAGGGGGCAGCACTGCTCACATCTGCTCTGAGGCTGCTTCTCCCGTCAGTCTACCCCAGACTGACCCAAAAGACCCTCCAACCAGCCCATGGGCTGCCCCTCCCCCCATGCTCCCACGCTCATGGCTCTGGCACACTGGTCCCCTACAAACGTCCCTAGCTGGTGCTCTCCTGGCCTCCGCTTGCATGCCTCCAGTGATGGAGGGCTCACCCTCGGGTGTGCTTACACGGGGACCAGCCTCCAGGCCAGCGCCATAGTGGCTGTCTCCTCTCCAAGCTACAGAGTGTGAAGGGGTGTGGGGACAGGGCCACCTCATCGCCCGCCCCGGGAAGCAATGGTGTACACGTCCAGCTCCGCGGGGACAGCCCCGTGGTGCAGCGCTGGCACAGAAAACGGCACAGAGTCTGAGCCCATCTCATGAGAGACGCACAGAGCTTGAAAGCAGTGCAGGGGGGACGGGCGAGCCCACTCGCACCTTTCAGCGCCCCCCTAGCTTCCTGCAGCGGGCTCGTCCCATCTCTGCAGCCGTCACGGGCGAGCCGAAACCGAGTGTAAGAGGCTGCTCGGGCTGTGGCACTGCCTGCCCACTGCCTGGGCCACACTCCTAATTCCTTCCACACGATATTAATTCAGTTCTCAGCTGATTAGGTGCACACGTCGGAGCCAGTGCTTTCTGGGGAGCAGAGAACTGTGGGAGCACAAAGGGCTGACTGGAGGCCAAAGCAAGTGGCCCAGACCAGAGGCCTTTGGCCCAAGAGTCCCGGCCACCCAGCTCCTTCCCCAGTGCCAGTCAGTCATGGGCCAAGACCCTACCCGCCGTGGGCCCAGCTGGTGCCCACAGGGAGACTCGGCGTGAGCTCGTGTTCAGGACCAGGGCCAGCTCCCCGCCAACCCCAATGCAGCTGGGCCAAGCCCTGCCCTCGTGCCGGAAGAGTCCATCCCGCAGGAGCCACCACGTGCCTCAAAGAGGCTTGTCCGTGTGGGCGAACAAACATCTAGTCTTCCAGGGACCGGGCCAGGCTCCTGTGGTGGCCCGTCCACCCAGGGGCCCTGCTCAGCGCCCTGCTCACAGGAAGCAGACGCCAGTGGCCCCTCCCACATCGACCAACACCCCCTTCTGATGGACAGGCTCTGTGCTTCCAGAAGCATCTCACCGCCTCCCCGCTAAACCTGGGATCCAAGGAGAAACTGGCGTTTCCCTCCCAAAAAGCCTTCAAGGCCTTTCTCCAAGCCTAATCAGGAAAGCAAAATGAAAAGCTGTGAGGCCCTCCACTAGGTCAGGACGAAGCCTGCATGCGGGGGCAGTAGCCAGACAGGACCAGGAGAGGGAGCAGCTGCGTTCTGCAGACAGCCAGAACAATCTAGAAGGACGCTCCCTGTGGGCAGGCTCACTCAGCACCATCCACACGTCTTGGAGCCTGGAGCCGTAAGTCACACGCGGGCTGGGACACACCCACCCTCCACTTCCCCAGAGCGGCCACCGTCTGGCCACCAGGGCCTCTGCAAGGCGCTGCCGAATCAAGGACAACAAACCCGTTTTGCCGGCTCACTGCTGTACCACAAGCTGCCAGGGACGCTAGCTCAGAGCGGGTCAGCAGGACCTACACGGCGGCCGACAGCCCGCGGGCAGGGGCAAGCCCGAGTCGGACCCAGAACCACGACTGCTTCTTCAGAAGCCTCCCGGAGCGTGAAAGCCGACATTCTCTGGGGACGATCTCAGGTGGGCATCCCGTCTCACTGCCCCGGGTCCAACCAGGCTGCCCGGCTTTGCGGGGTGGCTTTGCGGGGCGGGCTGGGCTGAGGCCCCGCGGCCACAGCAGGAAGGCAGGCCGGCGTGGCCACAGAGGAGGCGCGGGTGTGGGAGGCCGCTGAGCCGCAGCCCTGCCTGGCGGCAGCTCCCTCACCGCAGGGCTGGGCCGCCTGAGGGCGGGCTCAGCCTTGCGGCCCCCGCGAGCCGGGTCTGCGCTGACTTAGCCTCGGGGACAGGCTGGTGGCACGCAGCGCGTGGAAGCGGCGTCCCGCGCGCACGCGTGGCTCTCTCCCGCCCAGGGTTCCCAGGGGCCGCCCGCCGGCGTGCTGGTTCTCACGCCACCCACTCCCGTCTCCACGCGTGGAGGCTCAGGACGCGGAGCCGCCCAGCGGGACGGGACGGGACGGGACGGGCTCTCCCAAGGCGTGCGTCCCTGGGACAGCCGCCAGTGCCCTGCACCAGCATCACCCTCTGGTCCAACGAGCCGCCCCAAGTCCCTTTGTAACCGCAGAGCCAGCTCAAACCGGTCCTGCCCTGTTTCTAACAGGACTCAGAACCAAAGCTTAAGAGCGACACTTGTGACCCCTTAACGGAACCAAAGGACAGGAAGTGGCAGGAACCGGAGGCCGGAACTTTCCCGGAAGCGAAGGGGCCGCTGTCCGGGGAGCCCCGGTGCTGAAACTCCGTAGGTCCCGCCAGACAGATTTGAGCCCAGCCTCCTCTCTCCTTGACTGTCGACCTTGCAATAAACACTTTTTCTTCTCCCAAAGGCCGGTGCCACAGCATCGTCTGCTACGCACGTCGGGCAGAGAGCCCTGCTTGGGGTAACAGCCTGATCCAGGCCCAGCCGCTGGGCGACGGGGCTGAGCAGTGGCCACGGCTGGCGGAGGGGCAGTGGCCGAGGGTGCCGTCAGCACACGCCAACCCCGTCCGCCCCGGCCTCCACCGCCCATCCAGGACGTGGCCTGTCATCCGCCGAGCCAGTCACGGTGACGATAATAGAGACGGCTACGCGCTTCGCAGCCGTCAAACACGGCAAGCATGGCGTCAAGTCGTTCACAGAAGCATTACCCCCACGTTCCAGACGAGGAAACTTGGGGCCCGGGGTCCAGGAGCATCCAAGGGGCCAGAATCCCAGCCAGGCTGGCCCAGAGCCCACGGTCCCCACCCCTCACCATCCTCCTGTACACAGCCTCTGAACCATCTGCACCGTTACAACCTCACAGGATGGTGGCGAGTGCTTTAAAAGCACACCTGACAAGGTGAGAATAGGGACAGGTGTGACCTCGGTGGTGACGGCGAGACAGATTTGAGCCCACAGCTGTCACTCAGGCCCGCTCCAGCAAGTTCCAGCTCAGAGCTGTCCGTTTACACTGAAAACGTGGGAAATGACCGGCCCACGCGGTAACCGAGGCAGCACTGTCTTTACTGAGAAGACATGGGACGCGCCAACGCCCGTCAGAAGCTTCGTCTGTTGAAGGGGCAGCAGCCTGCAGCCCACCCGTCAGCCTGAGCCCAAGCCCCAGGCCTGGCCTCCCTTCCAACTGCAAACAGACGTCAGGGGCCCAGAGCACAGGCCCCACGGTCCCCCGTCCTGCCCTCCGCGTGGTCTCCGCTTCCCCCCACTCCAGGCTTTGCTGTCAGCGCCCTCCGTGAATGCCCCAGGGAGCTCTCGGCCCCCCGGGGAGGGACGCCCGGTCCCCACAGCTCACAACACCTCGCTTTGTGATGGCCACGCGTGGACGGGCAGGAGACTAACCAAGGTCTGTGGATTAACTTCCTCACCAAGACGGACGGGCAGCACCCTTGCCCGTCCACCCCCGCACTCAGCACCCGCTCAGAAGGGGTCGGTTTCTTCAAAATCGCCGAGGGCTCCAGCATTTCCAGCCCTGGAGCCGGCCTCCCCGCGTGCTGTGCCCCCAGGTCGGAGCACGGCGCCCACCTCAAAGGCCCGGAGCCCGCGGGCCAAGCCTCGGCCACCTGAGTCTCTGCAGAGACTGGTTCCAGTCTGTGACTGGGACTGATTCTGACAGAACCGAGGTTTTCTCTGCTCCGACCTGTGCAGCCATCGGGAGCTCCCTCCCCACCCATCACCCGCAGACACAGGACGCCTGTGGCCACGTACTGCTCGGTGTCACTAGACAGTATTTTGTTGTCATGGGTTAACCTCGCTTTATTGGGTGACAGTAAGAAGTCCAAAACCACACCTCTGCGGGGCGCGTTCACCTTCCGGGGCACTCCCGTGAGATCCTGACTCTCAGGTTGACAGGCCTCCCTCCCAGGACCCAGCGGGTCAGCGACGTGGAGGAAGCTGGGAATGCCATGCAGACTCCCCTTTCCCTCTGAGACGGGCCCTGCCATGTCCCCCGGGCAGACACTCACCTCTAGGCAGTCACACCAAGGGGCAGTGGCCATACGTGGGCCTCCACCTCCTACCTGGGCCTGCACAGTGAGAGCAGACAGGAGATAGGGGGCAAAATTGTGACCCCACTTGGGCTGTCCAAGGCCACAAAGGGGGAGGCGCGTGGACCCCTCCTCGACGCTGAGAAGCAGGAGGTGACGCCTGGCTGAGCAGCCCCCAGCCTCAGGCCCCTGAAGTGTCACGTGGACACCTTCAAGGATGGAGAGGGCTTGGTGGCTCTGCCTGAGAGAAAACAGCTCACGCGAAGCCAGCCGGTAAAGCCCCTCCTGCTGCCGACATGGTCTTCCCTGGGCCTGTGTTAAGTGATTCTGTCCCAGCAACTCCCAGTGGCTTCTGGGTGTCGGGAAGGCCGGGCAATCTGCACCCCAAATGCTCGTCTCTGAGGCCGAGACGCCCCTTCGGCTTGAGCAGGGCGACTCTGGAACTCACTCACCCTTTCTTGGCCTCAGCGTCCCCATCAGTGACAAAGGGCAATGTGAGCCTCTCGCAGGCTCACGTGAGAAGTTCCTGAGAGCTGTACCCAGCGGGCCGAAACAAGCGGGGTTCCCGTTTCGGTTCCCCGTGAGCAGCACAGAGGCTCCCTGTGACGGAGTGACTGCCCGGCTCGCTTCGAGTGGGAGACAGGCGCTCTCAGAGGTGCCACCGCTGTGGGCGCTCCTGGCGCAGACAAGCGTCCTGACTCCGTGGTTTGGGGCCTTTTCTGAACCCCGTGCTCCCTGAGACATTCCTGCAAATTCCAGACCCTGCACCTAGAAAAGCCACCTACACAGAGCTGTCCCCATCTCCAGCGCACGACCCCCCGAGCCTGGAGCCGCTGGCTGAGCTGTGAGTGGAGCAGACGGGGAGGAGCGGTCACGGGGCCCTTCCCACACAGCACGGCGCCCCGCACAGGGCCCCCGCCGCTGCTGGCAGCACCTGAGTGTCAGAACCCAGCCTGCCCACCCAGAATCCCACCCCGGGGTGCCCGCCAGACCTGGTGAGCAGTCACTCAGGGCGGGGTCTGCCCTGCCAGAGCCACACTCCGTCCCTCCGGCTGGGACAGGCGGTCTGAGCCGCTTCTGTCCAGGCTGCCCACGCTTCTGTGGTCTGCGTCCTCCTGACTCGGGGAAGGCTCCTGTCCCCCAGTCTTCTGGGAGACCTCACAGGCAGAGGGAGCGATGGGCATGGCTCTGTGCCCAGGGCACGTCTGCAGAGGAAGCCCCTTCCACAGGGGTGCACGAGGACCGACGCCCACGGGGACACTTCCGCCTTCCAGAAGCCAGGCTTTGGAGGGTGCGGTGCTGCCCCAGACCCCAGGACAGGTCTCCAGCCAGGACTGCCAGCCCCAAGCCTGTCCCCACCCTCCACTGGCTTCCCCAGGCCCAAGTCAGCACCAAGCCTTTAATTAACGAATCCATAAACCAAATGAGGCACAAGCACGAGCTAGTCCGTCACTCCGAACTGGGCAAGGGAGTTGGGGCGGGGCACAGGGGCAGCCGCATCCTTAGGATGCTAGGGCCTGAGGGGAGACCCATGGGTGAGGGTGGTACAGGCCTGAGTCAGGCGGGGCTGGGCTTGGGGACGGAGAATTCCACACCCAGAGGCTGGGGGATGGGCAGTGAGCACCAACAGCAGGATGGATGTGACATCGAATGTGTCACCATTCTGAAGAGCCCCTGGGCCAGCCCTGAGAGGTCATCTCCGCCACTCCTTGGGGGCGAGGAGCAGCTGCACCGACGTTGCTGATGGGAAAACTGAGGTCTGCAGAGATTGTGACTAGACCTACGTGCCTAACCTAACAGCCACTAGAGACCCCCTGCCTTCCCCCGCTCCCTCAAGTCCCCGCTGCTGTGTGGCCTTCTGAGTTTGAGCTGCACACCAGTGAGCTGGGAGCAAGGAGGCGGCAGCGGGAAGGGCAGGGCTGCCTTGACAGTGAGGGCGTACCCCTCCGAAGGCCTCCCAGGCCTCAGGCCCCCCGTCTTGATTCAGGGTCACCGAGAAGATGACACAGACCTCACTCACGCGAGAGCAGAGCCTGACCAGGGTCCCCACACACTCTGCTTCCGACACTGGACACTGCAGCTTTGAGGAGGCAGGTGGCACAGAAGGGGCAACCATTTCAGACCCAGGCAGAGACAGAACACTCGGGGCCAGGGACGAGCCCATGAGGGAGCCCAGGAGATGATGCCAGCTAGGGACGTTATGCCCAGAGCACAGGAATCCCCCACCCGCAGCCACGCCAGTCAGACCAGGGGGCCCCTGGGCTGTGTGGGCGGGCTCTGTGCATGTGCCAGAGGTGGCCTCAGGCCAGGACCCGGCTGACCAGAGCCAGTCCCACCAGGAACCCCCTTGGCGCCCAGCCAGGAGGGGACAAGGTGCTGGTGGGAGGGTCACTGGTGAGGAGACACAGGGCTCTTCCAAGGATGAACAACGAGCCTGTGTGGGAAGGGCCACAGCCATGAGGGTGGGGGGCTGCCACTCTCAGGACTCCCAGAGGAGCCGGGCCCTGGGGCTGGGGACAGTGCCCGGGGACCGTCCCAGGGACATGGTCCCCCCGAACCTGGTCCCCACCAGCAGCCTGGCAGTTCCCTCCCAGGGTCTTTGCCCCCATCCCACGAGGGTCTCTCCCAGGGACATGGTCCCCCCGAACCCGGTCCCCACCAGCAGCCTCCCAGGGTCTTTGCCCCCATCCCACGAGGGTCTGTCCAGAACACAGGCCCGGGTACGTGGGTGTACCCAAGGGGTCACGCTCAGGACACACACTCTGCTCATCCCAGGTGGGTGCTGGTCTGTCAGAGAGCTTCTCAGAGTCTGCCCCTCCCATCCCAAAATGCCTCTTTCATACAAAATGGCCGAGTCCGGCCCGGGCTGGCTGGGGTGGGAGAGAGCCTGAACGCTCGTGGCTGTGCACGCAGAGGCGCCTGCACAAACAGCACACATGGATCCCCGTGTGTGCAAGGCCAGGAGCTCCCGGGCAGCGGGCCTGGGGAGACGGACAGCCCCCTCCCGGGCCAGCGCTGGCAGGCCTCAGGACAGCAGCACCCCCGCTCCTGGGTGTCCGCTGTGCCAGGGAGGGGTCCAGAGCCCCAGCTGTGTGGGGGACATCAGGCACACAGCAGCCCCTCCCACTAGCAGTTGCAAAGAGGGGTCAGGTTGCCCTGGGGGGAGGGGGAGTCCGGGTCGCGGGCAGGGCCAGGGAGGGTGCCAGCCCCGGGGGCAGGGCGGGGGTGGGGTGGGGATCATGTTAACATCCCTCCCCCACTTCAGCAACCTAGACGCTCATTCCAGACGGAATGAGGGGTTTGGGGGCATGAAGAGGGTAGGCCAGCGCTTCCCCCGTCATCCCCCGTCCTGGGGGTGCCCAGCCCAGGCGGACCCCCGGGAGTCCAAATCCAGAGGCAGGGAGAACAGCGCTGCCTCCCCTCCCCTCCCCTCCCGCCGGCCCTTTGTTCGGTGCAGCGGCCGTGGGGGGCGGGGGGGCTCGTGCTGACGCAACGCAGC
>NW_006442491.1:40426652-40436056 GCF_000325575.1 Pteropus alecto
CCTGCAGAGGTGGCCTCTGGGGTGGGCAGGGCCAGGCCAGCGCTCACCTGAGCGGCCCCTGCTCCCGAGACTGGACGCCGCGGAGCGGAGCTGGGGAGGTCCCGGCCCGCCCCCAGGGATCTTACGCCTGACCCCCACCCCCACCCTGTCCCTTGGGTGTGCAGGGAGGCACCTGGGGGGACCTCCTGGGAGTTTCCTGAACCAGCAGAGGGGTCCTGGAAGACGAGGCGGGAAGCGGGGCAGGGTGGTCAGGAGCCTGAGGCCCGACTCACGTGGTGGCCTGGGCTTTGTCCGCAGACCGCAGTAGGGGCCTGCACCCGGGCAGGGGGTTAGAGGGTCGGCCCTAGGCCAAGACCCAGGCCTGAGGCCAGTGGGGACACTGGTGTCACCGCCCAGGATAAAGGAGGGCAGGCTCTGCACATAGATGGCAGGCTGTCCCCTGGAGGGGGAGTGGGTGTCTTGGGGGTGTCCCTCTAGAATCTGCTGGTAGGAGGCCAAAGGGGCTTATTCCTCAGCCCCTGATGCTGTCAGCGCCCCACCCACTGTGCCCCCACTGGCGCTTCCCTGCACGGGACGGACTTGCTGCGGGTCCCTCCCCTGACCCCCTTCGGCCTCTTCCCACACTGGCGGGGCCCAGGGCTACCAAAGGCCCTGATCAGTAGGTGGCGCTGTTTTCACTGGGCGCTCGGCTCATGAAACAGCTCCACCCCTGTCCTTTGGTCTCCAAAGCGAGGGGCCACGTGGCCTGTTGTGTGTGATTTTTTTTTAATTAGACAGAAAACATAACCGAAGCAGGCACAGCGCTAATTTGTGAGTGATTTAGAATGTTGCGGAGGGAGCCTGAACTCAAGCCGCACACACCTGTGCGCACCCGCGCGTCCGCGGGACCGCGCTCCTGACCCCGCCTCCCTCCCTCCACGCGGGTCAGGAGCGGTGGTCGCCAGCACTCGCGGGTGGCCCCCGGCGGCTGCCATGTTTCTAGTGCGGGCACCCCTGCTGGGCCCAGGCTGAGGAAGGAGGCCCCAACCTCCTCAGTTCAAGGAGAGGGGGCAGCCCTATTGCAAAAGGGGAGACGGCCTGCATTCCCCACGCAGATGGACCCACGAGGGGGTGGCACTGGCTGGCTATGCTCATCGGCCTCTGGGTGACCCTCACTGTCACTCTTCAGAGGACTGGACGAAGCGACTGCAACTCGAATGCACAAACCCCAGGAGGGCGGGCCACCTCTGCCTGTGAAGGGGAAGCCCAGGCTGTGGGGACCTTGAGCCGGGACGGTCCCTCCCAGAGGAGCCACTTCCTGGGATTTTTTGATGTGAGAGCGAAGTGGGCCCGTGAAGAAGCGGTGACACTGGGGAACCCTCCAGGCGGCAGGGCCACCTTCTCGGGAGCACGAGGGCCTCAGTTTGAGCCCCTCTGTTCGCCCATCTACGAAGGGCGCCTTGCAGGTTCTGGAGGGCGAATTCCGCAACAAGATTCGAGGAGCCATGCTTCCCCTGCTCAGGACGTCCCTTCCGTGAGCTGGCTCATTGGCCCTTCGTGTCGTCAGTCTTGTGCCAGGCACACCAGGGACTGTGCATGGTCAGCAGTCTGGGTCGCCGGTGGCTGCCCAGCCCCCACCCCTGCAACCCCGGCGAAGCGAGTCCTGAAAACGCATTTCATGCAAACGACAGAAATCCCACTTATTTTTAAATGAATGAGAAAGCTCTCAGGCTCAAGCCGCCTTTGCCAGGACAGCACTGAGGATCCAGAGACAGGGAGTGAACAGATTCGGGCACACGGGGAGCCCAGCCGGCGTCCGGGGAGGCGGCTTCACCGGACTTCGGAGCGGGAAGCGGCGGGAGCCGCCTCCGCGCCCGGCGCTGTCCTTTCAGCACCTCCGCTCTGATGAGTCCCCAGAACCTTCCAAGCCCTGCGCGCTGGCCTCCCCCGCTCCGGGTGGCCTCCTCCTCCTGTCCCCACGTCATTGGCTACACTGAGCCGCCCAGCAGGGACTAGTGAGCTGACAAATCTGGCGGTGGCCACCGTCGTCTCACAGGCCAGCTCAGGGTTGTCACAAACCACGCCTGCATCCGACAAGCTCCTGTGCGCCCCCTCCCTGTGGAGCTCAGCGCGCAGGGTCTGACCCCGCCTCTGGGGACGGCTCACCACTGTCGTGTTCCCCCAGAGCCTGGCACGGATAGGGCCCCCGGATGGGTGGTCGGTGGATGTCGCGGCTGCTGGTGGCGGAGGACAAGTCGAAGCGCATCGGGATCGCTCCCTTGGGGGACCCGCGGTGCTGCAGAAAGCAGGCTCATCATTGCCTGGAAGCCCTCTTCTCTGCGACCCTAGGGGTTGTGACTGCTCTCACAGCCCAAACGTGGGACAGCGGGACCGGAGGAGAGTGCGGGGGACGTGAGATGGGAAGGGGGGGCTTCCACTGCCCACCAGCGTGGCCGAGGGGTGTCAGCCTCAGGCCGATCGCATGGTGGAGGCGGAAATGGATAGGCGGGGTTCTGTGGGCCGGTGACTGCGTGGACACTGAGCAGCAGTTTCCTGTCTCACCTGTACCCCCACCTCCTCCCAGCAGGAAGGAGGCAAGCCCCTGCCCCAGTCACAGGCCTTCAGAAACAGGGGGTCCTGGCAGAGGCCCAGGGAAGGCTCCGCCAGGCGGAGAAACGAGACTTCATTTGGGGAAGCGAGAAGGGACAGGTTCTCAGTCAATTAGCCTTGGTCAGAGCCTCGATGTAATTTGGACAACAGGAAGTGCCTGCCCGGACAGAAAGTCCCAGCCCTCCCCCCCAGGAATTTTCCATTATCTGGAGGAGGAAGGACTGTGTTTATACAGCTCAGGGGGAAGCAGGAAGGCGAGAAAAATATTTAAGATATGAAAGCATCGGGTTTTTTAAACATCTTACACTAAACTCAATGAAAATTTAATTTATACTTTATTTTTTATAAGGATCAGAGCTCTCAACCTTCCCCAGCCCCTGGCAAACCAGTTAACTGCATGAGGGAGCTAGACTGTGTTTCTCAGCCGCCAATGGTATCCTGACACTGGGAACCCATGGTTGCCCGTGACAGCGGAGACAGGCAGGGCAGCGAAGGCGGCCTGGACACGACAGTCCATCCAGAAGGCCGGAAGCCAACCTGTAGATTCCGGGTGTCAGGCGGTCGGGGGGGTCCCACATCCTCTCCCTCTGCCGACCAGCTCCCGGGAGCAAGGGTGGCATTGGGAGCGTGTGTGTTTTGTCTTTCTCAGTCCACGGGCTGTGCGGGCACTCGCGTCCCTGGCCCAGGCCACAGAAGCTGCCCATCAGTGTCCCTTGGATGAGAGACAGTCACGTGCTCTAGGCTGGGCACCTCTCGGAGCCTCTAGTTTGGAAGTGCCCCCAATGGGTGGCCTGAGCGTGTGTGGCTCCGGAGCTGCGGGCGTGGACTCTGGGAGGATGTGGCCATCCAGCTCTGTGCCGTGGAGACGGGCTCACCGCCGGCAGAATGGTCAGCCGCCTGCCCACACACGGGCTGCTGGCATCTGGGCCCTGGCTGCCCGCCCACTGCCAGCCCGGGCTCGCTTGAGTGCCTTGCTTGCTTGGCCAGATGTCCAGCAGGCTTCAGACAGAGCTGGCCAGTCTGGGTCAGGGCCTGTGGGCTGTCAGAGTCCCCACTCCGACCCACCCCCTCAGCTGGGACAAGGTCATCACATGCTAAGCCAGGGGGTTGGGACCGGAAGGCAAACCAGGGACACACCAACCCAGACAGCTAGACCCTGGGCCAGGGCCGGGGTCTGCCGGGTGGCCCCTGACCAACCACTCTGCCAGCAGACACCGGCCCTGCCAGCAGCACCGCAGAGGGCAGAGTGGTACTGGCTGCAGAGCATGGCCCGAGGGCGCCGCGGGCTCATCCGAGCTATGCAACCTTCAGCGGGTCACGTGACCTCGCATACATATAGCATGGGCTCCTCACTGGGAGAGGGGATACGGGCGGCTCCAGCTGACAGGGCTGCCAGGTGCTCAAGCGAGAGGACTCGGTGGAGCAGCGAGCCATCCCGGGGGCGTCCAACACGGAGCAGTGTCCAGGCAATGGCGGGAGGTGCCAGGGCCACCCCAGGCCCTGGACTGGAGAAACCTCCTTCCTTAGTCCCTTACGGGCCTCCCACAGACTGCAGTTGAAGGACCAGTCTGTCCCTCCCTGGCTCAGACGCGCTGACCTCACCCTGTCCGCGGTCCTGTTCACAGAACGAGAGCCACCAAGGCCCATGGTGTTCACCCAGAGGCGGCCCCGGACCCCAAGGCACATCTCAGAGTGTCTGGAGACATTCTTGGGTGCCATGACAGGGGCAGGCGCTGCTGGCATCTAGTAGGAAGAGGCTTCTAGCGCGCACAGGACAGCTCCCCACCAACAGAGAACTGTCTCTATCCCTGATGTCAGCAGTGCTGCGGTTAAGACACCACGATTTAGGTTAACAGGTTTGCTCTTAAAATTTCTGGCAAGTTGGTCATTCACACCTTAGCATGAAATAGTACAAACAAACGGATTTCTCCCTCAAGCTCAGGAGAATACCTAAGCCAAGGGATGAGGATTTTCATGGGAAAGGAGGCAGGAGTCGGGGAAGGGCAAGCCCCCACCCCGGAAGGGCCTTGGGCAGGTGAGACCACACTCACCAGTGGCGACCAGCTGGGCCAGCATCAGAGTCCCACAAACCAACTCCAAGTTTTCCATGTTGCTACTTTCCACCACGATGACCAAATGCTTTTACACCATCTTCCTGACACTCAAGAGACACATGGAGGACAGAAGGAGAGGAGGTGGTGCCAAGGTACCTCACGTTCCAGTTGCCTCCATGCCTGCAGAGGCAGCTGCAGCCTTGTGGGGAGGGGCTGGGGGCAGGGCCGAGACTCCAGCCCTGAAGGCAGGGTGTCCATCCGGGCCCTGCCCACTGGGAGGGGCGAGAGCTCTGCTCAGAGATGGGAGATGGAACGCAGGGCTCCCCCGCCCCTCCCCTGTGTCCTCTGACTGCCGTTGGGCTCCGCACTCGCTCCCCACCCCCGTGTCCCAGACAGTGGAGCTGGGAACCCAGGAGCCTCAGCCAGCTCCACGGGCTCGGCTTCAAACAGTGGCTGGCGGTCGGGGCACAACATAGCCCCTTCCACGAAGCCTGAAGGTCTAAAGCTGACCTCCACCCAGCGCTGCTAGTGTCCCCGACAAGACAAAACGGCACCTGGGGGTCCGGGCCGGTCTGCCAAGCATCCTCAGGGAGGCCGCCTGGACAGCCTGATCGGGACCCTCCAGGCCCACCCGCTCAGCCGGCCAGGGCGGACAGAGCCTGCCTGGCCGTGTCCCTCCTTCTGGCTGCCTCCTCCTCCCTGATCTTAGGCCCCACTCAGCCCACAGTCTAGAGAACCATCTGGATTGTCACGGACCCTGGGGTGGCGTGGCTGACCAGACGTCCATGCTGGCAGCGACCATGGCTGGGCTGTCCTTGCCCGATGCGACCTCAGTGGGTATCCCAGCCACCCTGGCCCTCCTGTGCCTCCTCCCCAGCCAGCCCCTGCGCAGAGACCCCAGGAGCAGCCAGCTCCCCCAGCTCCTCCAGACGCCTGTTCCTTCCTCCCTGGCCCACCCAGCGGGGCCGAGAGCAGCCTGAAGCTCTGCAGGTCCAGCCACCCAGCCAGCTTCCCCACCATGGCTGCCTGGGTCCAGCCACCCAGCCCTGACTCCAGGCTGACAGCCAGGAGCGTGAGTAGGGCCAAGACACGTGTGCACACACCTGCATACGCGCGTATAAGAGCTCTCTCTCTAGCAAGCATGAAATGCACAAACACAGAAACCCAGATGCATGTGCATATGTGCACATGCACAAACACACCCGGGCCTTACTCACCGCCCCCACCACGTCCCCACACTCCACACAGCCCCTCGCAGCCTGCACAGGGCCACGCCCAGGCCACACTCGGCAGGGCCACAGCCCACCCAGGGCACGCATGCAGTCCAGCACACCCACGGCCCCCTCCAAGACACACTAGTCCTCCCAGGAGGAGACACAACCACGGTCACCCACGAGGACGGTCACTCCTCACTGAGAAGGTTCAGGGTCTCCTCGTTGGGGTCTGAAGCCACTGTTAGGACACTGGACTGTCACCGCCAGGGCCCCCCCGGAGTGTGAGGGAGGGCGGTGAGGGGCTTCCTGCCTCAAGGAGAGGGCGCCAGGCACCCTGGGGAGACCAGAGCAGGAGACAGATCACATGCGGTCAGCTCAGCGAGGCCCCGCAGCCTCGACAGCTCATGAATTTTTCAGACGCTCCCAAAGTGCAAATCGAAGCTGCCAGTGGGGTGCTGGAGGATCCTGCTTTAAATTATTCACCAGGCGGCTGAGGGTGGAAGCTCCTGGCCCTGAGGCTGGCTCCAGGATTTGCCTCACAAAGCCTGGCTCGGGCACCAGCCCTGCAGTGACAGGCGGGCACCTCTGGGCCTCTGTGTCTTCCTTGGCAGTCAAGTTGGATGCGAGTCCCATGTCCTCAGTTTGGGCCCTGGCTACACCACCTTCCACCCCAGGGCTCACCATCTGGGCTGTGGGGACCTCAACCAGCCCTGTCCAGCTGCCCACGGAGTTTTCCAAGCTGGCACCCCACTCTCTACCCTGCTCCCCAGAACGCCTGTGGTGGGACAGGGCCTACCCACCACCAGCGAAAAGGAGGCCTGAACTGATACCTACACTCACCCAGCCGGCCTCAGCCCCAGCTCCTACGACCGCTCTCGGAACTGGACAGCACCATGCCGCAAGCACTGACCACAGCGTCACCAGCTTCCCACAGTCAGGCAGGTGCAGCCTGCTGTCCCCGGCCTAGCAGTGAAGCTGGGATAGGACCTGCTCCCTCATCACTGGCCCTGCTGCCAGGGTCAGCCATTCTCAGCTCTGTCCAGGAGCCCCAGCTCCCGAGAACCATCCAGAAGGCTCTCGAGGTCACAACTGTCTCCCCAATCACACCAAGGCGTTGTTCGTTTCACTCCTGCTCTGCCTGTACAGCGGAGCGCCCCAGGACGTAGCCTCGGTGGCGCTGGACGCTGTGGGGGCATTTCGGGACGCTCTGCCCACCAGCCTCCACTCCTGCCAGGCAGGCACATTTCACCCTACTTGTCTCCCCAGCCGGAGGTCTGGCCAAGGCCCGCCGTCCCCATACGCCCCTCCCATCGAGCGTGGACTGCTAAAGGAACCGACTGGAGTGGGGATCTCTGCATCCCCCCAGCTGGCAGTGTGCTGGACTCACGCAGCCCCACCTAGAGGTCAGCGGAGGAATCCTGGGAGAAGAGCCTCTGTGCTGCCACCTCATGGACAGTGGGAGCTATTGCATGTTCTCACGGGCCGAGGTCCCAGACTTCTGCCTCCTCCAGTCTGGGCTCCTGCCCACCCTGTGGACCCCACTCTGAGCGGGCACCAGGGATACAGCGAGGCATCAGACTGGGGGCTTGGGCCTTCCTGGGCCTGTCTACACCACCCCATCCCAGAAGGGGTGCCCAAGGCACAGAGGTCGCCCCCAAAAGCCATGCCCTCCACCCCGAGGGCCCTGGTGGGACTGGGAATGTGCTCCCCCCTCTGTTCTCAAGCCCTCCTGGGAGTCCGCGAGCCTAGAAGGACCTGTGTCCCCATCCCAAAAACACACCTGGATGGGAGGCAGCGTGGTTTGAATATCAGGTAAACAGCAAATACTTTGTCAGGGGCGAATATTGTTTGGGACAGATTTATATTAGAATTTATTGTTTATCTGAAATCTGAATTTGCCTGGGCGCCCCGTGTCTGTATTTGCTGACTCAGGCCACCCTCCTCGGAGGCCACTGTGTCAATCTGAGGGTCACTAGCGCCAACCCCATGCCAGAAGTGAGTCCCGCACCGCACTCTGCCTGGCTCCACGGGTCCCCCCTCTCCATGTCCTCTCCCCTTTCATGTGGCTCCAAGGGGCCCATCCCCACTTGGGGATCGGGTGGGGAGATCCCAGCAGCCCCTCCGCAGGCACCTTTGACCCACGCGTGCCCAGGGCTCCCAGCCGGCAGCCCCGCCCCATCCCCAGCTGTACCACTCCCACGCTCACCCAGCATGGTGGGCGGGACATGCCCCCAAAGATTTAAGGACCCTGTGTGGTGTGACCTGTGTGGCAATTAAGGGTTTGGCAGAGGTGATTAAGTCAAGGCTCTTGTAACGAGATGACTTTGGTGATGCTGGTGACTTCCATGCAGTCATGTGACACAGGGACCGTGTGACCAGAGGCAGAGGTTCCAGTGATGCACTTTGGCAGCCACCAGAAGCTGCAGGAGGCCAGGAACTGTCCCTCCCCTTGATCCTCTGAGAGAGCCAGCCCTGCTGACACCTCGATTTTGTCCCAGTGGTACAGTGACAGTCCGTTCCTGCTGTGCTAAGCTGCCAGCCTGAGGTCATTCGCTGCAGCAGCCCAGGGCTCATGGCTGTGGGGACCTGTGCTTGGCCTGCTGCATGGAGTCTGCTCACCCCACTCGAGCCCCTTCTGCAGCGCCAGCGCACCCCGGGTGCTTCCTGGAGCAGGGATGGCTGGACAGGAAGTGGTCCTGCCACCCCATCCTTGCTGACCAAGGCCAGGGCTTGTGCTGGGGTCTCCCGGGATAGAGCAGGACAAATACAGAGCTGCCTCTAGCCACAAATGACCGGCTTGGGAGGGGAGCCTGGGACCCTGTGAGAGACAAGCGCTCACAGGAGGGGCCCTCCACACTGGTCGGTTCTCTGAGATCCCCGTGGTAATCAGACCCCCTTCCGCAGATACGAAGAGACCGATTCTTTGTCCTGAACGCCCCACAGAGGTGACTCCAAAGCCCCCTCATAGCCTCCTGGGCAGGGCCACTCACTGCAGCCCCGCCCACCGCCTACCCTGGGTAGCCTGGCCTGGTCAGTGGCAGGGGTGGATGCCGGCGGGACACTCCAGTGGGAACGGGCTTGGGGAAAGCGCAGGGGGCCGAGGGGAGGGTCCTAAGGAGAGCCCTCCCGCAGGGCGGGCAGCCCCCACCCCACCCAGCAGCAGGCGCACACGGCTGTGGGGTCGCTCAGTTTATTGGTAAAACGGGCACTGAGCGTGGTGAAGGCTGGACGCGGAAGCCGGGGCGGCGGGGGCGCTTTTCCTTTTAAAGAACTTCCACTGGACCTTGATGGCGAGCATCCAGTCGCTGACGGAGAGCCTCTGACAAGCGGAGGTGCAGACATCCCCACCCCACCCAGCAGCAGGCGCACACGGCTGTGGGGTCGCTCAGTTTATTGGTAAAACGGGCACTGAGCGTGGTGAAGGCTGGACGCGGAAGCCGGGGCGGCGGGGGCGCTTTTCCTTTTAAAGAACTTCCACTGGACCTTGATGGCGAGCATCCAGTCGCTGACGGAGAGCCTCTGACAAGCGGAGGTGCAGACATATGCG
>NW_006442491.1:40436085-40438903 GCF_000325575.1 Pteropus alecto
TGCAGACTTGGTGACCTTGCCGGCGCCGCCGCTCTTTTTCTCCACGTTCTTGATGACGCCCACGGCCACTGTCTGCCGCATGTCGCGCACCGCGAAGCGGCCTGCGGGGAGGGCGCGTGAGCGGAGGGCGGGAGCTCCCAGCCCCCGCCCCGCCCGCCGGGCGCCGGGATGCAGCGCGCATGCGCACTCGCGCTCGCAGCATCCTCCGCAGCCCTGAGCCTGTGGGCCAAGGAACTTGGCGCTGGGCGCCCAGCTGTCCGCGCCTGTTTCCAGGCGGGGCGGTGGTGTGTGAAACACCAAAGCGATGATGTCTGGAAGGCCCTCGTCTCCTTAGGCGGCGGAAGTGACTGGCTCATAGGACTCGCCCAAGGTGTTGTGCTGGGAATTAAATGGCCCATGCACTGTTCCAAGAGCACGCCTGGTGGTGTACGCCTTCAGCTGTTTGGACTATGGCGGCTCCCCTGCCTCAGACAGCTCTCCAGTGTGTGTCTGTGGGTTATCCTACGGGTACCTGTCACCTACGGGCCACCACCCCAGCGGGGCCACCTGTGCTGTGTGACATGAGGCCGTGGGTCTCCCACTGAGCTCTGGGCGCGGCAGAAAGGCCGAGCTCCCCCCACAGCAGTGGTCCCCTGATCCCCGACCTCCCGCACCGCCTCCGCCCCGCTCACCGAGGGGCGGGTACTGGGAGAAGCTCTCCACACACATGGGCTTCCCCGGGACCATCTCCACAATGGCCGCATCACCCGACTTCAGGGACTTGGGATTATCTTCCAGCTTCTTGCCAGACCGCCGGTCGATCTTCTCCTTCAGCTCGGCGAACTTGCAGGCGATGTGGGCCGTGTGGCAGTCAATGACTGGCGAGTAGCCAGCGCTGATCTGCCCGGGGTGGTTCAGAATGATGACCTGTGGGGCAGGGATGCACAAGGCCATCAGCACACCCAGGGCGGGCACCGCGGGAGGGCGCCAAAGCTGGGGGAGGCTCAGGCCACTTCCCGGGTGCCTGAGGCTGGGACGGCTGACCATGGAGGAAGGTCTGGCTGTGGGGGACCCACCCCTCCAGACCTGGACCCTGCAGTCCTCACCAAGCAGTTGGCAAACCACAAGAGATAGATGACTGACTGGTGCACTGTTTGAAGGAACCAGTGGGCCACTTGTACTGTCCACTCTGGCCAGAACTGAGGCAGGGGGATGACAAAATTAGACCTCGATTTTTATATTTGAATTCTGTCTTCATAAAGCCAATTTTTAAAATGATGGTGATCAAAGAGGCTGCACTGCAGGGAGTAAAAGCATCAGAGAAGCGTCCCCGGCGATAAAATAAAAGCCTTTTCAGGGCCAAAGTGGGACCTCCGAGACCTCAGGAGGGCCTGGAGCAGCAGGCCTGGGCCTAGTCCACGTCTGCTCTTCCTGTGTGCCCTCAGCCCTAACAGCTCTCCCGGCCTCGGTGGCCTCGTCTGTGAAGCGGGGCTCCAAGTCCTCCTCGGTGCCAGGCTAAGGGGGTGTGGGAGCGGGCCCCTGTGGCCCCTCGGGACCGCCCACCTGGGAGGTGAACTGGGCCGCCTCCTGAGGCGGGTCGGACTTGCTGTCCCCGCACACGTTGCCCCGGCGGATGTCCTTGACGGACACGTTCTTCACGTTGAAGCCGACGTTGTCGCCGGGCAGGGCCTCGCTCAGAGCCTCGTGGTGCATCTCCACCGACTTCACCTCCGTGGTGATGTTCACGGGCGCGAAGGTCACTACCATGCCCGGCCGGAGGATGCCCGTCTCCACTCGGCCCACGGGCACCGTGCCAATGCCTGGGCGGAGGGAAGGGGCTCTGAGGCAGGGGCGAGGGGCAACCCCGGTCCTCGCCAGCAGGCGCGAGGCATGGCTGCGTGGAGGGAGGAAGGGAACGGGGGGACTCCAGGAGAGGCAGACACTGAGAGTTTTGCACAGAATTGGGCCCCCCCCAATCTCATCAGGAAAGAAAGGGACCGAACAGGAGGGGGTCTGCAAGAGGGGGAGATGAGCAAGAAGAGGGTCGTGGCTCCCTGCCCTGCCCCCAGCGACCAGGTCCCTGGAGGAGGCACTGTGGGCCCCTCCCCTCTACGAGGCCCCTGCTGGTGAGGCAGCAGCATCGGAGAGGGCCAAGGACCCTCTGGGATCGCCTGGCCCAGCTCCAATGCTGCTGGTCCCTGAAGGGCAGGGCTGCCCTGCACTTCTCGTGGGCCCGCTGACATTCATGTGGTTGCTCAACGGGTGTCAGGTCTGTCCCAGGGCATGGGGGGCTCCACGCCCATCTCCCTGGCTGTGACAGGGGCTCGTGTGGCATTACAGTATGACGGAGACTGAGCCTGGTGGCTGTTCTCTGAGCTGGGTGAGCACGACACCTCGCCCTGCACACAGGCCCCTGACATCTCCGGCCACAGCACACCCGTGGGGCTCACACTTCTTACGGGTTCTACATCATCTCCTGAACAGCACTTATTCCTGGAGTGGATCGTGTCTCCCAAAAGACCAGGAGGGATAGGGATATGTGAGTCATCCTCATGCCACCAGCTCCTGGCATAGGGCTGAGCACTTACCTGGAGGGAGGAAGACCTGGCAAACACTGGACAGACCAACAGATGGGTGGGGTGGGTGGGTGAACAGGTGGATGGATAGATGGATGGATGGATGGTGGATGGTAAGATGCCATGCTGCTAACTCTTGTCTTCTGGTAATTATGGTTGCTGAGTCACCAGGAAAACAGGTTCTTTTTAAATTTGTTCATTTCTCCTCAGAAGAAATGTGCTCAAGTAGAAACAGCCAGCTGACTTCTTTATTTAGAGCACTC
>NW_006442491.1:40439067-40454907 GCF_000325575.1 Pteropus alecto
TCAGGGGCTGCTCGCCGGGGCCCTGGGCTCAGGAGAGGGGTCTGCGGGGCGGAGCTGGCCAGGCGGGCTGGGCGCCTGCCCCACTCACCTCCGATCTTGTACACGTCCTGCAGCGGCAGGCGCAGCGGCTTGTCTGTGGGGCGCGTGGGGGGCAGGATGGTGTCCAGAGCCTCCAGCAGAGACACGCCGCTGGCGTTGCCCTCCTTACGCTCCACTTTCCAGCCCTTGAACCACGGCATCTGCGCAGGAGGAAGGAGGCGCCCACAGTAGAGACGGCCTGCGCCCACCCTGCCCTGCCTCTCCGGGAATCCCGGGGCAGGCGCCTGACCTGAGGAGCCTGGGGGCCGGGGAGCAGTCCCGCCCCTGCCAGTGCCTCAGGCCCGCTGCTCCCCCAGGTCCCTTCAGTGCCACTGAGATACTGAGCGGCTGCCCCCGCTTCAGTGCACTCCCAGCAGAGACACTACCACAGGGGGACGAAAGGAAGCAGAGCCCCCACCTCGGCCCGGACTGCTCAGCCCAGGCTTGGATGGACGATGGTCTGCGCTGTGGACCGGCCTCCAGCATGGAGCCCAGCTCAGCCCCTCCTCCCTGCAGCCCTCTGGGCCCTGGCCCAGGTCCCAGAGCCAGGCAAGCAGCACAGCAAGAGGCTGAGTCTGGCTTCGGCCCCGGAGACCACCGTGCCGGCCGTCAGGCGTGGTACACACACCGCTGCCCAAGGCTTCTGACAGCAGACCCACCGGCCACAGATGCGGAGAGGGGGAGGGGCCGGCTGCACTGCGTCCCAGGTCCATGCCCAGGGACCGTGTCCTCCAGATGGCCCAGGTCCACAGCGGTGCAGGAAGTGTGGGGGTGGGTGTCCGGGCGGCACCCCCAGGAGGGCGGAGGGTGCATTCAGCTCACCCATTACTGAGTGAGATCCACAAGGGAACGTGCAATCCACAACATGCAAACACGCAACCCAGCCGGATGGGGCCTTCCAGCTGCACCCCCTGACCAGGGGGCTCCGGGGCTGTCTCCCCCAGCTTTTCTGAGGGTCCCCTCCACCCCTGCCCCCTCAGTGTGGGCAGCTGCAGCACTGGTCAGAGCGTGTGGCCACCTTTCTGGTGCAGGATGTCCTCTGGCTTAACAGTGCCTAGGCACTTGGTCTCACGGTCCACAAATTCAAAACAACCAGCCTCCACTCGTCACCTCCCGCCAAGTCAGAGTTCCTGGGACGCTGGCTGCCCCGCTGACCAGCAAGAGCCAGCCCTCACCCTTCCCAGAGTCCAACCAGGTTCCGGCCCCTCGATGTGCCCAGGGAAATGAAAACTAACGCTGCCTCACAGGGCCCCAGCAAGCAGAGCACATGGGCCCGGCCCCAGTGGCCGCTGTCCCTGAAGTACTGACGTGGGGGGAGTGTCTTTGGCCACAGAAGGGGCCGTAGAGACCCCAAGGAGACTGGGGCTCCTCTAGGCCCAGACGCCTATGGGGGGCTGGCACCCGCCCTCGTCCAGATTAAGGTAGACCAGCCGGGCCAAGGTGAGCCTGGGGACAGGCCCTGCCTCTGCGCCCTGTCCCCTGGCCTGGCCTTGCCTTCGACCCCGCTCTGGGCCCGGGGGGAGGGGTCTGAGCTGCGCCACCCCGCCCCGCCCCACCAGCACTCACGTTGGGCGAGGGCTCCAGCATGTTGTCGCCGTGCCAGCCCGAGATAGGCACGAACGGCACCGTGGCCGGGTTATAGCCGATCTTCTTGATGTAGGCGCTGACCTCCTTGACGATCTCGTCATAGCGCTTCTCGCTGTAGGCAGGCTCCGTGGAGTCCATCTTGTTGACCCCCACGATGAGCTGCTTCACACCCAGCGTGTAGGCCAGCAGCGCGTGCTCCCGAGTCTGCCCGTTCTTGGAGATGCCGGCCTCGAACTCGCCCACACCCGCTGCCACGATCAGCACCGCGCAGTCCGCCTGCCGGCCAGTCAGGCACACTGAGCCCCCGACCCGCTGCGGGCCCGGGCCCCTCTGCGCAGTGGGCAGCAGCCTGGGCTGTCCCCTGGGGATGAGACCTGGGGATCGCGGCCTTCGGGGCAGTGCCGGGGGCCGGTCTGTCCGTCCATCCATCTGTCCGTCCGTCTGTGTGAACGCCCTGGCTACATCGGGGGCTGTCCGTGCCCACCCATCTGCACTTCTGCCCACGTCTCAGTGACATCCTGGGCTCTGGGCTTATCTGCCAACGAAGGCGGTCCTGGCTGTCCTTACAGGCACCCTCGCCTGGCTGAGGTGCTGGGACATTGCATCGGCTCTCTGCGGGGCCAGTGGTGGCATAGGGGACCCGACCACCCCTCAACGACCTCAGGGTCCCGGGCGCAGCGCACCTGGGACGTGCCGGTGATCATGTTCTTGATGAAGTCGCGGTGGCCCGGGGCGTCGATGATGGTGATGTAGTACCTGCTGGTCTCGAACTTCCAGAGGGAGATGTCGATGGTGATGCCGCGCTCCCGCTCTGCCTTCAGCTTGTCCAGCACCCAGGCGTACTTGAAGGAGCCCTTGCCCATCTGCAAGGACGGGGCGCACCTCAGCATGGGGCCCGGGACCCGGGACCCAGACAGCCTGGCCGGCGGGTCCCCCAGGCCAAGGGGGAGTAGAGAAGCCAGGGCGAGAGAAGAGACGGTCTAGCCCCCCTTGTTCCCTGCTGGGACCCTGGGACTCTGGACCCATCGCTGGAACGAGAGAGCTGGACACAAGGACCTCTGAGGGGCAGCTCAACCTCACGCCGCCCTGCCACGCCATCCCGACTCCCCAAGCCTCTCCTCCCGGCACCTGAGTAGGCGCAACTCAAGCATCCGCCAGTAGGTGGCGCAAAGGCCCGGGATCTGCTCTCGGGAGAAGCCACCAGCTGGTTTAAACCCACCCTTCCCCTGGCTGAGGGTTCCCCTTTATCTGAAGCTGGGGACGCCCCCCCCGCCGCCCCGAGATCCCTGCCTCACCCAGAGGCCGACACCACCACTGGGTTTCAGGCTGTCAAACCCAAAAACCCCTCTATGATCTTTCTTAAGAGAAGAGAAAAGAAAGAAATCAGATGAGGGGGGACTGGCTTTCCAGCTCCTTCTGCAGCCGCCAGGTGCTCCGAGCCGCCCCGTCCTGGTCCTCACCCAGCTGAGCAGGGAGGCGAGGCACACCTGTGCCCAGTGGCCAGCGAGCCCCTCACGGCCTGGGTAGGGGGGCAGCTGCGATCACCGCCCCGCCGGGCAGAGCTCCCGGCCAGGGACGTGCACGGACAGGCTCTGCCCTCCTGGGAGGGTGCCCGGCCAGGAGGGCCGCCCAGACGGGGCCCGGCAGACACAGGCCAGAGGCCCCGCAAACACCCTCGGCCTCCCCCAACGCCGGACCCGCAGGGAAGGGGTCATAGAGCAGGGAGAGATGGAGCTCGGGGCACCCCCACCCTCCCCGAACAGGGTTCACCTGGCCAGGACCTGTCTCCTCCCCGGCTCTGACCCCAGCCACCCTGCCGTACAGGTGAGAGCCCTCACAGCTCCCCCAGATGCGGACCTCTCCCAGAGCTCAGGGGTGCAAACCCAACTCCATGGCCGCTTCCCGCCCACTGGTCTCGGCCACTGGAGAGGGCCAGCTTTAAAGGGGGGTCGGCCCAGGGAGCCCCTCTCATCCTTACTAGGCAGCCAAGACCCCCACCAAAGGGCACCACCCCAGACAAGCAGCCCTTCCCAGCCCAGCACAAGAAAATGGAGCTGATGGGCTGGGTGCCCATCAGTCAGCTATTAATAGCCACCCTGAGTCCTGGCCCAGCCCCGAGACAAGTGTAGACAGTGCTACCTCCAGCCCCAGAGCTTAACCCTGGGGACAGAGGAAGCCAACCCCAGGGGGCATACAAGGCAGGCCCCAGAGCGCTCCATACCAGGGTGGCAGAGAGTCCCAGAGGCTTCTGTGGACCCGTGCAGAGCGGAAATGCAGCCTCCAGGCCACCCTCTCACCCTGGGTCAAAGCCAGGTGGCCGTCCCACCTGTCTCCAGCAAGCACACCCTCAGAGAGAGGCCGCCCCTGCCCCCACTCCACTCCCACCTGGCCCCTCTGAGATGCACATCCCCCACAGCCTAACCATGCGCCCCGGGGAGGGGGAAGGGAGCCCAGCCCCGGCGTGGGAGCACCCTCGCAGTGGAGGCGGAAGTGGCCCCGCGCTCACCTCGGCCGCCTCCTTCTCAAACTTCTCGATGGTCCTCTTGTCGATGCCCCCGCACTTGTAGATGAGGTGGCCGGTGGTGGTGGACTTGCCCGAGTCCACGTGGCCGATGACCACGATGTTGATGTGGGTCTTCTCCTTGCCCATGCTGCCCGGGGTGCGGGAGGGGGGCTGCACACCCTAGGGTGCTCTGGCTCGGGGCGGGGTTGCTGAGCAGTGATTCTGTGGGTTGGGGCCGGGGCACAGGGGATGGAGAGCCTCAGGGAGCAGCTACACAAAGACACAGCCCCACACGGGTCAATGGCACGTCTCTGCCCACAAGCCTGGGCCAAGGCCGGGCCAAGACCCCCCAGGAAGAGCTCCCAGCCTGTGCCCAGCCCAGCTGAGCCGGGTGACAAGCCCAAACAGTCCAACTGTTGCAAATAACTGGGTGTCATGCCCGCAGAGCCCCCATGAAAGAGTTTAACCCTCGAGAAGCACCGGGCAAGGCGAACCCCATGACCAGTCAGGAGCCCGGTGATGAGTCACCCTGCCCGGCCCTCCAGTGGCCTGGCCTGGTGGTTGCTCCCTCACCCAGAGCCCCTGGCCCAGCCTGGCCACGGCACCCTACCCCGTCCCACCCCCACCTGCAGAGCGGAGAGCTGGTCAGTGTGCCCCACAGCCCTCCCTGGGCAGGGACGGCGTCATCTTCTTATCCCTGCCTGCAAGGGACAGGCAAAGCCAGGGCTCTGACAGGCCATGAGGTGCCCAGATCAGGGGCCCAGAATAGCTTGGGCCCTGCCCAGTCAGGGCGGGGGGCGGACAGGAGGGCAGGGAGGTGGACGTCCCCGCTGTCCAGGGGAGGGGGAGTCTGATCCCCAAAGGCAAGCTCACTCCGGACCAGAGGCAGATGCCTTCAGCCTGGTGGGGACAGGGGACACCCCACCCCCTCCCCTCTGGTCAGACTCCAGGGTCACAGCCCCTGCCCCATCCTGGAGGTCAGTGGAGAATTCGAGGCAGCTCCGGGCAGGGGTGGGGGAGGGGAGGGACAAGCAGTGGGGAGGGAAAGCGGGCGCAGATGGCACCCACTAGGGCGAAGACACCAGGAGGGCACCACTGGGCGGAAGGGAGGGGGTAACGGAGGAGGGCCCGCAGGTCTCCCCGACTCCCCCTCCCCCACTCTGCCGCCGAGCACCCCCGGTAGCCTGACCCCCACCAGCACAGACCACCCTGCCCCCAACCCGTAGGGCCCCGACGACCCTGCCCCAAATCCGCAAGGCACCCCCGGCGTCCCAAGGTCACAGCAGCAGGGCAAACGCCACCGCCCAGGAGACCGGTCCCTGCAGCCGCCGCTGCGTAAACAACCGCCACCGCGCAGCCCCCACCCCACCCCGCGCCCGTGGGGACCGACCCTCTGGTGCCGGGTCCGGGCGCACGGGGTGGGCGGCCCAACCCCGCGGCGAGCAGCCGCCTTCACCAGGCGCGAGGCCCGGCCGCCGTCTGCCCCCAGGACCGGTCCCGGGGGAGGGGCCCCTCTGCGGGAATCTGGGGGCAGGCGGGGGCACCCGGAGACGGAGCGTCCTTACCCAGAGCCGAGGTCTCAGCCAGAGGGGCTGGCGGCGCCGGTGCCGGCGGTTTTATCTCTGCGGGAGGGGTCCGCCTATTGACGGAGCGGGCGCAGTGCACGGCGCCCCTGCAGTACGGCAATGCGGTACCGGCGGGCGGGGCGGGGAGGCGAGGACGCGAGGCGAGGACGCAGGGATACGGGGCCCGCGGGTCCGCGGGCGCGCGCGGGCGCGCCGGGGACGGGGACGCGGGAGGAGGATGCGCGAGGGAGCGGCCACAAAGGCGCGGAGGCGAGACGCGCGCGGACGGAGCGCACGCAGGCGGGGAGCGCGGGGGGCAGGGAGGAGAAGGCGGAAAGGAGGGAGGGGCAGAGATGGAGACGGAGGACAGATGAAGCCGAGACTGGGACGCCAGGCTCAGGCACACGCGGAGAGAGAAGAGGAGACAGAACAGGACACTGCAGACATAAAAGGAGGGCCCCAGGGACGGGACCCGCAGGGACAGGGGCAGGCGGGGGCCGGAGAGGAGAGATGCTGGGCAGGCGTGGCGAGTGTCCGCCTGAGGCTGGGGGCCTGGGCGACATCTCCCGGATCAGACCTGGCCCTGTGTGCGGCTGGCGCCTGTTCCCAGGCGTCTTCAGGATACAAGGCAGGGCCCTCCTCATGGGACCCGGAAATCGGCTTGTCGCCAGGACCCCTGCCCCCGCGTGTCTTGGCATGGGCTCACCCCAGCAGGTCCCCCCCACACACACACACCTGGACCCAGGTCGGGGCAGCTTGGCCCAGTGGCCTGAGGTTCCGTCACCAGCCCCTCCTTCTGAGGCCTCTGGAAAGGACCGTTTTCCACCCCGGGCCCTTCTGGGCATAGAAACACTCAAAGTCTGTCCCAAGCCTCTCCCCCACCCGGTATCTTCAAGGGCTGCCCTGGTGTGAACACTGGGACAGGGATCCCCAGGGACGTGGAGCTCGACAAGGCAACAGGCAACTCCCAAACAGAGGCCCAGGCTGTGGCCCCCCTCCCCCCTCTTTCTGGGCCCTGGGGGGGTCAGAGCGCCAAGCCCCTGACGGCCTCATTCCTTAGGAAGTGGGAGGTCCCTGAGGGTCCAGGGCAGACCAGAGGAATGGCCAAAACGGGTTTTAAGCAGGGGACTGGGCAGCCTTGCATGGCACAGAGACCAAGGTTATGGGCCTCCCAGGACTGCCCTCCTGCCTGTCCAAGTTCACGCATTGTCCCCCTGCTGGACCCGGAGGACGGGCACGTCTCATTTGCAGTGCAGTCTCGGAGAAGGTTGGGTAGGGACTCAAGAAGCCATCCCCTCCCCCAGGGGCGATCCAGTGGGGACCTCCAACAAAGGACCCCCCAGTAGGCCAGGAAGTAAAGGGGGGCCAAGGCAGTCGTTGGGGCCAAGCAAGTCTCCAAGGCTCATGGGAGGGGTGTCTCGGGAGGGTCGGGCCCACCATCCGGGCTGTGGAGGGGGCCCCTGGGTGACCCAGCACTTTCCAGTGCCGCTGACACCACCAGGCAGGAGCCAGGAATTAAAAATAAACGCCTGGTGAGGAAGTGGGGCGCCCCGCCCAGCTGGTCTCTATATTTAATGCGTCCCCTCCTGCCTGAAGGTGACACAGGTTTGGGAGACGCTGGGACGGGCCGAGGTTGGGATGGGCCAGGCCAAGGGGGCAGGAGGCCAGGGTGCCTGGGGACGCCCACCCCAACTTCCCCCAAGAGACTGCCAGTGCCCAGGCCCCTGGCTGGCCTCAGATGGTGTGTGGCAGACACCCCCACACAGAGGCCTGAGCCCCGCCCCTCCACTGCTGGCTGACCCGCAGCTCGCAGCTGGCAGAAGCCAAACTGCCCTGGGCCCCGGCGCCAGGGCTGACCTGTGCTAAAGGCAGTGCCGCCTCGGACAGTGGCCGCTGCCGGGGGAATGCAGCCTCCTCCCGCCGGGCCAGCACGCTGAATCTGGAGCGGGATCTCAGGTGGCTTGTCCAGAGGGCCCGTGTCCCCAGGATGTGCCCGTCCTCCCAGCCGGCCCGCCCTGCAGGGCCCGGGAGCACGTGCTCAGGCCACACGGGAGGTGAGACTAAGTGAGGTGCGTGCTAACAGCGCCCAGCAGCTGCCCAGCGCCAAAGTCAGGCGAGCGGCCGCGACCACCCCGCACTGCGCAGTGCTCCCAGCCACCAAGGACGCCGAGTGACTGCAGAACGGTACCGATGACCACCAAGTGCTGAAACGCACTAACGGCCTGCTAACTACCGGACAATCACCAAGTACCAAGCGCTACTAAATGCTGCATGACCCACCCAACAGCCACAGCCGCCAAGCCCCGGCGGTTCACCCGGTGCCAGGCGGCGCTGCCCCAGGACCCGTGGACTGAGAGCCGCCTGGGCAGAGGCGAAGCACAGGGCCTGGGTCACAGGGCAAGGACGGCAGAGCTCGCAGTCCGCTCTGGAGGCCCGAGCCGGGCCAGAATCACCTCCCAGCGCCCCCGGGGGCACCTGTGCTGCCTGCCCTCCCCCCAGGTCAGGCGTGCCCCTCCCCCCTTCTCACATCTGAGCCACTAGTCACGGTGGCCCCATAGCAGCCAAGACTGGGGCACATCCAAGGAGGGGCTTTAGCCAACCGGCTGCTGCAGCCCATAGCTCACCGTTTGGTGAGTGGGGCAGGAGGAGGGATACAGCTCCCTCCCTCAGCCCCCACACCCAGCCAAGGAGTAGTCGGGGAGACACGGGCAGCCCCCTCTCTGGCTGGTTGGGGTTTGGAGCCCGAAAGAAAGAAGATCCAGCTAAAATTAACCGTTCTCAAGCTGTCAGCCCTGGAAATAAACCTGCCTCCCATTGGCTGCTGGTGATGTCACTGCTGTTAAGAATAACCTGGGAATGCATAACTAACCACCTGTGCATGTGCCTTCCTGTGGGGGCCAGGCCAGCAGGTGGGGCTGGCAACCCATTCGACTGTCACTGGGGCCCAGGACAGGACAGGGCAGGGTCAGGGCTGAGTGTGCTCTCCGACCTTGGGCGTCTCAGAATGACCTCGACCCCAGGCCTCGGGCCAAGGACTGCCCTCTGACCCCAGGGCGCATCCTGTCATTCCGCCCAAAGGGCAGCAGCACCCTTGGGGACAAGCGCCGTGTCCCCAGCTCTCTGGGCCCAGCACCCAGAGCACCCAGCTGCCCACGAGGTACAAATGAAGTGTCCTCCATGCCAGGGAGGGGCTCTTTGCTGCCAAGCTCCCCTCAGATGTGGCGCCTAAACTGGGGGGGCGGTGAGCAGGGGGCAAGGCTAGGTGGGTGGGCCACGTGCATGCCAGCTAGACCCCCGAGCCAGCCCAGGGACCCACCGGCCGGCCAGCCCTGTGCTCGGTCCCTGGGCCGTGTGACACGGGGAGTCAGGGCAACTTACTAGACAAGCCAGGCCCCCAAACGCTCCACCCTACCAAACTCAGTGTGCATGGGAGGGTGAGGCCAACCAGAGTCTGCCCCGGAAGGCCAGAGAGGGGGACACTGCCCCTCCCGGAGGGGGAAGGGCAGCCTGGCCTGCCCCCTTCTCCTCCCTGGGGCACTGGGGCCACAGGAGCTCTGTCTGGGGCCGCCTGGTACCTTCAGCAGCAGCAGGAGCCGTTGCCATGGTGAGCGCACAGGCAGCACTGCAGGCTCCTCCCCCGAGGCCCTCGCACCCCAGCAGCCCAGGGGCAGCACGGTGCTCGGTGATCGGGAGCGCAGTGGCCTGCCAACGCCAGAGCTCAGAGCTCGGCCTCTGCCCTGCCCAGGCCCAGCGCCCACCTGCTTGCAGGGGCAGAGGGGTCACTGGGGGAGGGGTCTAATGGGCTCTGGAGGTCAGAAGAAGGGCGTGCCCCCAAAAACACACCATCTGCCCTTTGCTGGCTGGAAGGGCAACCAGAGAGCCCAGGTTCGGGGCACCGCAGCGGGGACGGAGGCTGAGGGGAGGGCCCGCTGCCCCTCCCCCACGGCCAGTGTCCCCTCGCAAGCCAACTTTTCCCTCCCCAGCTGGATCTGGTTCCTCCTTGGAGCTGACCAGAAGCAGACCCACCCTCCTGAGGCCCTGCCCTTCATGACAGGACAGAGGCCTCCCTACCCCGGCTCAGGGGCTCTCTGGGGGATTGCCCCGGGGAGCCTGGCCTGTCCGAGAACAGCTGCTGGGGACCACCTGCTTCGAGAGCGGGAGACCTCACCAGGCAGGCGTCCCAGGGGCGAGCACATGCAGAAGGCCGCGGGGGCATGTCCTCCTGTGGCTGGCGGAGACCCAGGGCGGCCCCGCTCCTGCCCCCGCACACGGCCAGACTGAAGGGCTGGGCCCTGGCCCCTGGCAGGAGAAATGACGGGGCCGAGGGAGACTTTGCCCTTGGACACTGAGCTGCACTCTTCAGTTAGGTTTACGGCACGGGGATTTTCCTCCGGTAAGGTGCGGGTACGGCGACTCTCTCGGTTCTTACCTCTCAAAAGTGTTTTAGGTGTCACGGTTCATTCCTCTTCCTGTAACAACTTTAGGATTTGCTCGTCTATATCTTCGAAACACTCGCTGGGATGTGCGCGGGAACTGTGCTCAGTCGAGGCTCGAATTTGGAGGGGGCTGCTGTCTTTTCCACGCTGGGCCCTTCCATTCGCTCAGGGCCCCTCTGGCTTCTTCCACTAGCATTTCGTTTTTGGCATCCGAATCCCGCACGTGCGGCGTTGGGTTTATGCGTGAGCGTTTCGTGGGCAGAGGGCTGCTGCTGGAAACGGCACACATATTTTTTAAATTTCCGCTCCTATCTGTGAGCCGCCAGCACGTGCGCCCAGGCTGGTTCCGCCTGTGGACTTTGGATCTCGATCGTGTCATCGATTCATGTGTCCACTGATTCGTGGCTTCCTCGGTGCCCGACCGTCCTGTGGCCTGTGACCAGGGACTGTTCCGTTTCTTTTTCTTGCCTGATCGCGGTGGTGAGGACGCGCGGTCGATGTTGGACAGAGCAGGGGGGCCGGATGTCCTGGGAGAGGACCCGGCTTTTGTCCACCACGGGCAGCGTGGGCCGTGAGTTCTCGTCAATGCTCTTTGTTCGTTTCTCTCCCTCCCTTGACGAGTTTTTGCCACGAATGGGGTCGAGGCCTGTCGCAGCTCCTTCTCCGTCACTTGGTGGGAGTGCTCGTGTTGCTTGTGGTGTGTCCCCACAGCAGCTGCTTGAAGGCCTGTCAGAGCGTGCCAGCAACTCTGTCACCCCAGTGTCAATGGCAGGTGGGTGTCGGTCCCACGCCGACGGAGACGTCGCTAGCGTTCTTATGCCGAGTGACCTGCATTTCATCCTGAAGCTTAGCATTTTTGACAAGTGAACACTTTTCGCTTTGCTGCGTGCCTTGGGCTGCATTCCAGAGCACCTGAGTGGTGGCTGCCAACAGCTTTTCCAGGTTTATACTTGTGTTTCGGGGAGAGAGTTTGTTGACCTCAGTCCTGGGATATCTTTTATTATATAATCCACCCTTTCCCCAAATACGTTTACTGAATGCCTACTATGTGGCTGGCTCTTTTTAGCCATTGGGGACAAAATAGATACAATGTCTGTTCCCATAGATTTTGCTTAACCAACGAGTAAGCAGATTCGGTTATTTCCGGCCGTGAAAGGTTATAAATAACGGCCGCATCTAACTGGCACGGGGCACCTTCCCAGTGTGAGGTCCCGGCCTGAGCATTGGCGCGAAGCCCTGTGGGCCCGTGTGCCCAGTGTGCAGGTGGGGGGACCGGGACAGCAGTCGTGCCTCCCGCAGCCCCAGGACAGCCGCTGGCCACACAAAGTGCCTCCCTCAGAGGCACTAACTCTTAGCCACTAGTGTGTTCCTGTCTCTGCAAATGGTGATGTCACCTACAGGGACATCATCTCACGCTTGAGAGCCCAGCAGTGGCTGCCACCAGGGAAGACCCCGAAGGTCTGGGCGGCCTGCTGTGTTCCCGGTGGGCGACCCCGACCTCTAGGAGCAGACCGAGGAGCCCTCTCGCCTCGCCCCCAAATACCTGCAGGGCACCGTGACAGCGACCACTCCCAGCTCTGCGTGCCTGTGGTGAGTGACCACTCGCAGGCGCCAGCATCTCGCCTGCCCCATCCAGTCTTCCCAGGACACCTGTTACGACGGGACCCCATCGTCACGGGAGGGGCCGGAGGCTCGGAGTGGCAGGCGATGCTGTACATTGGGACTTGTACCCCTGTCCAGAGGCTCCAGGGCCCATCCTTGTCCTCCTACCACGTGGCGGCCTGTGGCCATCAGCCGTGTTGGTCCAGCTACGCCATCTCCCCTCCAGTGGGGATTTCCAGCTGACGACTGTGTCCAGGCCGCAGCCTGGGTGTGACCAGTTCAGCACGGCACACACATCTCCAGCCACTGGAGGCTTTTCTGTCACCATTTCCCGAGTGGCTGGAGGCTCAGGCACAGCTTCCTGACTCGGAGCCCAGCCCTGCCCAGCCTGAGCCCCCACAGCCCTCCAAGCTTGCTGGCCAGCACATCCCCGGAGCCAGTGGGAGGGAGGGGCTGACCTTTCCTGAGCCTGGGCCCCTGTCCTGGACACTGGCTCCTGCCCTCGGTAAAGACTGAGCAGCCGCCTCGGTGAGGTCCTGCAGCAGGTGGACGCCGATCCCACCCTAGGCCTCCTAGCATTAGAACCCGGGTCCCCACATGTGGGGGCCACACCCGGGGCCCAGCCTGCAGACAACCACACTGACCCCCCAGTCAGTGCCAAGGGGAACACCACACGAGTGTGCAGTCTGTCCTGGGGCCACCCCATTCGGCCCACACACAGACTGGGGACGAGCCAGGTGGGGACTGAGACCCCTATTGTAAGCAGGACGTCCCACGGGCCCTGCAGGCCCCCGGCGCTCGTCTGGGGAGGGCCTGGCAGAGCCCCCACCATCCTGGATGAGTAAACGCGGCTCTCCCGTTTCCCTTCCAGATTTTCCGGTACCGAGGTTGGCGAGGGGCCTGGGAGGTGGGAGGTTCACCCACAGTCCTCCTTCAGGACAGGCCTCAGCCACAGCGCCGCGGAGCCCCTGGTGGCTGCACTGAGTCTCAGGGAGGCGGGGAGGGCCCTGCCAGGTCGAGGCCGAGTGTCCTGCCTGCCCAGGCTCCCAGACCTGGCCTGCCACAGAGCGGCCCCAGGGCACGGCTGGCCTCAGCCCCGGCGTGAGTACGCCTCACGGGCTCTGCCCAGCACCCACGCCCTGCACACGTCTGCACACAGCGAGGGTGGGTGTCGAATGGCCCGACAGGCTGAGGAAGGGCCGGCTGGCTGGAGCTGGGGCCAGCAAGAGGGGGCCAAGTCCAACTGAATTAAACAGAAGCGCACTGACCAGGCATGACTGCTTAGCTGTATGACAGGCTTCTGAATGCAGGAGAAAATGGCCCCAAGCTAGAGCAGACCCACCCAACAATTCCTCCAGGTCCCCCTGCCCTGTGGAAGCCCTAAGCTGGCCCTGTTCTCCAGGGCAGCCCCCCACTCTCTCTGTTCAGGTCCCGCATGGGATGGGACTGCCCCAGGGGTCCCGGCCCACCTGCCCTCCCACGTCTCCTCACACTGCCGCTCCATATCCACCCCCACGAGTACTCTGCGTCCCACCTGTGCTCAGCCCCCAGCTGCATCCCTCCCGAGTAAGCACCATGCCCAGGATGCAGAGGGGCGCCTCACTGCCTCCGCGAGCATGGCCTGGCCCCAAGCCCTGATCCCCAACTCCTGGCCATATGAGCTGTCCAAGGTCCCGGCAGGCCCCCCCGCCAGCCTCTCAGGCCTCGGGCCTTGAAACCACAGTCCCTTTGGAGGCACAGGTGAGGGGCACACCTCAAGACACCCACCCACTCAGCCATGGCCACAGGGACACGAGGGTCCAGGGGTGAGCCCTGTGGCTGAGGGTCCCTCAGAGCGAGACAAGCCTGGGTCTTACTGGAATGTTCCATCCTCCTGGTGTCAACAACACCGACCAATGACCCCCCTGTGGCCCCTCGGTGAGCTGGCCTGACCACCTCTCCCCGGCCCAGGCCTACTGGCCTCCTGCCCAGCTCTCCCTTCCTCGCGGACTCAGCTCGCCCCTGACGCCCATGCCCTGTCCCACCTCAGCCGGTGGCCCTCTGCACTCTGCTCCACTGGAGGGAGCTCTGTCGGGCTCCCCACAACCCTTGTGCTCTTGGCTCAGCTGTTTGCACATAGTAGGTGCTCAAAACGCTGTGCACTGAGTAAGCACAACAGGGTAGGGGTCCAGTTAGGGCCTTCCCCGTGTTCCTTCTCAGGGGCATGCGAGCCCCTGCCGCCTCGTCCTGCTCAGAGACCCCTCCCCAGCGTCCCTGTCTGGCTCATTGTCCTCACTACACCACAGCACCCGGCACCAAACCCAAGCACATGTCCAGCCCCCCGGACGCCTTCCCCTCGCTCAGGATGCAGCCAGATGCTCCAGCACCTGTCCTGGACCTCAGAGAGGGTGAGGGGGGCATGTGCAGAGGTACCCAGCAAGTCAGGCAGGGTGCTCTGCCACCCACCCCAGGACAGCACGTGGTCGGGGCCAGGACCAGAGCAGAGGCCAGGGGAGAGGCTGCTTCTGCGCAGCGGGCAGCTCCTCCAGGCACTAAGCAGAGCGGGGGGCCGGGCGGCATGGCTTTGGTCCGCTGCCAGGCTCAGGGGTCGGTGAGTGGGAGGGGAGGTGGGGAATGCCCTTTAAGAATTAAATTTGATTTGCACTAAAGTCACATCTAGTTTATGATCCAGAATTAGCCTGCGGAAGCCGGCCGGGACGTGGCTGCGGGTCTCAACCTGGAATGAGAGAAGGCAGTTGGCTGTGAAGCGGGGTTTGGGGCTGTCACGCACCTCGCCTGCTTAGTCATGTGTCTCGCTCACATGGACAGTTGACCCCCCTGAGTGAGGCACAGTTATCTTGGAAGCCCATGGAAGATCCAGCTGGACAGGTGGCCGGGAGCACCCCTGGGACTGTCCTCCTCCCAGCGGACGAGCAGCAGCCCAGTCCATGGGGCACCCCAGGAAGAGGAGGGGCACACGGAGAAGGATGAGAGTTTTCTGGGACAGGTAACTGCACTTTCTCCCAGGGTCCCCCAGGCCCAATGCTGCCCAGGCCAGGTCACAGTCAGGTCAGGAGCCTCCATCCCCACCCAGCCCCGTAAAGGGCCCCATCCAGGGACGGCCAGGACCTTCGCTCCCGGGCCCTTGGTTTCCTGTGTGCTGGGCGAGAGGTTGAACCGAGGCCCGGGAATCCCGGACGGGTCTTTGAGGGGGTTGAAGGTGTGAGTGCCCGGCAGAGGGGTGTGGGATCTTCCCAGGGGCTCCCCCGCTGAAGGCCCCACAGACCTCTGGAGACCCTCCCGACCACCAGGGAAGAGAATGACCAGCCAGCCAGTGCCCAGCACGCCAGAGCCACTGAAGAAAGCCCCAAAGAGCAGCTCTTGACCCCATACCCTCAAATAAAACCCTCTGCCTCTGCCCCACTTTCCACTCCGCCACCCCAGCTTTGCAGGCAGCTGGCCGCAGGCTGCAGCTGGAGAACCGGAATGTGGGTTCCAAAGCCACTACAGCTGCAGGGGCGACAGGGTGGGATCCCTAGCTTCGCACCGGCCATCGAGTCCCTGAAGGACTGAGCTGACCAGGTGCTGGGCTGGAGCGCTCAAGGCACATAGCATCTTCTGGATGCCACCGAGTGCCCACAGCGGGGGGTGGGGGGTGCTGTGGGGGGCCCGCCTCTGGTTGGAGGGCTGGGTACAGACAAGTAGATGCCTCCATCTGTCCTGAGTCCGAGAGAGAGTCATGCGTGGAGGCCAGAGAAGCGCGCTGCGGAGGCTGGGCCCGCGGGGCTCTGGCCAGGGCTGTAACGGCGAGCGCAAGGGCCGCCGTCCAGAGCCCCTGACGCCTCCACGGGGCTGGACAGGTCTGGACGGAGTGGACAAGCGGGGGCCGGGATCCGAAAGGACGGCCAGGACCCAGGATAAGGGGACAGGCCCTGCTCTAGGACGGGGTGGAGGGTCAGTTAACGACTCCAGTCCCCCCAGGCCAGGCCCCGACGCGCTTCCCAGGCCGACCGACGCTGCGAGGCTGGACTTCCGTCACTGCGGGTCCGCCGGAGCCGGGCCGAGGGGCGTGGCCTCGCGCGGTGGGGCG
>NW_006442491.1:40455576-40474213 GCF_000325575.1 Pteropus alecto
TAAGCGAGCCCCTCGCCCACCGCCCGACGGCCCTGACCACGGCTCCCCGCCCAGCCGTGGCGTCAGCTCCAGCCCCTCGAGAACCGCGGAGTGGGGAGTGGGCTCGGCCGGAGCTGACCTGCCTCTCCTCTCCAGGCCGCCTGGGTTCCACTTCCAGTAACAGCTCCTGTGGGAGTGCCGAGTGCCCCGGGGAAGCCATCCCCCACCACCCCGGTGAGTGCCGGCCCACCTCCCCTCTGCCCCAGGAGCGGGCGGCAGCACCATGACCCCGCTTGGCTTCTCTCAGGTCTCCCCAAGGCTGACCCCGGTCACTGGTGGGCGAGCTTCTTTTTCGGGAAGTCCACGCTCCCCTTCATGGCCACAGTGTTGGAGTCCCCAGAGCAGTGAGTCCAACTCCCTGGGGGCGGGTGGGAAGTGGGGGCAGGTGGGGACAGCCTCTGACCGCACTCTCTCTCCCCAGCTCACCATCTTCCCAGGCCTCCAGCAGCATGATCACCTGTGACCTGGCTCAGGAAGCCACAAGGAAGCAGCCTGGTGGCCAGCCCAGCACAGCCAACACCGGGCCCCCATCCTGAGTGGCCACCACCAGCCACCAGACTTCAGAGGCGCTGGGCTCTTCTGAGTCCCTTTCCCCACCGCACCCCGCCCCATAGACCAGGCAGGCTGCAGCCAGCAGAAGCAGTTGGCTTCTTTAATATCGAAACAGCAAAACACCAGCAAGGAACCTGAGTGTCGCTCTTTCCCGTCCTAGCCACACGCGAGCCTCCCTGACACCCATAACCGTGTGCCTTGCACCAAGCGCAAAATAAACAAGCGGCCAGCAGCCCCGACGGTGCCTGTCAGCTGTGTCCTGAGACGTGTAGAAGGCACCGAACCCCTCCACTCAACCGCCTTACTTCCCAGTGGGGGTGGGGAGCTGGCCCTGTCCCCAGGCCTTCCTGGAGCTCCTTGCTGGGGGCTACTTCTGAGGCCTGACCCAGATCCCCCCTCCCCAAGCTGCTCGAAGGAGCTGGACAGGCTCTTGAGGTCAGGGCCTCCGGGGGACTCAGCTTCTGGCCCCGTGGCCACTGGGAGGCTGCGCCTCTGGCTGTGAGCTTGGGAGCCTTTGGCTAGAGGGACCCAGTACCTTCTGTAAGAGCCAAAGAGGCCCCCAACATCTAGGGAGGGAGGGAAGGGGAAGGGACAAGACCGGCTGTTGCCCCCGGTGCCTTCCCATAAGGTGTCACCTCCTCTAGCCCCTGTGGGGTACACTCTGGGCTGGACCTGTGCGTGGTCTCAGGCACCCAAAACTAAGAGGAGTGAGTGGGGCGCTGCATAGCTGCCTTCCCACCACAGCCCAGCTTGGGGCAAAGTCCAGCTCGGACCTGGGGAGAGTGGTTGTGTCATCTTCCTCGTGTCCACGTGCCCCAGGGGCCAAGAGGCTGACCCATGTCTGTTGAGTGCCCCAGGAGAGTGCAGCCTGCCGTGAGGTGGGGGACTTGGAGAGGAGCGGCTTCCACTGGCCACTGGGTGGGGTTCAGGTGGCCCCTAAGAGAGTCTTCCTTTCCTGTCCCCCTCAACCTGTGCTATAGATGTTCGCATGAATTTATTCTAAGGCACTTGTGAGGTTTGTGGCGCCAGGTGGCAGCCTGTGTTCTGCCAACCCTCTGTCCAGGCGGGTGGATGGGGCAGCCCTGTCCCCTGCCTTGTGGTCCCAGGGCTGGTAGGCTGGGCCCTTGTTCCCACCTGCTCAGATGGATCTGGGATGGGGAGGTGTCCCTAAGGATAGCCTGGGCCACAGCCAGTCTTTCTGGCCAGTGTTCAGGCAGAGTCCCCAGATCCTCCTGGTGGCCATGGCAGAAGACAGCTGCCTGGCACAGGGTAACAGGCAGCAGTGCCCCATCCCGTCTATAGGTTGCTGGGGGACCTAGGGGCAGCAGGGGCCAGGTGGCGAAGGGAGCGCACAGCCAGAGCTGAGGGTCCCATCGTGCACTGCCCGTGGAGGCCTGCCCCTGGGCCTGCCTGAGCCAGTGGGCTTCGGTCAGTGCCAGGGATGGTCCACTCTTGGAGGCTTCCAGAGTTGGCGTCGGCTGTGGAGGCCCAGCACTTGCCAGGAGCTGGCATCTTGGAAGGGGCAGCCTCAGCCCCCAGACCGCAGAGGGCTACTTCCCTGTCCAGTGTCCAGCCTGCTCAGAAGAGCTGTGGGCGCCTTGTGGCCAGCCCCGAGGCAGCAGCAGGGAGGCCGGTGCTCAGAGTGGGCTCTCGTACCTCGTGGAGCTGGAGAGCCTCTCCCGCAGAGCCTGGAAGCTCGGCCTCTGCTCAGGGTCCTTGTGCCAACACCAGAGCATCAGCCGATGTGCCGTGGGCGGGCACCCCTGCGGGCAGGGCATGCGGTAGCCCGCGTCCACCCGCAGGAAGGCCTCGTGGTTGGACATGCCTGTGGGGAGCAGGACAGGAGGCTGCCAGGTCTGGGGGGCCAGTGCCCACCTACCCTGTCCCGCCCCGCCCTCTGAAAGTCACACCCCACTTCCGGCTGCCCTTCCCAGGAAAGCTTCGGTCACGCGTGCCCATCTCTAATGCCCGCCCCTGGACAGCGCGGGCCCCCAGAATGGTGTCCAGGTGACGGCCCCTCCCACCTTGCCTGCAGTCCGGGACCCTAGGGGCCCGGTACCTGGATAGGGCGTTTGACCCCTGCTGAAAATCTCATGCAGGAGCACGCCGAAGGACCAGACGTCGGATTTGATGGAGTACTGCCCCCGGGAGAGCGCCTCGGGGGCGGTCCACTTGTAGGGGACGTTGCGGTCACGGGAAAGGTAGACGTCCTCCTGCAATCAGACATGCGCCGTGGGGGCCACCCGCCCCCTCCTCAGCACAGACAGGCGGACCAGTTGCGGTGGGCAGGTGTGCAGCGCCCCAGCGCGGAGCCTGTGAGCACTGTCATGTGCAGGCCGCACGTCACCACTAGGGGGAGGCGGCAGGTCCGCCCTGTGAGTGTGAAGGGACGGCGGGTGGCCCGAGCTGGGAAGTCAGGATGGAGGAGCCCGCGTGGTGGAGCCCGCAGTCTGTTCAGACTCAGGAGTTCACAGAGATGCCAGAGGAAGGCTGATGGGCCGGCCGCCAGCGGACAAACTTGAAAAAGCCCAAGAGTCATGCTCAGCCTTCCCGGCTGACCCGCCCCACTGCTGGCCACCGAGCGGATTAGAGAAACGTCTCTTTCCAGAAGCCTCCGGCTTACAATGAGGAGAGAGCTACACCATCTGAGTATCACGCAGGCGAGCGAAGGGACCTGGACGCTGGCCATCGCGGTAACGTCAACAGGTCCCCCCACCTGCCGGCAGGCCCCGCCTCAGGGGTGGGCAAAGTGGAATTCAGAGCTAAGGCTTCAGGAAAAGAGCAAGTTTCTCAAAAAGTGCGTTTGGGGAAGACAGCAGGCAGCCTAGCAGTTGGGAGGCGTGGGTCTGCCAAGGAACAAACACATTCATGGCATTTGAAAGAATCTGGAAACATCTCTGAGGGCCTGTGATGACTGAGGAGTCACCGTCAGGTCTTGAAGGTGTGGCTGTGGTATTCTGGAGCCCTTACGGATATGGGGTGTACATGCCGCGGGCTGGGGTCTGAGTAACGGGGAGGGAGGGGCCGCAGCAGGGGCTGGGAGGCCCGCTGCAGACTGTCCACATGTGTCTTTCACGTTCTGAGGGCACGGGAAGTCGTGGGGAGATGTTTGCCCTGAGCTCACAAACCACGCCCAGCCTCCTCCCTGGCCAACCGCCAGAAGTGGGGCAGGGACAGCGAATGGGCGCATGAGGGCTGGGCCCCTGCTCCTCCCTGGACACCGGCCCACCCACTCGGCAGAGCCCCTGGACACCTCCCTTTCCGCCTGTGGTTCCCCACTGCCCCTCCAGCTCTGAAACAGCCCTCGGCTCCCTGCCCCTGTTCAGGGAGACCCCAGGAATCTGCAGCTCTGAGCACAGGGGAGGACGCGCCCCGCCTTCCGGGGGACCCACCTTGATGAGCCTGGCCAGCCCAAAGTCTCCCACTTTGCAGATGTTGCCCTCCCCGACCAGGATGTTCCTGGCGGCCAGGTCCCGGTGGATGTAATTCTGCGATTCCAGGTAGCACATGCCCTCGGCCACCTGCGACGCGATGTCCACCAGCTCGGAGACCGGCAGGGCTTTCTCAGCAGAGTCTGTGCAGGCAAAGGGAGGCCAGGGTCAGCGCAGCCCGCTGAGGCCATGTCCCCTCTGTCACATGCTCTACTGGCTCCTGGGCTCAGGGGAGGGGCTGGGGCAAAGGGCAGGTGGCCCGATTTAAACTGGGAGAGTGAGCCCGCCGTGACCCTTCTGGAAGGGACGGCGGGTGGCCCGAGCTGGGAACCCACACTAAAGAGATGTGAACTCAGACGTAAGCGCCAAGGCGTCCATCACAGCATCGCTTACACAAAAAACCCTGAAAAGGTTCGGCGGACCCCTGGCTACGGGACACAGCACACCTGCACGGAAGTGTGCAGGCCCAGTGCTCACTCCCCAGGGACAGTCAGTGGGACACTGCTCGCAGCGATCCAGCTTTCGTCAGCAGTTTTATATTCTGAGTTTTCCAAACATGGATACATAGAAATAAATTCCCAGATACACATATCACGTAGCAGATGCCACTTATCCTGCGAAGCACATCCTCGCCTTCCACCGGCCCTGAAACGGGCTGCATCTGTGCCCTCGGCGGTAGCGACTGCCTGGTTTGGGTGTCACATCATGGGGCTCGTTACAGATGGCGCCTTTGAGTCAACGAGCCCCGTGGGAGTGTGTGTGCGCACGCGTGTGCCTGCACGGGTGCAGTGTGCGTGGGCGTGTGAGTGTGTGTGCACGTTCAGTGACCGGAGGAGGGACGGCCCTTCTAGGAAAAGAGAAAAGCGGAGAGGCCTGCGTGCTGGGAAGCTGGCCGGGAGCAGCCCCCGCCGGTGCCACGGAAAAGCAGCCTGTCACCTGTGGGCGCAGGAATCGGGAGTGGCTCGTCCTGTGTGTACCTACTGGATTCCCTCACATTCCCGCAGTGGACAGATGCTTTTAAACAGAAAGACCTGACAAAGGCATCGAGAGCCCCCCAGCCACCCCGTGTATGGTGTGGGGGTGACCTGGGCTTTCTCTCTGTTTCTTTGTGGGTCTCCCCCATTCCCTCCAGCGAGCCCGTGGCCCCTTGGTCTTCCGCAAGGAGCTGCAGGCGCCGCCCCCGCTCACCGCGCAGCAGCTCCAGCAGGCTCCCCTTGTCCATGACCTCTGTGATGATGTACACGGGGTCCCCCACGGACGCCACAGCATACAGCGCCAGGATGTGCTTGTGCCGAAGCTTCTTCATGGCCTGGATCTCCGCCTGGAAGGTGTGCTGGTGCAGGAGGTCATCTGCAGGTGAGGGTGGCCTCAGCGGGTGCAGCCCTGCGGCCGCCTCCCCACCCACCCACACTCAATGAGTGTGGGCGCCCTGCCGGGACGCCCCAGCTCCCAAGGCCAGGGTGCCAGGGCAGACACGACCTAGTCCCAGGACACCCCAGCACCCTACCCACTGTCTCCACCCTCTGCTCTCACAGCACCCCAGACACCATCAGTACCCACATTTGGCCAACACCTGCCCAAGCCAGATACGGAGCTGGGACAACCCCCAGTATGTTCCCAGGGCCAGGGCCCCTGGTGCTTCCCAGGGAGATTGTAGATCGACCTTTCCCGATTTCTAGTGATCTAGTGATTTTAGTGGTATTCCATTCACTAAGAATTTAAGGTTCCCTCACAATAAATGCATTTAGGTAAAAACATTTGAAATCGAAAGGGAAATGTCACCTCCATACTGCTATAGGTGCCACATGTGGCACAATTTAGGGCAGCATGTGGCACGCGGGTCATAAGGGGCGCGGTCTGGCTCGGCCCCACCCCCAGTGAGTGAGGCGGGCGCCCCGTGGGTGGGCCTGGGGGCAGGGCCGCTTACCTCGGGCGATGACCTTAATGGCCACTCGGACCTGGCCCTTCCAGAACCCTTCGAAGACCTCCCCGAAGTAGCCGGACCCCAGCTTCCTGCAGAGCGTGAACTCCTCCCGAGGCCTCTCCCAGTCAGCACAGTGGGGCAGGGGCTCCGGCTCGTGCTGGAGAGACAGGGCAGGGCGGTGGGGGCTCCTCGCACCGAACACCCCCCAGGAGTTCCCAACGCGCCCGGCAGGGGGAGCCCCTGGCCAATCTCGGGTCAGCTGGGGAGTCCCAGGGTGCAGAGCGTGACCACACTCCAGGCTCCCCCAGGGGCTGGCCCCTGCTGTGTCCTGCAAACATGTGCCACCCTTACCGCCTGCTCTGGGCCAGTTATAATGCCCCAAGTGCCACTCAGAAAACCCGTCCAGCTTCTGGCCAGGGCACATGCCCTTGTCACCTGGCTCCCACGGGCCCAGAGAGACTCAGGACATGGCGGAGCAACGTGACCTCTGCTGGCCACGGAGCGGGAGTGACGTGGCAAAGAAGGGCACGTCCCCCGCCCCAGCCTCCGGCCCGTGCCCAGCTCCACGGGACCAGCCAGTGTCCCTTGGGGTCCACTCCAGCCGGTCAGCCTGTCAGGACGCCCGCCCACCCTGTGTGACCCCGGGAGTCCGTGTCGTCATGCAGAGAGGGCCATAGTGGGGCAGGGCTGGGGCAGGCAGGGCGGGGGGCGGCCCTACTTTCCAGCAGGGCAGGGTCAGCCGCAGGCCGTGGGACAGGCTCCGGGTCCGGTGATGGTCCACGAGCTCGGGCAGGCTGGGGAAGGACACGGCGTCGCTGAGGTGCAGCCGGCCCGCCCGCCGCCAGATCTTGTAGTGCCTCACGGCCTGCCTGTCCCGCACTGGAGCAGGGGGGACACGTGTGAACAGGCGTGTGCGCCCCTGGGACCACCCCCTCAGAGGGGAGCCAGGAGAAGGCGAGGGGTGCGAGGGGGAGAGACGGGGCGCGCCCAGCAGGGCAAGGAGAAACCCAGGCCCAGGACCCCAGCAGAGAGCCGGCCGGCCGGGCTGGGCCCACACCCCTGTCAGGGTTTCCTAGGGACGGAAGAGACGGCCTGGACACTGAGGCCAGCGGGACAGGCCAGGCCAGAGGGGCCAGGCCCCCCGCATGCCAGAGGGAGGGTTAGGGGCCGGGGGAACGGTGGGGGCTGCCATACCCGAGAGCACGTAGTCGGCGCCCGGCTTCTCGCTGGCCCTGATCAGGAAGGTCCCGGGCTCCGTGCCCGCGGCCTGCAGCCGGTGCGAGGCCTCCGAGCGGGAGATGCGGCCGAAGAACCACCTGGGGGTCCAGAGCCCACGCTGACCCAACGCCGACCCCACGGCACCCCTCCGCCTCCTCATGCTGCCGGCCCCGACCCACAGCTGCCCTCCGATACTGCCCATGACCCAGGCCCCTCTTCGCCCATCATAGACCCCGAGTGTCCCAGGTGGCTGGTTCCAGGCACCAAGAAAGGTCCTAGTGACCCATAAGAGGTCCCCCCATCCTGTCAGTGGGGTCGGAGCCACCCTGTGCCAGGGACGTGTTGTTCATCCCATGGGGCCACATTGTCCTGTGATTCTGTGACCACCTCCTGTGACCCGGGCCACAGACACACTGCTCCAGCTCCATGAGACCTGGGATTGGGTGTCAAGCAGCAGGCCGCGCACACATGTGCTTCATTCAACACATACATCTGCACACACGTATACACACTCACACACTCGCGCATCCCACACCAGCAGCCAGCCCCTGGGCTCGGGGCGGCAGCGTGGGGCCTGCGAGCGCCCCAGCTGACCTCTGCTGCCAGCCGCTCTGCCCCCGGTACCCCGAGTCCATCAGGCACTGTGGGTCCATGCCCACTCCAGACCGACCCTGCACACCTCAGACCCTTGTCACTCGCCCATCCACCCTGCCTCCTTCCCGCTTCTCAAAATCGCTGCTTCTCAGGGCCTCCCCCTACCCCGCCCGCCGCGTCATGCCCGTCGTGGGACCCATGCCTTTGAAGCTGTCCTGTTTCCCACTGAGCTTGCTTCCTGCTCAGCTCCCATCAGTGGGCGGGAACAGCACCCAGCGGGTGCTCAGTCAAGGCGGGTGAATGGTGAGGGACACGGGGATCGGGAGCACAGGTGGGCTGCAGAGGAGCGCCCCCTGCTGGGCCCCCGCACCGGAGCTCAGAGGAGCCACCCCAGGCCGCTGCGGGCGTGCCCACAGCAGGCTGCCCGTGGTGGTTCAGGCATCCTTGGGCAGTGCCCAGGGGCTGCCGCCACCTCCTGAAGCCACCTTGCCGGTGACGGGGCAGCCGCGAGGGTGCAGGGAGCAGAGCCGGAAGCCCACGCCCCAGACGGGCATGTTGCAATGGCCTCCTCCTCCTAACTAGGTCATGCATCTGGTTTCGGTTATTTGAAAGGTGAGTGAAGCCTGCTTCCCAAAAGGCTGCGTCTCCGCCCCGAACTCCCACGAAGACCCTGCCAGCCTCGCGGAAGCCCACTGCGGCCTTTTCTGTCCTGTTTGGGTCCTGGAGCCATGAAGTAACCACAGGGGAGGGCCACACTCCTCGGTGCCCCAGCCCCCAGACGTCACTGGCAAAGCCCCGTCGGCACTCCCGGGACCGGGAGGGGGGGTCCAGCCCTGACGAGGGCACAGGTCCAGTGAGCCACGAGTCTCGCCAGCCAGCACCCCTGCCCTCCCCGGGCTCGCCCGCAGTGCGCTGCTGCCCCTCTGCGACCCCCACCCCAGCTCCTGAGGGGCAGCAGGGTGGGGGGGGGGACCTTGGAGAGGGCGCAGGGACACTCACGGCTCAGACTCCACCGTCTCCTTCTCAGCCAGGTAGTTGCGGGGCACATAGCCCTCGGCCAGGGCCCTGCCCGCTGCGTCCAGCCGCGTGGCCCACCACCACTCGTCCTCCCTCCTGGCCACGTGGAAGGTGTCCCCCGCCCGGAAGCTCAGCTCCTCGGCCGTGCGGGCCTCGAAGTCCCAGAGGCCCACGTACCTGGGGCCCAGGTGAGCCTGGCCCCGGGACACCATGGCCACTGCGGCAGCAGGACCAGGCCACCTGGCCTTGCCGCCTGTCACTGGGCCGGCTGCGAGCACGGAGGTGGGCGGGGCCAAGCCGACCGGCCACCACCCCCAGCTGAGGAACTGGCGCACTTCCCCGGGCCAGGCGCCTCCTCAGCACCCTGGGCTCCGCCCGAGGGCCGGGCAGCCCCCGTCTATCCTCCCCCTGCCAGGGCCGGCCAGTGTGAGCAGCGCTCCTGCCCACCTGCCAAGTGACCACGTGGCCGGACCTGAGCCAGGGCGAGAGAGAGCAGAGTGACCAGTCAGACAGGGTCCTCCTGGGGTCCGAGCCTTGGAGTGAGAGGGGACTGGGAGGGACCAAGGCTGAAGGACCAGTCACTCCCTTCCCAAACCTCCAGGGCCACTGGGACCGAGCCAGGACACGGGGGCAGCAGGCCCTCGGCAGTAGCTGCTGGAAGCCCAGGTGGGCGCTGCCTCTTGCTCCGGTCCCGGCACCCCCTTCTCCCCACGAGCCCACCCCACCCACGCCCTGCCCACACAAGGGGGGGTGGGCCAGGGGCTCCGCCAAGACAGGGGGACTGTGAAAGCAGATGGCCGCTGAACCCCACGGGCTGGAACGCCCCCTTCCGTTGGAGACAGTGGTGGCACAGCCACTCCATCTGTGCAGGAGGGACAGGCACGTGTGCTGCTCACAAAGTCACAGCCCAGCACCATTCCCGCTGAGGTATGGAGGGGCAGCAGACGGGAGGGGAGGCTGATGGGGGCTGCTAAGCACCTGTGGGCCCCGGGCGCTCCAAGCCCCCTCCCCCCGCTGCTCACCAATTCCCTCTGGCCCCTCAGCCCAGGGCCTGGCCCGTGAGCCTGTGTCCAGTGGACCTCACGTGTCACTGGGTGCAGGAGTACCCGGGGCTCTACCTGGGCCACACCAGGAAGCAAGAAGGTTTCGAGACTGAGCGCCCCGCCCCCCCCACCCCGAGGCTCTGGAGCACAAACCTGTCCAGCATGTGGCTGGTGAGACTCCAGGGATGACCCCACGCACACCTGCCTCCCTGGCCAGGCGCCATGCCCCGCCCAGCACATTCCTGCCCGGCACTGGCCGCCAGCCCAGCCTCCCTTCGCTCAGCTCACCTCAGCTCCCAGCAAGGAGGAGGGCCCCCAGCCTGGAGGAGCTCAGCTCAAGCCCTCGCCCTCGGGCCCACATGCCAGGGCTGGGCCCCACCTCTCCCAGGACAGGACGAGAGTCGAGGGCTGCTGCTTGGGGTCCCATGCAGCTCAGGCCAAACACTCCCGCCCCCACCCTCCATCCGGGGGGTGGGCAGTCCCAGCCTGGCTGCTGAGGCTCCAAGGGGCTCCCGCCCTCCATGCTCGGCCCTACCCTACAGCCAGCCTGATCAGGGCCCTCAAGTGGCCAGCTCCTCCTCCTCCCTCTGTGCTGCCCCCACCCTTCCTGCCGAATGCTCATCCCCCACCCCCACCACGCCAGCCCTGCACAGCTGTGTCCTCCTGTGGCTCCAGGGGGTCAGAGGGCACCCTGCAGTCAAGGGTCCCAGCTCCGTCCTGCACAGGCAAGGCCTGTGGTCATTGGTGAGGCTGGCCCTAAACTGTGCAGCGGCCGTTCCCTCCAGGATCACTGAGCCGAGGGCAGCCGGGCATGCCTTTGCCCCTTCTGTCCCCACAAGCCTTTGGGGCACAGCTGTCAGCAAAGAGCTCCCGGCAGGGTGGGGGTCGGGCATCCCGAAGGCAGACCCTGCCGCTATGCCCCGTCCTCTCTGTACCTATCTGCAGCTGGGCAGGCGAGCAACGAACAACGGTCACGGCCGCCCAGCTGTATTCGGTGGCTCTGGCTGTGTCTGGAACCAGGCTGGGTGGGGGGTGGGCTCACTGGGAACGCTGCTCTGTGCTCCAGACGGCTGTCACCCAGTTGTCTGCATCCCACGGCGCTCACCCTGCACCCTGCCCGACTGTACAGGGCCGGCGCCAGACCCCCACCCCCGAAGCAGACATGCTGGCTTTGTCTCACCTTGTCCCGCCCCCAGAGAACCGACCACGGGGGCACTCATCCCCCAAAAGAGCCACCCACCGCCGGCCCGTCCTCCCGGCACCCCGACCCAGCCCCAGCCGCGGCAGACCGGCAGGCAGATGGCCCGTCAGCGGCAGCTCTGGTTTGGGGATCAAGGCCCTTGGGCGACACATCCCTGTGCGTGCCTGAGTCCGTCACACGCGTTTATTGAGTGCCTCTGCTCGCGTGCATGGTCCATGGCGTGCCCCTGGGAGCCCCGCCCCTGGCCCTTAAACAGGGCCGAGGGACTTCAGAAAAAACTGGGAAGCCATGCCTCTTGCTCTTGACCTTGGAGAGAGTCCAGGGGGCCAAGGGCAGCAGGCAGGTGCCAGCAGGAGGGGCCTCGGCCTGGGCTCAGGACTCCTCTGTCCACAGTCTCCCCGAGGCTACCCCAAACACCGGCTCCAGCTGGCCTTCTCTGCCGAGTCCTGGCCACCCAGGCGGACGGCGACCCCTCCTCTCCCCGGGTGGGTGTCTGCACGTGTGTCTGCACGTGTCTGCCTCGCGTGTGCACACGTGTGCGTGTCTGCCTTGAGGCCCACGGCCAGGGTCTCTGTGGCCAGTGGCACTTCCGGACAACCCGGCACCCCTGTCCACGTTGACAACAAACACCGTCCTGGGGGCCCCCGGGGAGGAGAGGCCCAGCCGCGGCCCAGTGCCCGGGGTCACGTGAGGGCAGGGGGGAGGCGCCCACGGATGGCGCCCAGCTTCTCCTGCAGTGCCGTGAAGGCCGGCCGCTCCTCCGGGCTGGCCTGCCAGCACGCCAGCATGAGCGCATACGCCTCGGCCGGGCAGGCGGCGGGGCGCGGCAGGCGGTAGCCCCTCGCGATCCGCTGCAGAGTCTCCTGGTTGCTCATTCCTGGGGAGGGGGTGAGAGGGGCCAGGCATCCGTGGAGACCTCCCCCCGCCCTCGCCCGGCCCTGCCCCTGCTGAGCCGGCAGCCCTGGGGCCTGGTCACCCCGCACCCCCCACCCCGGGAAGCCTGCAGCCCACCTTCATAGGGACACTGGCCGTAAGTGAACACTTCGTAGAGCAGCACTCCGAAGGACCAGACGTCCGACTTCTGGGAGTAGATACGGTAGTTGGCCGCCTCGGGCGCCGTCCACTTGACGGGGATCTTGGAGCCGCTGCTCGGGGAGTAGACATCATCCTGGTGAGGGGACACCATGCTGGGGTGGGCGGAGTAGCGCCCGCCCCTCCCAGCCACTCGGCGCCCTGCCCCAGGCGGGGGCCTGAGCCCACACCGACCTTGAGCAGCCGGGCCAGGCCGAAGTCGGCCACCTTGCAGGCCAGGGCATCGCCCACGAGCACGTTCCTCGCGGCCAGGTCCCGGTGCACGATCCGCCGCTCCTCCAGGTAGCTCATGCCCTCGGCCACCTGGCAGGCGAAGTCCAGCAGGACAGGCGGGCTCAGGGCCCGGCCCTCGGGGCCTGCGGGGAGGGCCGGCAGTCAGGGGGCTGGCGTCTTCCCGGTGACATCCCTCTGTGCCTCCGGTTCCCCATCTGTGAGACGGGGTGAGGACAGCACCACCCGCCAAAGCTGCAGCGGGCACTGCAGCCCCGGGGACTGCTCAAGGCAAGCTCCTCCTTGGGGACTGGGAGCACAGAAGGGCCAGCCGGGGTGGGGGACACGGAGGGCTGAGCTGGGTCCATGCAGACCTCGTTCAGGCTGGTGACCCAGACGGGCCTGCCCCCACCTGCCCTCCACCCAGTCTGGAACCCCACACTGACTGTCCCTCCATAAGGCCAGGCCTGGCCCAGACCAGGGACCCTGAGCCCACTGTTGGCCAGAGTCGCCCACAGCCCCGGGGCCTCTGGAAATCCAGCTTCAGTGACAAAGGCCTGGCTGAGAGGCGGGCAGGTGTCTGTCCCCCGGGCCGGGAGGGCGCGGCCGCACACAGGCCGCTGCGAGGGGCCGCACTCACTGCCCAGGAAGGCCTGCAGGCTGCCCTTGCTCATGAGCTCGGTGACGACGTACACCGGCTCGCCCACGGAGCACACGGCATGCAGCCGGATGAGCCGCTTGTGACGCAGGCTCTTGAGCGTCTGGATCTCCTTGGTGAGGTCGGCCAGCTTCATGTTGGCTGCGGGAGGGCGAGGCGAGGCTCAGGGCCCGCCCCCCCACCTGCGGCCGCCCCTCCCCCCGGGGCTGGGGCCTCACCCACCTGATTTGATGACCTTCACTGCCACAGGGACCGAGCCCAGCCACAGGCCTTCCCACACCTCCCCAAAGTAGCCTTCGCCCAGCTTCCTGTGCAGGGCAAACTCGGAGCGCGGCCGTTCCCACTCGTCCTGCTCGGGGGGCTTCTGTGGGGGTGGGGGCACTCAGCGCCAAGGCCCGTGTCCCCGGCCCAGTGGGCAGTTTCCCCAGAGGACCAGGCGTCTGTACCTGGGCCCCAGCACACACCCAGCTCTGGCCCCGGCTGGGGTGGGGGGCCAGGTGCCGAGCTCCTTGGGCCTGGCCCCAGACCTAAGTGGCACCTCTGCTGGCGATGGCCCTCCATCCACAAACACTCATTACTGCCTGGCTGGGCTGTCATTACGGGACCAGAGGAACCGGCTCGCCGCCCGGCCCCAGCAGGACAGCTGGTCTGGGCAGAGCTGGGGCTCCAGGCCAGGCGCAGACGGTTGAGTCAGCGTCCCCTCCCACACCCTCCACCCGGGGCCCTCCGCAGATGCCTCCCCAAGCTCACCCCTGCCCTCCGGCTGCTGCCCTGCCAGGAGTCCCCCCCAGCAGCCCCCGAGGCGGAGATGTGACACCTGGGGGAGCAGACGCAGCAGGCAGATGTGGGGCTCTCGGCCTCATCAGACCCCCACGGCGGAGGGGCAGCCGGGCAGGCAGGGGGGGCAGCCCACCTGGGCCACGCAGGGCTGCAGCAGCGGGTTCTGGATCAGCTTCCAGTTGGCCTGGTAGTAGGTGAGCAGCTCCTCCAGGCTGGGGAAGAGACGGCCCTTCTGCAGGTAGAGGCCGCCGTCGGCCGCCGTGCAGATGCGGTAGTGGCGGACTCTGGCCTGGGCCCGAACTGGGAGGGGACAGAGATGGAGGCCGAGCACCGGACCCTCCCAGGCCCCACACCCCCCAGGGGACCACCACGCCCCTTCTCCGGGCCTGGCTCAGATCTGGCCTTGAGACAGCGGCCGGAGCTGCATATGGAAAGAGGGAGTGTGGGCAGCTGCGGGCCACAGTGGGCAGCTGCAGAGTAGGCACCCATGGACGCGTGGTGAGTGACGGACGCTGCGAAGAAGTCCGTGAAGGAGGAGGACTGTGAAGGGGCGAAGGGGCGAGGGACGGATGGAGGAGTGAACAGGTGAATACATGAGTGGAAACGAGTGAATCAATGAGTGGATGAGGAAATGAGTGAGTCAGCAGGTGAGCAGAGTAAGTGAATAAATGAGCGAGCGAGCGAGCGAAGGGCTGAGCAGACGCGAGGCAAGCAGCAGCGGGGACTCAGGCCCGATGTGGGGCCAGGCATGGGTGAGGGGCCGGCACTGCCTGGGGAGCAACCACCCCAAGGTCAGCAATGTTCCAGGCGGGTTGGGCTGGGCCGGGCGCCTCCGTGGGCACAGGGGCACGAGGGCCACCCTCATACCTGACAGCGAGAAGTCCCCCTGGCTGCTCTCACTGGGCCGGATGAGGAAGGCCCCTGGGGCATTGGCCGGGGACAGGAGCAGCCGCCGGGCCTCGGTTCGGCTGATGCCATTGAAGTACCAGCTGCAAAGGGTGGGCATGGTAGTCACCAGGCAGGCCCGGCCTTGAGTGACTCCTGGCCCCACACAGATCAGACCCCCTGTGCCCGCTCCGTGCGGGCGGCAGGGCTGAGCCCTGACCGTCCACCATCTCCCAGGGAGAAGGTGCACAGGCTGCCCCATGCTGGGGTCCTGGCCAGGGGTCTGTGCCTGTCCCAGCCCCCCGTGCCCAGCCTCCAGAGTGATCGGGACTGAAACAGGAGGGCTGATCGGGCCAGCATGGAGCTGACATGGCCACCTGCAGTGACCTGTGTTAGGTGAGACCAGCCACTCACCTCAGCCACAGATTTTCCATTACTCTTGCCATAAAGTGACCGCCAGCCCTGGGTACGGGCTGAACCTGTCAAACTCAAGACTGCGAAGTCCCTGTGAGGGGTGGGGGTCCACTGGGGCCCAGGGGCCCTGATGATGCTAGGTATGTGGGCTGGGCTACAGGTGCGGCCTGGAGGACCATGGGTGCCACCTGGCTGGGCACGGCCCATGTGCCTTGGGAGGTGGACACGTGGGGATAGGAGAAGCCAGCCTCAGTCCTGCAGCAGCTGGGACTGCCCAAGAGGGGGTGGCCTGAGCCAGGCTGGGCAGGAGGTCAGGAGAGGACAGGGAGAGCTGGGGCAGTGAGTGTCCGTGACCGAGGAACCCGGCCAGCACCCTGGCCCTCTGCGCATGTGGAAATGTTCCCTTTCCTCGTCTGCAGAAGGCGGGACCCTCACACCTGAGCATGGGCTGGGTCAGGGGCCCGCCTGGGGCTCCCCTGTCTGCACCTCAGCTGGGCCAGCAGTCCACCTGAGTCAGGCCAGGTGTGACTCCCGGCCTCACCCCATCTCCTGGGTCTGCTCCCCAAGGCCCAGGTCGGGGAACCTCACACCTGAGTCAACTTCCAGGGACCCAGTGGCAGGAGGTCTGTCCCTGAGAGGGAGCCACAGACCCTCAGGGACAACCCTGTGAGCGTGGCCCCTCACCCACCCTGAGGGAGAGCACAGGGTCTGGCTCTTAGACCACCAGGGGGCCCAAAGCATGACTCAAAGTGAGTCAACCCAAGGTTGGGGTGCCCTGAAAAGAGGGGGCTGGGAGGGCAAAGCTGTGCCATCTTAGGCTGGCGGGTGCTGCTGGAGCCTGGGGCGAGGGCAGGGCCGGGCAGGAGGGGGGCAGGGACAGACCTGGGAGCTGTGGGAGGGGCCTGGGAACCAACACCAGAGCTGGGGGTGGGTGGCCGGGCTGGAGGGGATAAAGCTGGAGACAGGAAGAGGTGGGGCACTGTGGGTGCCAGGCAGAGGCCCCAGGGACATTAGAAGGTAAAATCAGCAGGCGGGGCTGGTGGCGAAGGGTCCAGGACATGTGGACGTTACACGGGTCCTCAGACAACACCCGCTGGGGGGCAGGCTCAGGGAAAGCAGATCGACATTCTGGGGACACACTGATTGCAGAGCAGGAGGTACGGCCCTGAGGCTGCCAGGCTCTGCACTGAGGGTCCCCTACAGCTGGGCCCCGCCTTCTGGGACCTGCCACCAGAGAGCCTCTCGGGTGTGAAGGTGCTCTGGCGGCCCCTCCCAGGACAGTAGCGTAGGGATGCCCTTGGGGTCCCCCACTGGGGCATGGGGCAGTGGGCGAGGTAAGGCTGAGCGCTGAGGCCCCGCATGGAGGTTGAGCCGGCCGGCGACTGGGGCTAGTGCCCCCGTGAATGCGGTCAGCCTTCCATCTTCACCTGGCGGACGGTCATCGGCCCCTCCCCGCCCCCAGCCTCCTGCGGAGAACTGTTTGTCCCCCACACCTGGAGTGCGGTTGCCTCGCCCCATCAGAACGGTTGCTTGGTCCCCTCAGAAAGCACCTTCCCCTGCCATCTGCAAATCCCTCAGAGCCCGGGGACACTGAGCAGTCCCAGGACGCTGGACACAGCTTGAATGAAGCTAAGACCTAGTGCTGGTCTGCAGCGGACATGTGCAGGGCTGGAGATCAGGGACCCACATCAGGGCGGGGTCTGGGCAGCAGAGAAGGGCAGCCTGACTGGGCCGTGGGGCCGGCCTTTGCTGGCCCTGTTCGCCAGCCAACTTCGGGACCGTTCTCACCCAGCACGCCCCCTCTGTGCACGCTGGGGCTGGAAGGAGGCCTCTTTGTCCCTGAGGGCCCCCCTCGCTGATGCCCCATCCATCTAGACGTCAGAGATGGCGATGGCCATGACAGCCAGACTGGCCCACTGCATTCAGGGGAAACAAGGGTAGGGGTAACGTCCAGAGTTTGGGGAGATGCTTGAGGCCCATGGGCTATGTCCACTGCCATATGGCAGGATCCTGCTAGGAGCTGGCACACAACTATACCAGGAGGCTGCCCCGTCCTACGGACCTGGAGCTTGAGCTCAGAGGTCACCTCCTCTGAGGAGCCCTCCTGGAGAGCTCCCATCCTCTGCCTTCCCCCGGCGATCACAGACTGGCATATAAACAGCCAGGCGTCGGTTTTAACCACTTCCCGCCCGTGGACCGCCCCAGTCCGGGGGCCTCAGGCAGTCCTGGAGGAGTGGGCGGACTTCCCCACCTGTGTCTACTCCCCAGACAAGCCTCTCTGGGAGGGTCGTGTGTGCCCCGTACCGGGCCCAGTGCCGGCGGAGGGGATAAGGGGCAGGCGAGCACCCCTCTCTGGCCCAGCTCGTCACCCCTGCACCCTGTCACCATCTCACCCCTCCAGTAGGAGGGACATGCGACGGCCTCTCTCCACACCCGTGTCCTCCCTGGGAGCTGCGGGAGGACAAGGCCCTGCCCGTCTCATTCAGAACTGCGCCCCAGGCCCTAGCCCCCGCCCTCCAAGCAGAGACCCCTCAGCCAACGCCGTGGACTCGGAGGCTGTGAGTGCTCAGGTCCGGGCTGAGTTCCCATGTGACAGCAGCATACATACATGCTGTCCAGCCAACTGGCCGCTGGACCTGTCCAGGCACAGTCACTGCTGTGAGCGCCACACCGTGCCCCCTGGACGGCAGGGCCTGAGGGAGCCGGCCGCAAGCTCCGTCCTGTGCTTGCCCCTGACCCCCAGAGCAGGTGGTACTCACGGTTGGTCTGAGAGAGTCTCCGGGGTGGCCCTGGCCACACAGGCTGTGGGCACGAGCCCCATGCTGGGCGGGCCAGAGAGCCTTCGAGCAAAGATATAGTCGCCGTCTTCCCTGAGGGCGTAGAGCCTGTCCCCGCAGCTGACACTCAGCTCGTCCACACACCGCGCCGAGAAGTCGCAGACAGCCCTGACGAGCTGCCCCTGCACCCGCGGGCGGCCAAGCTCGGGGGCGGGAGGCTCCGCGGCCCGGGACTCGGAGGCAGGGGGCTCCAGCCCAGCGTCCCTGTCGGGGCCAGGGAAGCGGTGGATGCCACCATCTGGAGCGCCTGCCGGCCAGATCTTGTCCCAGAAGGAAGACAGGAAGGCCAGCCGCTTCCTGAGGAAGGGCTCCATGACCCCCGCGGTACCCCGAGCCCAGTCACCACGCGGCGCCCAGGGCCCTGCAGGGGAGGGGACTTCCGATGAAGGAACTGGAAGGGCCGGTGGGACGGCGAGTGTCGGAGCCTCGCCGCGTGCGTCCCCGCTGGCGAGGAGTGTGGGAGACAGGTCACTCCACAGGGTCCTCGGAGCAGGCGCGCACAGCCCCCTGACCACCTCCGGGCTGGTGTTCAGACTCGGCTGAGACACAGGGTGGTCCTCCAGCCCCAGGTCACACGGCGACCGCTCCTCTCCACCTCTTAGGTAGGTGTCTTGGGGGCAGGATTTGTCCCCAGCTGCTCAAAGCCAACTGCGACTGGGGAAGGAGCGCCCTTGGAGTGGCCTGGGGGCGCGGCCTGGGGGCGCGGCCTGGGGGCGGGTCCGGGGTGGGGTCTTGGGAGCTG
>NW_006442491.1:40474766-40480636 GCF_000325575.1 Pteropus alecto
TCTTGGGCGGGCTGAGAGGGCGGGGCCTAGGGCGGGTTCGGGGTAGAGTCTTGGGTGGGCCGGGGTGGGGTCTTGGGCAGCCCCTTCCTCCCCCACCCCTGCCCCTGCCTGGGTCCCCGTAGGAGGGGCTGGCTGCCCTCTGATCCCCGGCTCAGGGGCATGAACTGGGATGATGGGAAGGGCGGGTAAGGCCAGCTCAGGGCATGCATGCCCTTGCTTCTCTCCCTGGACAGACCCAGGCCCCTGCGCACTGAGGCAAACTGCTCACTACCCAGTTTGGTCTGTGCTCTGGGCAGAGGGCCGGGCAGGGCGGGGTTCTGGGGTGGGTCCGTGGCAGGGCCCTGCCCCAGGCAGCCTGCTCTTGCTCCCCACAGAAGCCTCTCCCAGCCAAGCCCCTCAGCATCCAGCGACATCATAGATGACAGCAGACCCCTCTCTGTAACACCCCCCGGGGGCTCCCTGTACACACACCCAGGGGAGCACCTTGTACAATTACAAAGATGCGGCAGCTACGCGGTGGGCTGGGGGAGTCAGGGGTCTCAAGGGCAGCCCATTGTGGAGGAAGGGCATTGAGAAGAGCACATTTACTTCCGCAGAATTAGGGACTCTGGAAAGCCGTGCAGCTCCCGCCCACCACCTGAGTCTGGGTTTTTGCAGATGGGCTCCCCTAAATCCTCGGGGTACACAACTTCTAGGAAGCCAGGCCTCTGACCCATGCGGCTGCAGGGAGGCGTCCTCAGGCCGTGGTGGAGCCCCCTAGTGGTGACCAAGCTCCTGGCCAGCACTCAGGACACAGGACACGTTCCTTCCAGAGATGCCCCGGAGCCACAAAGCCAAACGGTCCGGCCTGTGGGCTCCAACACACCCTCTGGTGGTCAGGGAAGGCAGGGAGTGTCCTCTTCCGCCCTCCGGCCCCCGCCGGCTGGCCTCCTCCATGGGCCTCACCAGACACAGCGTTGTTGGGGGGAGACCCCCCTGGGGCAGGTCTGGATGCAGCCAGATGAGGGGGTTCGAATCCTGCTCTCAGACTCTAGCCATCTGGCAAGATGCTAACCACTCTGTGCCTCGGTTTCCCCACCTGTGGGAGCACCAAGTTCATGATGGCATAGTGAGGACTCAGGCCAGGTCTGCTGGGGTGGGGAGGGGTCTTCCCAGGCAATCAGGATGGGCCCGGCAGCCCTGCATCACCATGTCATGGCCTCGTGTACGTGGCGGGCACACGGTGGGTGGGGGAGGTGACTCCCCTCTCCCTGGGGGCTGTGACCTCATCATGCCAGGCTCACTGTCCTCAGGGCCCAGGGTTGCTCAGCCTGCCAAGGGCAGCACAGTCTGGTGGCTGCGGACAATCAGGTGAGACAGAAAACACAGGCCTGTGCCTTGGAACGGGGCTCACGGCCGACGGAGATGCTGGACAGAGATGCTGGACCCTGAGGCCCCCCTCGGCAGGGCTCCCTTCAAAGGGCCCCGGTCACAGAGAGGGAGGAGCCTGGTGGCTGCAGGGCAGAGGATGGAGGTGTGGAGGCTGGCGGAGGGTCCGCACGCCGTGTGCTTGTCTCAGAGTTAAACATTTAATTAAAATTAGCTGAGGAACAAGAAATAGCAAAAAAGAAGATGGCAGAGGTCCGGGACATGCCTCGTCCAGGAAGAGGGGGGCTGCCGTGCCCCCCACCCAGTCCGCGGGTGGGATGCGGGGCTGGGGCTCTCCCTCCCTCTGCCTTTCATCCCCTTCCCTTCCCAGGTGCCAGCCTCCCCCACAGCCTTCATGCAGCACCCTGTGTGAACACCCCGCCCTTGTCCCCCGACCCTAAGCAGCGGCAGCAGCTCTCAGGTGTTGAGCAGGAGCCCAGGGTGGGGCAGGGAGACACAGCCCCCAGGCCCCCGTTGGCTCTCTCCCCAGGGTCGGGGGGCGTACTGAGGACAGGCTGATGGGCGCCTGGCCCTGGGAAGACCTCACCCAGGATAGGGTCACCAAGAGGGGTGGGGGAGGCTCTGGCCACAGAACAGACTGAGGGGGAGCTCAGAGACACACGCCCCACCCCTGACCTGAGAGGGTGAGGAGTCAGGGACGGCCAGGGGCGCGCCTGCCTCCCCAGTCCTCCCCGCCCTAGGGCGTCACACTGGCCAGTGCTGGTGGGAGCCCCAGGCTGGCTGAGAGGTCCCGGAGGTCCTGTGCCCTGCTGGAGGCTGCAGGTGGAGCTTCGGAGGCTGAGAGCACCTCTCAGAGGGCTCCCTGGAGCTGTGGGACCCCACTCACTCAGGCCTGGATCTGGGGCTGGGGGCCCGGCTACTGGCAGAGGGGTGCCCCTCTCCCTGCCGTCATCCACTAGGCGTCAAGTGGCACCTACCTGCCGTCACGAGGTCACTGCCTCCGGCCAGCTCGACCGTGGGGTTCCCCGAGCAGCGAGACCCCACCCGGAAGCCAGGCGCGGCAGAACGACTCCGGGGCGACCCCCGCCCACGCACAGGGGCGGCAGCCTCCGTTTACTCCCCTCACAGAACCCTGCTTAGCTTTGGGACCACCCGCGGTGGCTCCCAGGTCGGGGCGCCCCTGGGTCCCGAGGGAAGAGAGCGAAGCCCATGAACAGTTTCGTCCAAGCTGAGACGCAGCCGAGACAGCGGTTCCTTCCGGCGTCAGGGTCCCGGGAGCGCAGAGCGTGCCACCGCCTTCTTCCCGCAGCCCCTCAAGTCCCGGGCCCGACGGGCCGGGGTCTTCCCCCGACGCCCTGAGCGTCGGCCCCCCTGCCCCACCCCCAGACCGGGTGGGGCGTCATAAAAGCCCGCGCTCCCCATGGCAACCCGCTGGACGCCCCGGCACGAGGCTGGGCGCCCCGCTCTGCGGCACAGGCAGCCGCAAAGCTCCGCCCGGAGGCAGGGCAAGTGGGCCGGGCCTGGGGGCGGGGCGTGTCCGAGCGGTGGGGGGCGGCGGCGCGCGGCCAGGGCTCCCGGAGGTGGCCCGGGCGTTGGGAAGGCGAGTCGCTCGGCCGCCCCTTCCCGGAGTTCACGCCGGCCCCTCTGGGCTTTTCCAGCCGACGCGGCTGGAAACAGGAAACATTCCTGGCCCGCGGTCAGATCCAGGACCAAGAGCTTCCTCCAGCGGCCAGAGCAGGACTTGGGCCTGAGGGTCCTCACCTCGGCCCTGCCCCTCAACCTCGGGCACAAGCCCTGCTGTGCCCAGGGCCTGGTCTGGCTCCTCGGGCCCAGGAGGGTTGGGGCTGGCCTTCAGGGAGGGAGACAGACCCGCCCTAATCTCACTCTGCCACTTAGAGGTGCTTTCTCGGGCAAGTCACTGGAGCTACTGGCTGTCTCTGTAGTTAACCCCCGCCCGGGACCTGGGACAGCAGCTCGACATGCTGGCTCCTTCTCCAAGGACCCCAGCTTGCAGGGCCAGTCCTTGTGGACTTGTGGCCTGCCCCAGTGGGGCCTGGGACCGCAGCTGCATCCAGCTGTGCGGTGCACTGGCTGCCTCCCACTGACACCTGGAGCTGGGAACCTGGGCGGGGCGGGGGGGGGGCAGCGTGGCACAGGAGGGCCCGGCTCTGGGTCAGTGGTGCCCAAGCCTGGACTGAGGGCCAGCGGCAAAGCATCGTAGCCTCGGGCACCCAGCCTCTGAGGCGTTAGCATCACAGGTTTTCTTGTGGACGGTCAGCCCACCGGGGCTCAGTAACCACGACTATCCCTCAGAGCCGAGGCCTGGGCCACCCTGCCTCCCACACTGGCCCTGGTTGCCAACTGGACAGCCTTTGGGCGAGCGGGCTCTCTGCTCTGTGCCTGCTGTGAGGCGTGGAGGGTCACTGGGCAGTGGTGTCCCCAGGTGGGGTGCGGTGCTGCCCGCAGAAGCCCTGAGGAGCACATTACCCCATGTCGGATGGGGAGCCAGGCCTTTGTCAGAAGCTGGGGTTTCTGCCTACGTCAGTCTGGCCCCAGAGTCCAGGGTCCCTGCCCTGCCCTGCGTCCTCACAACTGTCCGTCAATAGTGCTTGCCCCGGATGTCCCTCTCACCCAGAGCGACAGACTGCCCGCTCGGCCCTCCAGGCCTCTCCCCACCTGCTCCTCCCCGTGGGCAACGGGCCTGAAGTTGCCCCGAGCGAGCCCAGGGCGGGCGGCAGAGGCCAGCCAACTCTGCCAGCTCACGCCCGCTCCCCACCCTCCCCTCTCAGACAATGAACTTCCAGGTGACAGGCCTGGGCCTGGACAGGATGAAGCTGGACAGTCCCCAGTCCTTCCTGGACCAGGAGGAGGCAGAGGAGGCTGAGGACCGGCAACTGCTGGAGCCCGAGGCCTGGACGACCTACACGGAGCGCCGCAACGCGCTGCGTGAGTTCCTGAGCTCCGGCCTGAGCCCCCAGCTGCTCAGGCGCCACCACGCCCGCATGGAGCTGCTCAGAAAGTGCTCCTACCACATCGAGATCCTCCCCAAGCACCTGGCACTGGGCGACCAGAACCCGCTGGTGCTGCCCCACACCGTCTTCCAGCTCATCGACCCCTGGAAGTTCCAGCGCATGAAGAAGGTGGGCACTGCCCAGACCAAGATCCAGCTCCTGCTGCTGGCCGACCTGCTGGAGCAGCTAGACCGGGGCCGCGCGGAGCTGGATGCCCTGCTCGAGTCTCCCGACCCACGGCCCTTCCTGGCGGGCTGGGCGCGCGTGGAGCAGCGGCTGGTGGACCTGTCCGCCGTCATGGACAGCTTCCTGGCCATGATGGTGCCAGGGCGCCTGCACATCAAGCACCGCCTGGTGTCCGACATTGGCGCCACCAAGATCCCGCACATCCGGCTCATGCTCAGCACGAAGACGCCCGTCATGTTCGACCGCAAGGAGTCGGTGGCTCACCAGGACTGGGTCGCCCTGCGCTGGTTTGTCACCATCCAGCAGGCGGCGGCCGAGCAGTTCGAGCTGCGGTTCAAGCTGCTGGACCCTCGGACACAGCAGGAGTGCCTGCAGCGAGCCATCATCCCCGTGGCCGCCTGCACATTCGACGTCCACAACCTGCTGCCCAACCGCGTCTACAAGTTCACCATCAAGAGGGCGGAGAGCTACACGCTGGTGTATGAGCCCTGGCAGGACAGCCTCACCCTGCAGACCCGGCCCGGGCCCCCCGACGGGCCCGCCCCCGGGCGGCTGGGCAAGCCGGGCCGCCCCTGACCACAGCTTCCCAGAGACGATTTTCTAATATTTATCCATTAATAAAGAGGAGTATACACACACACACACACACACTTAGACAACCTCCTTATGTCCGCAGGCGGCGGCGGCCACACCAGAGCTTTTCCCGAGTCGGCCCAGCCCAACCATGAGCCCCAGGCCCCCCTCAGCCTCTGCTTCCTTTTCCGGGGGACGGGGCCCGAGCTGGACCTCCCAGGGCAGCTGACCCCTGGAGTGGGCCTGGGGCCAGGAACTCGGGCTTTGTGCTGAGTCCTGCCGGTCCAGCCCAGAGAGGGGCAGGCTGCAGTGTCACCGAGGGAGGCCCGTGTGAGCATGCCGCATGGCGGACGCCTCGCCCGCCCGCCCAGAAAGGCAGCTGCCCAGAGGCCGGAGCGGCAGCGCTATGGCGGTCCTCAGCAGCTCAGGCCTCCGCCCCCAGCCCACCTGCCTCACTCAGCCCCTCAGTCCCCGAGGCTCAGTGGCTGCCCCAGCGGCTCCACCTCTGCACGCAGCTGCCCTCCCCCAGTCCAGCCCAGCTTCCCGCTTCCACGCTGCTGCCTGCGGGAAGCCCTCCCTGACTCCAGGCTGGAGAAGTCCTAACTCCCTGCCTCAGCTCCTTTTCACGAGATACGGTCCAGTTTGCAGGTGCTTTTACCCAGGTGGGGCACACCGGCTCATGCCCGGCCTCAGTGAGCCTGTGGGACACGAAGGCCCTGGGGACCCCCTTTC
>NW_006442491.1:40480684-40484548 GCF_000325575.1 Pteropus alecto
TCCCTCTGCCCAGCTAGCACTCGAGGTGCTGGGGGCTCAGCCCTCAACAAGCAGAATGCTGAACAGCCCAGGTCAGCCCCCAGGGGGCGTGCAGTGCCCGAGTGTCCTGGGGAGTAATTTCAGGCTTGGCGAGCACAGGGCCTGCTGGCGGTCTGGGGGACTTTGGACTTAGACTTTGGGGCCAACTCTGCCTAGGGTCAGAGGTCAGTGTGCTGGGCACGCCTGCGGTACCTGGACACCGCTCACTGGCTGTGGCCCATCCCGGCCAAGCGGCCTCCCTTCCGGCCTCCTTTGTCTTGGCAGTTGGCCCCCAGCCCGCTGGCCGTGTCTGCAGATGGACAGTGGGGACGTGGGCCCCCCTTCGTGGGCTCCCCATCAGCATCTGCTACCACGGGGCTCCACAGCCTCAAGAGCCACTTTGCAACTCAAAGCAAGAGGGGGGCCACCCCTTGGCTCTCCCCAGCCAGACGTCAAGACACTCAAGGTTGAGAAAGCATTCAGAGTGATCTTTATAATAAAATCAATGTTCAATCATATCACAGTCCAAGAAAAGATACAAAATTGGAATGTAGAAATTGGTAGCAAGCATCAGAATCAGACAGACACAGACACATCCCCGTGCCCAGGGGCCTTGCAGCCAGGCCACAAGTGGGGCAAGCCCTTCCTGGTGTAAACAACTTGTCTGCAGTGTCCCCGGCCCTGGGGACAGTGGAATTGCACTAAAACTCAGGGCCAGAGCTGCCTCTGGGTGGGCTGGGGGCAGACGTGGAGGTGAGAGCTTTCCGGAGAAGGCAGGACACACGCACCCTGAGGGGACACGCTTGTGGGTCCACGTGAGGTGGCGGAGGTGGCCGAGAAAGGCCCTGGCTTCTAGGAAAGCGTCTTTGCCCTGAGTTTGGGCTGAAGACCCTGTTCCAGTAAAAAAAAGACACTAGGTTTTGGTTTATTTAAAAATAGAAAATAAAGCTGAGCTCCATGGCTGGACCCACGGCCGGGTCGGGATCCAGAAGCCAAGGGACATTCTCCCTGACTCCGAACCTTCCCTGCAGCACCAGAAGGTGTCACGTTGGTCCAGAAGCCTCTACTCTCACCCCTGAGATGCCCCTTGTCACCAAATGTGGCAGTAAAGGCAGGTCGGCAGGGAGGGTGGGGACCCACCGACCCTTCCAGTCCGCCCAAGTTCGTGCACACACAGCAGGGCATGACCACAGCCGGTCTGCAAAGCCCCTGCCCAGGCAGGTAGGCAAGGGTGGCTGGGCGGTAGCCGGCAGTGACCACTGAAGGCACATGGGATTCTGCTGAGTGGGGCCTGCGGAGGCAGCCAGCAGAGACTCCCTCAGCATCCTGCTAGTGGACAGGGGGCGGGCGCTTCAGGAAGACACAGCCGGCCTCCTCCGGACCCGCACCTGGCTGGCAGGCACGAGGCTCTTCTGGTCCTCACAGAAGTCCAGGAGTCGACGCCAGAGAGGACAGCAGCGCAGGAGGAGGTGGTCGCCTGTGAGAGGCAGGACTTAGTGGTGGCCCCGGCGGGCCCGTCACCCGCCCCCCCCAGCCGGGGAGCAGCCCTCACCGACGAGGCAGAGCCCCTCCTGGGCCCTGGTGATGGCCACGTTCACTTGGTTGGGGTCCACGACGAAACCCAGAAACCTCTTCAGCCAGTTCTTGGTCGGCCGCTGGTCCAGGTCGCTCTCAGGGCACGAGCGGACAGTGCTCACCAGCACGTAGCGCCACTCACTCCCTGGGGGCGGGGCAGGGTGAGGCTCCAGGCGAGGCCCCCCCAACCCTAGCCGCCTGCCCCGCCCCAGCCCCGCCTGGAGCCTCACCCTGGCTCTTGGTGATGGAGCGCACGGTCACGCCGGTGACACCCTCCCGTGCCAGGCCACTCTTGATCTGTGCAGCCTGCGCGTTGTAGGGCGTGAGCACAGCAATGTCCTTGGGCTCCACTGTCTTGCCCAGGGTCAGCTGCTTGGCGATGCGGACCTGAGGGACCAAACGGCTACTGGCGGAGCTGCCCTGGAGCCTCCCCCCACCTCCCGCCGGGCGCAGGAGCCTCCCCTGCTCCCTCAGCTCCTCTGCCTCCTCCTCCAGGAAGCCCTCGCTGACCAAGGGGCACCAACCAGGAGGGTCTCCCTGACACCCACCACCTCTGCCACCTCCTCCAGGTTGGCCTTGGAGTTCTCGTTCCCCTCCTCTGTGGACACCAGCAGGCTCTGCTCGTGGCCCTGCACGTAGCCAAAGATGACAGAGCAGCTCTCTTTCTCGGCGTGGCCCAGGACACTGGGCAGCCGCCTCAAGCCCTGCCAAGTCTTCAGGTTATTCTCGTAGAACTCCATGGAAGGGAAGGCACAGATGCCCTCGTGCTGCAAGGCAGGACGTGAATCAGGGACAGGTCACCTGTCTGCCACCCTGGGGCTAAGAGCTCCCACCTGCCCCCCACCCCCATGGCCCCGGGAGGAGACTGGGGTAGACGCAGGAGGTAAGGGCAGGGCCATAACACCTCCGGCCAGAGAGGCGGGGCTGGGCCGGGCCGGGCTCACCATGCGGTACTGCGTGTCCAGCATGTAGGCCTCCTTGGAGTACCTCTCGAACAAGGACCGATCCAGCCCCAGGCTCTGCAGCTGCTCGTTCTTGACCACAGGCCGCAGCTGCTTGTGGTCCCCAAGAAGAACCACCTGGCGGAACAGACAGGAACGGTGCTGACACCCCAGGTGTACCCGGCCCTGTGGCCGTCACGGCCCTCCCATGAGCCTGTCCCCCCGTGTGCTGCCTGCACCCCAGCGGGAGGCCACGGCCAGTGACACGGTCCCCGCTCACCTTCTCCACCTGAGAGAAGGCCACCAGGGGGATGAGGGTCTCGGGCTCCGTGGCCATGCCTGCCTCGTCCACGAGGATCTGCCGGACGTTCAGGTTCTTGAGGCTGGCTGAGGCCGCACACGAGCACGTGCACAGGATGACCCCATGCCGGTCCAGCTCGAACTTCCGTGCCTTCCCCAGGACCTTCCTGTACCTGCATGCAGATGCCATCCGGTCACCCAGGGGCCCACGTGCCAGGGGACGGCTCCGTGGCTCTAGTCACTCACTGGTTGAGATCCTCCTTGGAGAAGACCTCCCCTTTCTGCAGCCGGGCGTCGAAGGCCTTGAGGTCGGGCGCGTGGGGGTTGGAAGCCTGCCGGATCCGGTGGTGCAGCGTGATGCCCCTAGGGGAACACCTTCGTGAGGCCCCGCGTTGTCCCCTGCCCAAGGCAGGGCCATTGGGGCAGCTCAGGCCACTTGCCTCCACCCGAACACACAGCCAGCCAGCCGGCCGAGAGGCGCACCTGAGCTCCGGGTTGGGTCGCCCCTCTCGCGGGGTCTTCTTGGGCAGGCCCCTGCTGCCCACGCCCGGCACTGGGAACTCAGTGGCCTCGGCCTGTTCACTGTACACGCGAAGGGGCTTCAGCTCTGCTCTCCTGCTCAGGAGCAGTCCTGGGGGCAGTCGGGGCATCAGGGAGCGGCCCCTGGGCCCAGAGCTCCCAAGCAGAGCGCCCCACGGCCGACCCAGTGCACCTGCCACGACGTCCACTGACTTGTTGGAGGGGCCGCAGTACAAGACGCAGGGGCCGCCAAGCGGGGCGCCGCAGGCCTGCCACTGCTCCTCGTTGAGTTTGTGAAGCCAGAACACAATGTGGAAGCCTGCTACTGTCTTCCCCGTGCCTGCGGGCAGAGACGAGGGTGAACGGAGCCCCCACCAGCCCGCCCCGGCGCCCGCAGCCCCGACGTGGGCCCCACCTGGCGGGCCCTGGATGACGGCGAACTGCTTCCTCAGAGCCTCCCTGACGGCCTTGGTCTGGCTGGGGTTCAGCTTATGGCGGCCTCCGGGGATAT
>NW_006442491.1:40484912-40487881 GCF_000325575.1 Pteropus alecto
TGATGCTGATGACCAGCTGGGACGCAGCCTTCAGCCCACGCACCGCTTCTTCCTTGCGGCTGGAGACAGGAGGAGGGGAAGATGGACGCTGGAATGTTGACAGGCCGCCCCCAGGGAGGGGCCGCTGCCCCGGGAACCACCCCTCCCGGAGGAGGGCGCCTACGCCCCCGCCCCACCCGCCGGCCCCGTGGACGCCGCTCACATGTCGGGCAGCAGCTTGGGCAGCACCTCGACGGTGAATTGGGCGCCAGGCCTCAGAACCTCCTTCGGAACCTTGTCTGTGGCCATGTGCTGGATGAAGAAGCGCACGTGCCGGTCGGCCTGGCCCTCCTTTGAATTTGGGTCCTCGTCCTCCGTCAGCCCGTGGGCCACCCAGGTGTACGTGACAGGGTCGATGCTCAGGCCGGGGCCCAGGCTGCTGGAGCACAGCTCCCCTGCGTCGGGCCTGGCCGGCAGCCCCTCGAGCCGGATGCAGAGGTAGCAGTGGCCGAAGCTGATGTCGATGCAGTGCTTGCTGAGGAAGGCGGCCTCCAGGCGGAAGGCGCCCCGCAGCCGCCCCTGCGCCGCCCGCTCCGTGCCCCAGGCGATGCGCACGTGCTGCAGCGTGACGGCGTCATTCTCGGCCACCACGCCGGTGGCCGACTCCAGGGAGCAGAACGGCTGCCACACGCGGGCGTAGTCGTCCATGCTGCGGCACCGGTCCTGCCACGCCTGGGGCGCGTGGCCCGAGAAGCAGTCGCCCGGCCGCTCCACGTGCTCCAGGCAGAGGCTGAGGCCGGGCGCCACGGCCCACAGCTGCACGGCCGGTGCCAGGATGCCCCGCTGCAGGGTGGTGCTGAGCTGCACCTGCAGCACGTCCCCGCTGCCCAGCTCCCGGGCCACCTCCACGAAGTGGCCGCAGCGACTGCGCAGCACCTGCCCCAGCTCCCGCTGTGGGGCCCCTGCCGTGCCCTGCTCCTGCACGAGGGCAGCCGCCTCCGGCCACCGCTGCTCCTCCACCAGCTGCAGCAGCTGCTGCCACAAGGCGGCGTCCACGGGCCGGGTGTGCGGGTCCTGCAGGGCGCCGGGCAGCGGGCGGCACAGCTCCTCCATCTGCACCGAGTAGATACGGCGTCGCCACACGAGCTGCAGGCCCGGCCGGCCCTTCAGGGCGTGGGGGTGCTCGGCCAGCTGCAGGGAGCGGTAGTGGACGGGGCAGGGGTCGGGCAGGGTGTCGCGGTTGGCCGGGAAGAGCAGCTTGAAGCAGCGGGCGCCCGCCTCCACGTCCGCCACGAAGCCCAGCTTATCACGTGGCTGGGCCCTGAGCCGCGTAGCGAGGTGCAGGCTGCAGGCCCGGCGCTGGTAGCTCTGGGCGCGCGTGTGCTGGCGGCTGAAGTCTTGGCACATCCCATCGATGTCCCTGGCGGGGTAGGCGTGGCCCCCGTGGCCCAGCGCCAGCAGGATCAGCCGCTGCAGCACCACGTCCAGGTACCTGCGGATGGGCGAAGTGGCCCAGGTGTACCTGTCCACCTGCAGCGAGTAGTGGCTGGCCAGCTGTTCCTCACCCTGGCTGGAGCGGCCGAAGACAGAGCGGCCCAGGGCCTTGCGGAAGTCCAGGCTGGCGGGAGCCAGAGAGGGATGCATGTCGTCCGTGGTGACGAGGTCCACCAGCCAGTTGACATCCTGGGCCTGGGCTGCCAGCTGGACGTGCCTCCAGAGGGAGGCCAGCAGGTGGAGCGGGGGCTGCCGCGTGTCACAGGGGCTGCAGCCAGGCAGGTGGTGGCGCAGGTGCAGGGACAGGGGCACCAGGTCCCTGTGCTTCTCGCGCAGGGCCTCCAGCTGGCGGCCGCTGGGCGCCGGCTGCCACCGCAGCGGCGTGATGGTTCGGGTGCACTCGCTGCCCACCAGGAACTCTGCCACCAGGCTGTTGAACTGGATCATGTACTCCTTCACCATGGCGTGGGCCCCGCGGAAGCCCAGCACGCTGTCCTCATCCGGCTGTTCGTAGTGGCAGGCGGCCTGCAGGCGGCGCCGGCGCAGCACGTGGGCGTAGTGGCAGGCGGCGGCCAGGCAGGCCTCCACCGAGTCCAGGCGGGCCGGCGGCTCCAGGCCGGCCCCCGGCTGCTCCCTGATCACCCGTTCCGCCTCCTCGTAGGTCAGCTGGCGGTCAGAGCGAATCACAGACAGTGCGAAGCGCAAGCTCTTGAGCCGGTCGCTGCCCTTCTCGAAGGCGACAAAGAGAGAGACGGCGAAGCGGTCCTGGCCGGGCAGCAGGCTGAACGCGCCCTGGCAGAGCTCGGCCGGCAGCAAGGGCGTCGGCTCCCGGTCGGGGGCATAGAACGCCGTGCCCCGATTGCGGGCGTCCACGTCCAGGGCCCCGTCCCTGGGCATGAAGCTGGCCACGTCGGTGATGTGCACGGCCACTTCATAGCTGGGGCCCAGGTCCCGGACGCTGAGGGCGTCGTCGAGGTTGCAGGCGCCCTGCGGGTCCACGGTGAAGGTCGGGAAGCCGCGGCAGTCCTCCCGGCCGCCGGGGGCCCGGCCCAGCTCGGCGCGGTACCTCTGCAGCACCTTGGAGACCGAGGCGGGGTCCGGCGAGGGCCTCTCCAGGCCGTACTCCAGGTCCAGGACGCGGAGGCCCTGCTCCCAGGTGGTGGCCTCGGGCAGCACCTCCAGAACGATGCCCAGCGGGTAGTAGAAGCGCTCCCGCCACAGGACGACACGCACCCAGAAGAGCCGGCGGCGCCAGGCCTGAGGCGGGAGCCGCTCGTAGCGCACGCGCTGCACGCGGCCCTGCAGGAGCCGGTGGATGGGCACCTGCTGGGGGTCCTTCAGCTCGGCCACGAAGATCTTGGTCACGGAGCCGTCGATGGGCGTCAGGATGCGCGAGTCCCACTCGTCCATGCGGCACACGAACGCCAGCTCACGGCGCCGCCGCTTCAGCACGCCCAGCACGCGGCCCTGCGGCCGCCCCCCGGGGCCGCGGTCAC
>NW_006442491.1:40488038-40491612 GCF_000325575.1 Pteropus alecto
GTCGCCCGCTCGAAGGTCTCCTGCACGAAGGCGCAGCGGTGGTACAGCCCGGGCTCTGCACGCAGCAGCTGCCGCAGCGCAGCCCGCGGCAGGTCCACGTAGTGCCGGGCCTGGTGCGGGGACGTGGGCCTGGCGACAGTGTCCAGCAGCCCGTCCTCCCGCACGGTCACCATCACGTTCTGGCTCTCGTCCAGGAGCTCTTGCAGGATGGCGTCGTCGGCGTTCAGCTCCCCGTCCGACGGCCAGAAGTCAGACTCGGAGTCCTCGAGGTCATCAGCGTCCTCGCCCTCCGTGGCCACCGAGTGCCCGAGGGTCACGTCCTGCCTCGCCGCGTCCCCCGCCGATGGCAGGTCCCCGACGGCTGGGCGCTCCTCGGCCTCTGCCATCTGTGTGCCGGTGTCCTCAGCCGCCAAGGTCCTGGGCAGGACTGCGCTCCCCTTGGTCCAGGCCACGGCGCCCGGCTCCAGCTTCGCCGCGTCCGGGTGCTCTGTGGCTGGGGCTTCCGCTGCCCCCTCTTCTGGGACAGTGTCCCCAGCCACTGCTGCCGAAGACCCCTCCACTGCCAGGGCCGTGGGCTGCTGGCATCGGGCCCAGCGCTGCCTCTGGAACACGCCCTGCTCTATCTGCTCCAGGGAGAGGCTCTTGGGGCAGACGCTGTGCCGATCCACACACTCCCGGATGAAGCTCTTCCAGAGCTTGCTGCAGGCCCCGAAGGAGCAGAGGGCCACGGCGTCGCCCACGGCCACCACCTGGGACTGGGCGCGGGTCATGACGGTGTTGAGCACGCGGGCGTCTGTGAAGAACTGTACGGCGGGTGGGCCCGGGCTCCGCAGGCTCTCGTGGCTGTGTACCGTGCTCAGCAGCACCACCCGGAACTCCCGCCCTGCGAGGGGTCAGCGTCAGGCCGGGCGGGCGGGCGGCCCCGCTCTGCCCCCACTCCCGATCACCCACCTGGCAGGATCTCAAAGCTGCCCACAGACACCTGGCCCAGGTTCCTCTTCCTCAGCTCCTGCCTCAGCACGCCCACCTGGAAACACAGGGCCAGACAGCCCGCCTGGTGGGCTCTCTGTGCACGGGGGGCGCCCCCGGCAGTGACGCCCTCCACCTCGAGTCAAGCTCATGGTTCACGCCTCCGCCCTGGGCGACGACTCCCTCGGCCACTCTGACAGAGGAGGCCCGGCTGAGGGCACACTGTCCCCCAGTCCACAAGGGAGGCCCCGCCTGGAGGATACCGTGGAGCAGCCGTGCTGGCAGCTGGGCTCACCTGGGCCCCGTGGGACACGACGCAGATGTGCCTCTGCTCCTGGCTGCCCCAGCAGCGAGGCCAGGTGTCATAGATCTCCTGCACCTGCTCGACGACCTGCATGACCTCGGCCGTGTTGAGCCACGACGTCATCGACATGTCACGCTCGGGGCTGCCCGCCACGTGGCAGAACATGAGCGGGTAGCGCTGGGGGTGGCGCGGGACCTTGCCGCTGGCGTGGATGGGGTTGCCCTTGGCCACGTAGAAGTGACGGGAGACGAAGGAGATGATGGCCTCGGTGGAGCGGTAGTTCTCGTGGAAGATGACACGGCTGTGCCGGGCCACCTCGTCCTCCTGCTGCTGGTAGTGTCGGAAGAGGCGGTGCAGCAGCGTGTGCTCGGCCGCCTGGGCCACGCTGAAGAGCCTGGGCGTCACCTGCATGTGGTCGCCCGCCAGGACCACGCGGGTGCCGGGCTGGGCGTAGCGCAGCGGCGTCAGCGCCTCGCACTCCAGCATCTGGGCGGCCTCGTCGATGAGTATGTGTGAGAAGAAGCCGGCGGGCACCTTGAGCTCGCGGGCCTGCGAGGTGGTGGCCACCACGATGCGGTGCCCCTCCAGCTCGGCGCGTGTGGGCGGCCGGAAGGCCCGGCGGTCCTCGCTCAGGCAGCAGTACTGCAGCGTGGCCGCATCGGTCTGGCTGGGCGGGCGGTCCGCGTACATCACCCGGAGCGGGGCGGCCTCGGGGTGGCCGCTGCTCACGTAGCTGTGGAAGTGCTCCTGGATGTAGATGTCGGCTGCGCTGTGGGGACAAGTGCACGCGGGGCCTCGGCAGCTGTCTGCGGAAGCGCCCGCCGTGCACCCCGCCTGGCCTCGGGCCGGGAACCCAAGGGGGCAGTTGGACCCGTGCCCAGCCCCACGAGCTGAAATCTGCTTTTCTCTTAAAAGCCACATCCGAGCTTCGCCCCAGGAAGTGCGGGCCACAGGAAGGGCCAAGCCACAGCCCACCCACGACCCTCCTCTTCCAGGGTCTCTGGGGCTGCTGCCACAGCCCCTCACCAAACAGCAGACCCCAACCCCCAGGGCACCCTGCACTGGGCCTGAAGTCTGCACGGCCCCGTCCCCGTCAGCCCAGGACTGAGCGTCCTGCAGATCTTGGTGACCGGCCTGCCGTGGGGACGCACTGCTGGCCAGTGTGCCCAGGGCGGCCAGAGGCCGTGAGCCCAGCGCCCACTCCGCCAGTGGCAGCCCCGGCATGTCTGTTCTAGAACTAGCCTCCCAGGCCCCCAGGGAGCCTGGGGACCAGCCAGACGCCCGGCCCCGGGCCCCCTTCCCTTGGAGTGCAGCAGCCGGGGCGGGGGCTCACCTGTTGGTGTGTGTGCAGATGAGCACCCTGGTGTGAGGCTGCCGGATGACCTCCAGGGAGGCCATGGCCAGAGTGTAGGTCTTGCCCGTACCGAAGGGGCCGTAGATGAGCAGCGGGGCGACAGGCTGCGGGCCCCCGGGGCTGCTGCCCGCAATGAACTCCACGGCCAGCTTCTGCTTGCGGTTGCCGTGCAGTGCTGGCCGGCTGGGCCGAGGGCGGGGCACGGTGCAAGCGGACAGGTCGGGCACCACCAGCCGCTCCTCGGGCAGGGCGTCCACGGCCTCGTGCCAGAGGCGGAAGGTCAGCGGGTCGATCTGGAACTGCACCTCCAACACGGGGCTGGTGTCCGGCTGCAGCTGCAGGGCCGTGCAGCAGTGGCCGGGGAGCAGCAGCCACAGCGCCTGCTCCGAGCGGGCCCGGGTCTCCAGACGCGCCTCGAACACCGTGTGGTCAGGCGCGGGCACGGGCGCCACGAGGGCCGTGCTGACCGCTCGGCCCAGCAGAAAGCCCTGGTCCGTGTCTGGTGTCAAGGAGTAGGGGACGGGGACCTCGGCATACAGGGCCCCTGGCGGGGGAAACAGTATGCCCAGGGCTGGCGTCTGCAGTGCTGTCTTCAGGGACACAGGGCCCCGCAGGTTCAGCCTGGTGGGGAAGACGCAGCTTGCTGAGCGGGCGGAGCCCTGCGGCCCGCGCCCCGGCCCTGCCCACTCGCCCGGGCCGCTCACCTGGCCACCAGCTGCTGCTGTGCAGCCTCCTCCTCGTAGAGAAACTGGTGCATCCTCTGCCGGTAGTTGGCGCAGGAGAGGGGACCGGGGTCCGGGCCGCCGCGGCGGAACCCCAGGGCCAGCGCCGGCACCTTGTACTTGGCCATCAGGGCCTCCTGCTCCGCCGTGCGCTCCACGTCAGGCACCACACGGCGGTTGCCGGTGTGCCAGCGCTCCAGCGCCTCGAGGTGGCCGGGCGTCCCC
>NW_006442491.1:40491624-40495215 GCF_000325575.1 Pteropus alecto
CGTCCCCACGAGCGCCGGGCGGTGGGCCAGGCCCACCTGCAGCCCCAGCTTCCGCAGCAGCACCGGCCGGCGGCCAAAGTCGAAGACCACCCACTGCTCGAAGGTGCCGAAGGAGGAGCTCTGCACGCGCACACCCACCCGGGACGTGGCCGGGCAGCCGGGCTCCCGGAAGCGCTCCCCCTGTGCGTACAGCTGGCCCGGCGGGAGGTGGGGGGCCACCAGGGAGAAGTCTGCACCCGGCTCCTGTTTGAGCAGGGCCACGTGCTGCAGGGGCTCCTGGGGAGAAACGACAGTGTGAGAGCCGAGCCCTACCCTTCAGGGTCCAGGCCAGCCCAGGCCCCGCCCCACCCGCCTCGAGCCACGGCTGTGACGCCAGCGGGTGCTCAGCCTCTCTGAACCTCAGTGTCCCCCTCTGCGAGATGGGGTCACAGACGCTGCCATGGATGCTGAGCAGCGAGACAGGTCAGCGTGGGCGGATGGGACGCATGGTGGGAACCAGCCCAGACCCTCGCTCTTTGCCAGACCTTCTGCAAGATAAGCCCACAGGGCCAGGCACAGACTCATCTCGTACACACGCACACACACACACACGCACGCACACGCAGGGAAGGCTGCCCAGGGCGGCGGCCCCAGACCCCGGCCGACTCAGGGCTATGCTGACCCTTTACCTCAGAGTGGATGACGAATGTCCAGCTGTGCTGAGTTTTCTTCTCCTCGGCCTGGTACTCCAGGGACTGGTTGCAGGTAACAGACACACCATCGACAGTCTCCGCCAGCTGCTCGAGGAGGCCAGGCCATGAGGAGGGCGGCCCGGCCCCGCCCCTCCGCCGCCCGGCCCCGCCCCCTCGCGAGGCCCCACTCACCACCAGGACCTCGCTGCTGCTGCGCTGGTACTCCGCCAGCAGCCGCACGTTGTAGGGCACCAGCCCCTCACGCCAGGCCGCCTGCTCCCGCAGCTCCGCTGTCTCCACCCGCCGCGTCCACTCCTGCAGCTCCTGCTCTGAATGCGCTTTCGTGCAGAGAGCCCCGTACTCGCACAGGTCAGGCCTGGGGGAAGGGAGGTCAGCAGGCTTCCGGGGGTTAAGACCCCCTCAGCCCAAAGCAGGCCTGTGTGCGGGCACAGGAGCGGATTCCAGGCCGGGGCGGGGACCTCCTCCACCCTGTCTATTACCATGCCCGCAAGACAAGGCTGACGTGAGTGGCTTTAGTAGACGGCCCTTATCCCCTGGAGCCAATGAGGTGCCGGCTGGCCACGAGGAGGGGACAGGGGAACCCTGGTTGTGGCTGAAGGTGGGTTCATCCCCTTCCTCACATCCCACCCCACTGTTCTTACCTAGGGCAGAGCTCAAAGGTGGAGAGGCCAGTGGGCGGGCTTCGGCGCTCCCAGGACACAGCGTGGTCCAAGGCCACCATCTGTGCATGCTCCAGGGATGAGCAATGGTTCTCGAAGGCCTCCTGGGAGCGGCAGGTGACCAGGCAGGCGCGGCAGTACAGCTGGACTGCAGGGGGCTGGCTGTGGCAGGCTGTGGGCCCGTCCCCCCTGGGGGCAGGGGGCGTGAGCAGGTCCCCTCGTTTGAGCCCACCCAGCTGCTCCGCCTCCCACACGGCCATCTCCACGGCGCTGTGGGCATACTGGCAGCGGGAGGCCCCATGCCGACACGGCCGCCCGCGCCCCACGAACATGCAGTAGGCCAGCGGCTGGCCGTTCCGGGGCTGCGGCCGCACCTCCACCACCTGCTGCTTGCGGCGGCCCTCAGAGCTCATGTGGGCCAGGAGCGAGGGGCAGGCCCCATGCTTGGGGCAGCGTCCCTGCGGGTCCACAGGGCAGAGGCGTGGGGGGCAGTGCCGGAAGCAGTGGGAGCAGAGCAGCTGGAAGCAGCCGCCGAACTCCTCACGGATGGCGGCCGCGGGGCTGTGCGGCTCGCCCCGGGCCCCGCCCCCCTGCACCGCCGCCTTCAGCCACAGGCGAGGGAGGCTGTGCTCGCGCTCGAAGGTCCAGACCAGCGCCTCCTCGGGGCTGCGGGCGAAGGTGCACTGGTTGCGGTGCCGCCGGCAGCCCAGCCCCGGGCTGTAGTAGCGGCAGACCTCGTAGCGCGCAGGCCGCGGGAAGCTGGGCCGGCGGTCCACCTTGCGCCAGAGCCTGCCCTTGGCAGCACGCTTGAGGCGGGCCAGCAGCACCTCCTGGGGGCAGCTGTGTTCCACGCTGCGCAGCAGGTAGGTGCTCTCGTTGAGGCGCTGGGTGCAGCGGGTGCAGCCCAGACACAGGTCCACCTGGGTGCACAGCCTGGCCAGAGATGGCTCCTTGGCGGCCGTGGGGCTCGTGGGCGGTGGGCCAGGCCTTGGGGACACCATCCTGTCCGGTGCTGGCCTGACTCTGCGGGTTGGCATCTGAGGCTCGCGGGCTCTGCTGGTCCTCTGGGGCTGAGCACCGTTGAAGAGAAGTCTGGGACGGGAAGAGGGAGGCCCCGAGGTCAGGAGGACGACCCCAGGCCGAGTCACTCTGCCTCCGCCTCGGCAAGGGGCGAGGGTGCAGAGCAGGGGGAGGGTCCTGCCGCCGGACAGGACGGAGGGTTGCGAGAGCCCAGGAAGCTGGGCCCCACTGACCTTGACCCGGCCCAGAACCCTCCTCTCCTGAAGGGTCTCAGGGGCCCTGCTGAAGAGGAGCCAGCCAGCTGCAAGGTTGCCCGGCAACAGGAGCCCTGGAGGCCCTCGTACTCCCCGACTCCCCCAGTACCCCCTGTTCTGTGAAGGGACTGTTGGCTCCTAGGAACGGCGCACCCCACGCCTGTCTGGAGGGGACTGGTTTCCTCCTGTCGGGTAGGGGTGGCGGGAGCGGGGGTCAGGAGGAGAGCACAGCTGGCGAGAGGAGGCGCAAGCCTGTTTCGGAGCCCCGTGGGGACATGGGGGTGCCCCTGGGGGTTCCCCGGCCCCGCTGGGATGAGAAAGGGGAACTAACTTCTGCAAACACCCGCGTTTCCTCTGAAGAGAACTTAAAGGGACACTTGGAGGGAAACAAAGTGATGTTTTGAAAGGAAATGGGGGGAGGTCAGCCCTGAGGGAGAGCTGCCTCGCTCCAGAGCGCAAACTGCGGCCCCTCCAGAGGGTGCTAGGAAGACCCCCTTCCCCAATATTCAGAAATAGGGGCGGCTGCAGGCGGTGAGGACAGAACTAAAGGGCTCAGAACTTGGGGTCCAGGGGGCGCCCCCTTTGCAGGTGCTGCCAGGGTCGCCAAGATGACGATGCGCTGCTACCTGGGCAGGGGCGGGGGAAGGCGACGCTGAGTCAGCACCCCAAGCAGCGGGCGAGGCGGCCCCACGCCTTGGGGGTCCCTGGGCACCAGCCCCCTACTCCGCTAGCACCGCCTGCAGCTGGGCGCCGCAACCCCCCCTCTCCCCGGAGCCCGCCCAGGTCCCAAGGAGGCCCTAGCCGCAGGGTGCGGGGGCTGGGAGCTGCCATCGTGGCCGAGACCCCCGCGAGCCCCGAGTGCTTACCCCCCATTCGCATTCGGCCGCGCCCGCTGCGATCACTTTCGATTCTGCCCCCCGGGTGACTCAAACCTCTGACGACGGAGCGCGGAAATTACCTCACTGC
>NW_006442491.1:40495339-40499879 GCF_000325575.1 Pteropus alecto
CGCCCGCTGGAGCGCGCAGCCCTCGGCGCTTTGGCCAGAAACCAGAGCAAGGCGGGGAGGTGCGCCCCGCGTGGTCCGGGGTGGGCGGGGCGCCCCTCTCCTCCGTGGCGTGTTGACAGACTCTAGGCTGCTCTGCGACCCGAAGGGCGGACGATGTGACTATCCGCAGCAGACCGGGGGTCCCCGCAGCAGGGGGCACGATCAGGAGGGGGAAGGGCTGGGAGCTGGGGGCTGACCGCAGGCACCGCGTCCCAAAAGGCATCAGCCAGCCGGGGTCAGAGAGCACCTGCCGTCTCGCCTGGGCAGGACCCTACCTGGGGGGCTTCTTCCTACCCGGCAGGCTCCGATGCGGTAGCCAGTCCCCTTAGACCCCCGGTGGACATCGGGGCTGGGCCAGGGCCTGGGAAGAGTGAGGGAACCTCCCAGTTCCAGGCGGAACCAGCAGGAGAGATTCTGATTCTCCCCACTGTCCTGTGCAGGAGCCGCCCTGAGCCCCACTCAAGGACACAGAGGCGCCCTCGTCACCGAAGGCTCAGCGGCTCACTGGCAGCAAAGCGTCCAGTGCCCACCATCACACTCCACCCTGGTGAGCCCACTTTCTAGGTTCACACCCTTGAACAGGAGAACAGCCGACCTGTGGAACCAACGGGTGTGGTGGGAAGGACAGAGTGTGGTGACCGAGGCTGGGTCACAAGGACACTGTGCCGCCTCCTTGCTCTCCTGGGTGGCTGCTCTGTGGGAAGCCAGCCACCATGCCGTGAGGACGCTCAAGCAGCCCCGTGGAGAGGCCCACGCCAGGAGGAACTGAGGCCCCTGCCCCAAACCAGCACCGGCTGCCGGGCGTGTGCGCGAGTCATCTGCCACTGAACCCTCCTTCAGACAACTGTAACCTCATGGGACACCCCAAGCCTGAGCCACCGGCCAAGCCACTCCCAACTGTGAGATAATAAGTGGGTGAGATAATAAATGTTTATTATTGTTTTAAGCCACCACGTTTGGGGGTGATTTCTCACAGAGCAATAGGTAGCTGATACACCAAGCGCGTCGCTCAGACAGCAGAGTTCATCTGCACCAGCCGAAGGCCAACATCCTGTTGAGAAGGACAGTAACGGAAGCTCCCCGTCTAAGTCAGGAAGTGGGCCAAGCACCACTAAGGACCATGCCAGGAGCCTTGGCACAAACACTGAATTAGAGACTACAGCAGGGGAAAGCACTTCGTAAACACCGGCATCAACAACGGACCCAGGAATGAGCCAGCAGGAAGTACCAGGAAATGGAAACGTCCCTGACGGGCACCACAGAGCTCAGTGGAAAGTGGAGAGAAATGTGACGTTCTCGGAAAAGGAGCCATGACGTGACCTAAAGATGTCAGTGCTCCCTGCGTTTATTTTAGGAAGGCATTTTTTTCATACAAATAGAAAAAACTGCCCTAAAATTTATTTCGAACCACAAAAGACCCCAAATAGCCGAAGCGATCCCGAGAAAGAACAAAGCAGAATGCAGCACATGTCCTGATTTCAAGCTTTAGTACAAAGCGACAGTCATCCAAACAGTGTGGTACCGGCATAAGAACAGGCACGCAGGCCAGTGGAACGGGACAGACATAAACTCACACTTACACGGTCAACTAATTTTGGACACGGATGCCACGAACACATAATAGGGAAAGGACGATCTCTTCAATAAATGGTGCTCGGAAAACTGGGTAAGCAAATGCGAAAGAATGAAGCTGGACCTCTATCCCACACCACTTACAAAACTAACTCAGATGGACCAATGCCTGTCAGACCCGAAGCCATAAAAGTCCTGGAAGAAAACAGAGAGAATGACCCTTGACATCAGTCTTGGCAATGAGTTCTTGGATCAGACACCAAAAGCACAGGCAAACAAAAACTAAGATAAACAAATGGGACTACATTAAACTAAAAAGCTTCTGCACAGCGAAAGAAACCATCGGTAAACTGAAAAGACAACCTACAGAATGCAGAAAACACTCACAAGTCATACGCAATAAGGGATTGAAAGCCAAAATTTGTAAAGGACTCATACAACTCGATAGCAAAAAAAAAAAAAAAAATCCAATTTTAAAATGGGCAGAGGACCTAAATAGACATCTCTCCAAAGAAGAGACATAGATGGACAACAGACATAGACATGAAACAGAGAAATGACAATCCAAACCACAGTGAGATGTCACTTCACACTTGTCAGAATAGCTATTATCAAAAAGACAGACATAACAAGTGTTGGCGAGGATGTGGAGAAAAAGGAAGCCTCGTGGAAATGAAAACGGTGCGGCCACTCTGGAAAACGGTGTGGAGGTTCCTCAAAAAAGTACAAAGCGAGCTGCCTTACGCCCCAGCCCTCCCCGTTCTGCGCATCCGGCAGAAAGAAATGGAACCATGGTCTCCAGGGGCATCTGCCCTTCCACGGCACAGCGGCATTAGTCACAATAGCCAAGACATGGAAACCCCTGCGTGTCCTCAAGAGATGCGTGGATAAAGGTGTTACACACACACACACACACACACACACACACACACCCCGAATGTCACTAAGCCATGAGAAAGAAGGAAATCCTGCCTGCGCCAACATGGACGGACAGTCGGGTAGAAAAAGACAGCTCCTGTACAATAGTGCTGACATATGGAATCTAAAAACGCCATACTCCTAAAAACAGAGAGGACAAAGCGCCCCCCATGGGGATAGGGACTGGGATGCATTATTTGAGGCACGAACGTGCAGCCAGCAGAAGCGGATGTCCTGGCCTCTAATGCCCAGCATAGTGGTCACGGTCAATGATACCGTGTTACGGACATCAGAGTCCACAAGAGACTAGACCTTAACAGTTCCCACTGCAAAGAAATGTTCCTTACGTGAGTGACAGAGGTGTTCCCAACACTACGGTGTCGATCACATTGCAATCACAAATGTAGCAAATCAACCTGTCGTGCCCCTTAAACTTATACAATGTTACATGTCAGTCACATCTCAGTTTACAAAGAAAAAGAGTAAGGGAGGGTTCTAGTCCTGTCAAATATTAGAGCACATTGTAAAGCGAAGAAAAGGGCGGGGTCCTGGGGCCGAGATGGACGCGCAGGTCGAGGCAGCAGAATGGAAAGTCCACAAAGAGGCTGAAACGCACGCGGGTGTTTCACGCATGACGACGGACGGCATTGCAGATCACCGGGAAGAGACGGTGTATTCAAAAAGTCCTGTTAGGACGGTTTCATTCTAATGATTCGGTTAGAACGACTGGTTAGCATCTTGAAACAAAAATGGCGGGGCGGCGGGGGGGGGTCTCAACACCTCGCACCAAATAAAATGGCAGACGGATCAAAGATTTAAACAGAAAACAAACCACCCCGAGAGGTGCCGGCAGCGAGCGGGGCGGGGGGCGTGGATGTGCATTTACTGGCACGCTCACGAGCTCACGCGGGGAGGTCTTTCCCACGCTCAGGCCGGACTTCACATTCGTGGTTTGAAGTCTGTCCTGAGGGAATGTTTACACCACGGAATCGACAAACAACATGAATCGTGTTTTCGCTCCTCAGGGAGCCAGTTCTTAGACATCTGCAAACACCCCAGCAGCACCCCACTGACGAATTCACCCGCACACAAATAAAGCGATTATATATGTGGAGGGAAAAAAAAGGCGTCAAAGGCCACGCACACGCACACGTGAGGCCGCACACTGGGGCCGCAGGCCGGACGACAGCATAGCATTTTTCGCCTCCGATCAGGGAAGGCCAGGGTCAGACGTGGCACTGGGGGTGAGGGGGACATTGTCCAGAAGTGCAAGGGCACAGGCCCCGCCAGCACTGATCCCACAGAGCTCAGCCCGGCGCCTGTGGCCGCTCACCAGCCCCGGGCCCCACACCATGGGCCCCTCTGAGGCATCTCGAACGTCATGCAATGAACGTTTTTCACGGTAACTCGTTAGAGAAAACTCGAGGTACACAACAACATACCTTGATTTGAAAAAGAAAAAGGAGAAAAACAAAGAATGTAAAGCACCAAACCAGCCACAGAGATCTGAAGTGGGCCCCGGGCCTGGGCAGGGGGAGCGCGGCCTTTTCCCGCCCCCTTTTGTCATGTGACTTGTATCAAGTGTCCTCCGTGTTCAAGCAGATGGACAGTGTGAATGGCACCCAGTCGCATATGAAGCGCGGTGCGTTTGCACAGCGCCCCCCTCTCTGGTCACTCAGGCCAGAGTGCTTGTCCCTTCACCTTCTGGCCTCACAGATTGTCCAGATGCTGCCGACGCCAATATCGTCCCCTCCGGCTCGGACTGTCCCCTAAACTCCAGGCATGCACGGTCCTCAGCCTCCTTGGCACCTTGTCCTGGCCATGAGGCAGGCGCTCGGTCCTCTGGTGGCATCCTGGCTCCATTACGTGACAACCCGTCCTCCCAGCACCCAGGCACCCTGGACGACTCCTCACCCAACACGCGACCGTCTGCAAGTGCCGTCTGATGAAGTGCAAGTCGACCCAGAACCCAGACGCCCGTCAGAGCCGAGAACCTCGCAGCCCCCCCCCC
>NW_006442491.1:40499915-40502527 GCF_000325575.1 Pteropus alecto
CTGCACCGCCCCTTCCGGGCGGGGGCACAGCTTGGGAATGACCAGTGCACGGAACCGGCACGGCCGCGACGGAAGCGGAGCCTTCGCGAGGTCGCGAAGCATCTCCCAGGGAGCCGCCGGAAGACAGAGACCTCGCGGCGGAGAACGGGCCGGGCTCGCCCTCCGGACAGGACAGGCGGACAGGCTGAGCCAGGTGCGGGCGCAGAGGGCACGGCCCCCTCCTGTGGTTCCAGCCCCAAATGCGAAAGCAGCAGAGTCTACACCAGGGCTCCGCCCCTCAGAACGTCTGGGCCCCGAGGACGGAGAAAGGAGGAAGGCGGAACAGGGAATCCGCTCGAGAAGACGGCTCGATGGGCTCTGATAGTTATGTGAACGTCCACTTACGACCCAGCAGTTCCATTCCCACGGGGCAGGTGCGGACAGAGCCTCCTGCTTAACGAGGCCTTGGGCAGGGGCGTCAGCAGTGCCGGCTCCCAGCGGCCGAATGCTGGCAACCACGGCGACGTCCCCGGCTGGGCCACCAGTGCAACTGTAAAACAGGACGCGGCTCAGGGAACACCACGAGCCCGGGACACACGGCAGCACAAGACTCAGAGACGTCGGGCTGAGCGAAAACACCCAGACCCGGAAGGGGACGTCGTGTGCGGCTCCGTGCACGTGCGTTTCACCACGAGTTCACCCCGCCCTCACAGGCCCAGTGCAGTCTGAGCCAGGAACCTGCAGGTCCCGGCTGAGGCCGGGGCAAGACCGCCCCGTGCGAACCCCGCCGAGGCAGGAAGGCGCCCAGCCTCAGCCACTGCGAAAGAGGGAGCTGAGCGATGAGCCGCCTCCCTAGGTCCGGCCCCTTAGGCCTCCAAGCAGTCAGCGGGACCCAGCCAGTGCCACATGTGGCTTGGATGGAGAGAAGCTGATCGAGTCACAGTGTGTCCCAATTGGTGCGTTTCTGTAACAAATGACCCCAAAACTCAGTGGCACAAAACAATCGTTTATTATTCTCATGAGTTCTGTAGGTCACTTAGAGAGGGACCAGTGGGTTCAGCTCTTCTCTGTTCCATGATGTCCAGGGCCTCAGGCAAAAGAAGCAGATTATGAGGCTGGGATCATCTGAGGTGCTTTGCTCCATGTCTGGCACCTGGGCTGGGGGCTGGCACCGGGGGCTAATGGAGCATCTGTCTCTGTCTCTAAAACATGGCAGCTCTGGCTTTAGAACGGGCATGTTGAGAGGGACAGAGGCAGAGAGACGGGCAGGGACACAGACAGGGACAAGGTCAACAAGAAGAGCAGGTGGAAACGATGGCCTTTTCCCAGTCTGGCCTCAGAAGCCACACAGCAGGATGTCTGCCACATCCTAGTCATTAAAAGTGAGTCACGAAGGCCAGCTCACATGGAGGGGAGGGGATTGGACGCATACTTTTGTGGGAGGAGCGTCAGAGTCCGTGGACATGTTTTACAGCCACCACGCAGAAGAGAGCCGAGAGTCACCCACAAGGCGGGAAAGGAGGGAGAGAAGAAAAGCCCCCGAGGAGACGCCCCACTAACACCGCCTGCTGTCGGACGCCTCAGTAAGAGACGTGGCTTACCAAGAATCGCCACCACGACGCTGAGAAACACGGACTGGATTTCTAGAAACCGAAAACAACGCAGCTATTTGCTGCTTACCTGAGGTGCACCAAACACAGAGACGCTGCATGGTCGCAAAGGAAAGAGGAAGCTGTGGCAGGCGCCTGGCAGCGCTCAGCAGGTAAGTGCTGACCTGGCGGCAGGAGCGCCTCACACACCACAGAACGAGGGGACCAAGAACGGGCGTCATCAATGAAAGAAGGAGCCACGAAAATAGCACTTCCCACATTCTTTCGACTGGGATCTGCAGCCGAAGTTCCCCAGAGTCCCACCTTCACCACGTGGGACGCTCTCCCGGCTCTGTCTCACTCTGTTCCGTTGTGTTCCGCCCCCCGTGTTTAAGAAAACGCGACCTTCTAAATCAGTTCCAAACCCACCAGGATGTGTTACCACCTGTTTGAAAAACACTAACCAAGAAGCCATAGCCACGTGAACACGTATACGCCTGATAACCTGACCCTAAACACACACAGCACCCAGCCTCATCTGCAGACTCAGCGCGGCCCCGATGAGAGCCCCAGCTCGCTGCCCCGTGCGCACGGGCAGACTGCTGCCGAAGCTCCCACGGAGAGGAGGCAAAGACCCGGCACGGCCAGCACGGCATCGAAGGAGGAGAGCTAAGTCGGGGCACGGACGCCGCCAACTTCGGGACTGACGGGCAAGCCGCGGTGACCGAGACGCCGTGGTGCGGACGAAGGACCAGACACGCAGGTCGGCGGACAGCGCGGGGCGCCCAGAAACAGACCCCACAAACACAGCCGGCCCGGCTCCGACAGGCGCAAAGGCGACTCGGTGGAGCAGGGACGGGCTCCTCAACAAACGGGGCTGGGACGACTGGCGTCCACGTGCAATGAAAGGAGTCTACACGCGGACCGCACGCCCGCCGCAGACGTGAACCCGAAACGCGCCGGGGAACCATGCGAAATGCAGAGCTACGAGACTCCCAGGAGATGACGGGAAAACCGCGACGACCCCGGGTCCGGCGAGGACGT
>NW_006442491.1:40502709-40507783 GCF_000325575.1 Pteropus alecto
TGCCGACACCAAACCCCCCTTCCCGCGGGGCTGCCTGAATGACAGCATCGTCTCTCTCCACAGACTGCAGCCACAGGGTGTGGGGTGCCAAGGGGTGTCCCCAATTCTCAGCCTCACTGGGACACAGTTGCCCGCTTCCCCTTGACAGTCCGGCCCCATCTCCCTATTGAGCTGTCGCCCTTGAGCTGGCACTGAAATTGAGTCTGCAAAAGGCTCAAGAACATCTGTTGGACAGCCCAGACCCAGGGCACTGACGCCAGCACACGCGGGAGGACGAGGGGCCACAGACACTCACGCCACTGCCGGGGGACGCACACGGAGCAGCCGCGGGGGGGACGGCCGGGCGGACCTTACAGAACTGGACGCAGCTCTACCGCGTGAGCTGACGGTCGCGCTCCTTGGCGTTCGCCTGAGGAGGTGACCACCCGTGTCCACACACAGACCTGCACGCGAGGTCTGCAGCAGCTCACTCAGAGGCGCCAACACCTGGAAGCCCCGAGACGCCCCTCGGCAGGTGGACACATGCTCTGTGCCCGTCCAGACAGCGGGATGTCGCCCAGCACTAAGAAGAAAGGAGCTGTCGCGTCACGAAGAGACACGGAGGGACCGTAAGCGCACGTCACTAGGGGAGAGAAGCTGATCTGAAAAGGCCGCACACGGTGCGATTCCAGCTACGTGACACTGGGAAAGGCAAGACATGGGGACAGTAAAAGGATCGCTGGTCCCAGGGCTGGTGGGGGAGGACGGATGGACAGTGGGCACAGGGGACTTTGGGGGCAGCAAACACACTCGGTGTGACACCATGATGGTGGGTACGTGTCGTCACACATCTGTGCAGATCCATGGACTGTATGATACTGAGAAGGACCGTGACCTGACCTGGGGACTCTGGGTGACAATGACGTGTCAGTGCAGATTCACTGACGGAAACAAATGCACCATCTGGTGGGGAGGGTGATGGCGGGGCGTCTGAGCGGGTGGAGCTTTGAGGGCGCAGCGACGTCTCTGTACTTTCCTTTCAATTTTGCTGGGAGCCTAAAGCACTCTAAAAAGAAAGGGAGATTGTCACTCACCTCTCTCGGAAACCACAGGGCCCGCTGACCAAAAATAAAGAAAGATACAGAAACGCCCGACAACACAATTCACGAGCTCGCTCAGACAGGCGCACGCAGACATGGGCTCGGCCAAGAGAACGTACCTGTTCTCAGGTGCGCATGGCCACCTACCAGACCGGTGCGGCTCCGCGGCAGAGGTGACAGCACAGTCCGGGGGTCCGAGTGGAGGCGGCAAGGGCTGCAGGACGGCCTTCGGAAGGGACTGCCAGTTCAAGCCTCAGATCAGATCGCTGAGGCGTATGGAGACTACTTAGCAAGCGGCCTCGGCGGTCTGATGGCACCGGGCCTGGGGGGGACGCCCAGCTGAGACGGAGGACAAGGCAGGCATGGCTGCAGGGCAGGGCTGGGGGCCACGGTGGGGAGGCCCAGGCCCAGCACCCTGCTTCCCCGCGAGCACCCACTGCATACCGACCGCGCACCCTAACCCTCAGGTTCCTAGGTCTGCTACGCCCAGCGTGCGGCGGGGCAGGTGCCCAGAGCACACGCAGCAAGTGCGGGGGGTGCGTCTGCCGACAGCCGCAGCCAGCCCCTGGGGGGCGCGGCCCTCTGTCCCCCGCGGGCTGTGCCAAGGGCACCCGCGTCTTCCCACCCTCGTCAGCAGGTCTGGTGACCGGAGCAGCAGTGTCCGAGCGCATTCTGCAAATCCCAACGACAGGAGTCCAGTCGGGAGGGGCCGCCGACCTGAGGCTGGAGTAACGGTGCGTCCGCCACTGGGCAGTTCTCAGACACCCTCTCCGGCCACATCCGCAACCCCGCCCCCGGGCTCAGCTCCGGACCTTTCTGTTTGGCTGTCCAGCCAGAGGCTGCCAGAACCAGGGCACAGCTGGCGCCCCCCACGCCGAGCCCGCAGTGTGGGGCGTGGCTTGGGAGGAGGAAGTGTGTCCTGCCCCCGCTGGTCCGCGTGCTGAAGGCAAGGGGCCCCCTCTGCAGCAAGTGAGGCGCCCGCCCACGCGCCCCACCCTCTGCATGGTCCACCCCTCCTGCAGGGTGTCCGCGGGCTTCTCAGAGTTTGGGGGCACCGCTGCCCAAACTCGAGACCCCCCTCAGGCACGTTCCCTTGCACCTCTGACTACGGCAACCACCCTGCTCTGGCCTCGGGCCCACCCCTCCCTGCTGCCCGCTCTCCACGCATGGTCTCTCTTGGCCACCCAAGAGCTGACCCTGCCCATGGCACCCCCATGCCCTCTGCCCTGGGGAGGGCTGTGCCCCTCATCGATGCCCCACGACAACACACTTAGGCAGGAGCCTTGTGCCTTGGTCAGAGGAGGTGACATTCAACCGTGCCCACTGAGTGGATGTCCCCACAGCAGGCACCAGCACCAGCCACCCCACAGCTGAAGATGCCACCCGGGCTGCAGGGCCCTCCTACCCGGCCCCGCCAAGAACACAGGCGAGGAGGCAGCCAGGCGTGGCTGGGGCTTTCCTCCTGAGCCACGAGGAGCCTCCACAGCATCTTTAGTGGGTGGTGTGGCAGTGTGGCGGGCGAGACACCTACGAACCCACAGACGAACCCACAGCCTCTGCAGTCATCAGCCCCGAGGGTCAAGACGCTGTCAGTGCCCTATGTTGTCCGGCTTCCAGCTCAGGGCCGGAGAAAGGCAGATGTGCTCACTCCCAAAGCCAGCTGGACGCCCCTTCCCGAGAGCCCGCGTGGGCCTGGGCCTGCCCTCGGCCCCGCCGCTTCCCCCGCCCCCACGGCAAGCCCCCTCTTGGCTTGTCAGGGTTGGAAGGGGGTGACCCTGGAGGTGGAGGACAGTGCAGGGGGCCTGGGCAGGAAGACCTGCAGGTCTGGGTACCAACTGGGGGTGGGGACACAGCACAGAGAGGGCGGGCCACCCCCGGCCAGACTTCCAGGGAGTTGGCCCACTTGTGCCGGTGCTGCCGCCCTCCTGACAAGTGGCTCCATGTCCCTCTGTGGACGGGGGGTCGTCAGGCTGGCTACACAAATCTCCGGGCTCCTCGTACTCAGGCCACAGACCTCAGCAAGGGGCTCTCTCCAAGCTGCCACGTGGCCAGCTAAACCTGACCCCACTCGAGCACACACGGGGGGAAGGATGCACCCGCTGTCGTTGGGAGGACGGTTTTGTTGGGGACAGCAGATGGACCTTGGACCCCAGACCACACTTCCACCAGAGCCGTTGTCAGAGGGAGCGCGTGAGCCAGCACGACCTGCATCACGAGAAGCAGACCCGAATTATGAAAAACTGTTTATTTTAACTCCAAGTACTGAGCAGATACCTGTAAAACATACAAAGTAGAACTCAGATGCTCCCGCCTCCAGGCTGCCTCTGAGCACCGGTGAGAAAAAGCCACTCCATTCGCCTTCCCAGGACCAAGCGGCCCAGGACAGAGTGTTCTGCCCCCAGGGCTGGATGGGGGGAGGCTCCGCCTGCAGAGCTGGCTGGGGTTTCCTGAAGCTGGTGGCCCGTCCCCGCACCCCGGGTCCCTGCTAGCACAGATGTCCAAAGCCGCCGGGCTGTGGGGCTGTGGGGCTGGGGGCAGTCCTGAAGCTGCTCGAGGCTGTGTGTGTGGCTGAGTTTAACGCTCCCCCAGTGGCCCACGGTCGGTGCACAGTGCAGCAGCTGGAAGGGCACGCACGGCATGCTGCGCCAAGGGCAGCACGCGGCTTCCTGTGGGGAATGCGCTGGGGGGCCACGCCTTCGAGGCCACACTGCCGCACCGAACAGGACTCAGGACTTAGTCAAGATGCACTTAAAAAACGACACAACAGGAAAATAAACACCGCACTGAAACCAGCGGGCGTGACAACCACCACCGAAAAGGTAACAGAGAAAACAGACACCCTCAGCAGCTTGAAGTCGGGGTGAGGCCTGCTGAGCTGGGTCTGGGGCACTTGATGGACAGACGGACGGACGGAGCCCAGTGCCCTCCAAAGTGCGAGGGGGCCTCCCCCCGGGTCCTAAGCAGGCTGCAGGACAGGCGGGCCCTGGGACCCCGCAGCCTGCTGGAGACGCCCGGGATCTGCAGTCGGCCCGGCCTGGTCCTCCTCCAACTGCAGAAGCCTGGCTCGAGGTCAGCCCTGAGCGAGCAGGGGTCCCCGCCGTGACGACACTGCCCTGGAACGCCAGTACAGCCCTGCCTCCACCGGGGGTCCTGGGGCCAGGCCGTCACGCTGTCACGTGGCCCCCCCAGCAGCGTGGGCACAGGGGCGCTCGGCAGCCCGCGTCCGAGGGTGCATCCCCACCCTCCAGGCTCGTTCTGTTGATGCCCCCGCCCAGGATGGGACAGAAGCCCCGGGCCACGCCCCCTGTGCGGCCCAAGAGGCTGGCTCAGTGCTGGGGGCTCCCAGCCCCAGCGACAGGGCCTCCAGCCCCCGTCACCATCACACAGGCTGTCGCAACAGCCGTTCTGTACAAAACACTCCGGAACCTGAGCAGACTCCAGAAGCCTAGGCACTCAGCATTGTTCGGATTGAAAATGCTATGATTTGACCCTTCCTACTGAACCACTCTGAACACGCCGCGGGCAGGGAGACAGGGAGCGCGTGCTGCAGGGGCCCCTGGGCCCCTCTGCTCAGGCGGGCACCCCCCGTCTGCACCCCAGGCCCCGGGCTGACCTGCCGCACCTGTCACAGCTGTTCTGGGGTGGGGCGGCAGCGTGCCGGCCGTGCTACACCTACAGAAAACTGCGGGAAGAAACCAAATCCATAGGATCCATGGCTTTCCACACTTGGGGACAGTCCCCAAGACATGTGCTAGTGACGTGACCCCGCTGCGCAGGACGCTGTGGGCCCGCTCCCCGGCGCTGCTTCGCGCCCCCCGGCTGCGCCGAGGCCTCTGCGAGCTCCCGCCTGGCTCCTGACCCGGCCCAACGTAAACAGTATCGATAAGCAACAGGGGGAAAGTGTATTTCCCAAGAAAAAAGGGGGAGGAAGTTCGGAACTCGCAGGTCAGCGTCACAGGTTGCTGTCACCTTCGATCCCCTTCCTCTTCTGGTGG
>NW_006442491.1:40507823-40508468 GCF_000325575.1 Pteropus alecto
TGAGGGGCCTCACCTCCGCCAGCAGCTACTTGTGCTCACGGCCCTCTGCCATGGCGGCCACCTCAATGGTGGCCGAATGTTCCTCGGGTCCCGGGGCGGCCACGGCACTTTCCACGGCCCCCGTGGGCACTGTCACAATGGTGCTGCCCCCGGGTGACACCTGGGCCACGTTCTGCAGGGTGGGGCCCAGGCCTGGCAAGGTGAGCAGCTGCAGCGGGCTCACCACCTTGACCACAGTGCTGCCGTCCTGCATGGCGGCCGTGCTCAGCACCGTGAGGCTGGGCGCGTCTGGATGGATCTCCACCGTGCCTGGGAAGGCGGTGCCTGGTGACGCCAGCACCGTGTAGCCCCCAAGCAGTGGCGAGGCCGGGGAGCTGGCAGGAGTGGCCTGCGGAGGGCCCTTTCCCAGCATCGGGGAGGGCAGGGCGGACACCACTTTGCCGAGCGGCACGCCAGTCAGCGGGGAGACAGGCACGCCTGGGCTGAGGGCGAGCTGGGCGGACTGGCCGAGCACCTGGGAGGCGATGGCGGCCGGCCCGGACGTGGCCCTCGCGAGCCGGGGCCGTTTCACGGGGGGCGGCAAGGACACGGGGGTCAGCGTCATGAGCACGTTGCTGAGGTGCTGGGACTTGTGCTTCAGCTCCT
>NW_006442491.1:40508587-40518757 GCF_000325575.1 Pteropus alecto
CGCCCCCCCCGCGCGCCACGTCGAAGGCCCCGTCACTTCCCGACACCGATCGGCCACGTGGCAGGGAGGGGGGCTGCGTGACCCGTTAAGGTAAAAGCGGGTCACAGCAGCACCTGTCACCCGCCCGCCGCCGCCCGCCCTGCAGGGAGACACTGAGGGGCCACAGAAACGGGCTCGGGGCTCAGTCTCTGCTGCTTTCTCACGAGTGACTACACTGAGTCTCAGAAACTCAGGACAGGCAGCCGTCAGGGCCACACGGTGGTCTGAGCGTCACTGCCCCTGTGGTCAGTGCTCAGCATCTGCCCGTCCCGCCTCCACACAGGCTCTGCCTCTGCAGGTCTCAGAAGGAGCTGTCCACGCTGCAGGGACCAGGGACCTGGGCCCCACGCACCTGCCAGGTCGCGGGCGTATTGCTCTCGCGAGCGGTCCATCTGGCACTTGTGGCTGGCCAGCACCTTCTTCACCAGGTCCAGCATGCCAAAGTTCTGCACGACATTGTTGAGCAGGATGGCGTCTGAGGGGCGAGACGGCTGTGGTGAGGACGGCCAGGTCGCAGAATGTGCGAGGCCTGCTCCCCGCCAGCTTGGCCTCGCTGCCAGTGCCCAACCCACAGCCCGGGAGGGCTGGAGGGAGCAGGGCTCGCTGCCCACCCCTGCAGAAGCAGCTGGGCTCAGCCTGGAGCCACAGGGAGCAGGCTGCACCCTCTGGTCCTGAAGGAGCCAAGCACCCCGGCCTGGCAACAGCGGAAGAGGCCCCAAGGGCCTGTCTCACCTCGGAGCTGCAGGGGCGGGTCCTGGACCCTCTGCTGCAGGCCCTTCATGGTCTCCACTAGCTCCTGGTGGAACTCCTGGATGACCTCGTCCAGCAGGCCAGCATCCTTGAGCCCTCGCCAGAAGGCAAAGGTGTCATCTGTGGGAGAAGGGAGAGGCTCAGGGAGCAGGAAGTCCTGCCCGGCCCGCCACGGGCTTCTCACCACAGGGAGCAGAGAACTGCCGGGGGCCAGAGCTCGGGGGCCAGCAATGCCCCCGCCGAGCTGAGCCCGAGCAGGCCGGCGATCGGCCAGGCCGGACGAGCTCTTGCACTGCCCCTTCTTACACGAGGACCCGGCCAGGCCCCCGCCAAGGAGCCGCCCGCGAGAAAGCCCGCACCTCCAACAGTCGTGGTCCAGTCACTGGGGTCCTCGCACGTCTCGATGGTGATGGTTGCGGAAGACCCGTTCACTGCAACCGAGATACAGCGGTGAGCATCGCGGCCGGCTGGCCCGGGCCCTCCCCGGCACCGGTGCAGGCCTCCGTGGCCCCAGCCAGGACCAGCGCACGTGCTCGTCACGTCCTGAACTGACTTAACCGATGGACCACAGGCATCTCAAACACGCACGAGGAAACTAACACAGCCCCGAGCCCAGCCCCCGGTTCCGAGCGTTCAGTGCTGCGCTCTGCTCGTCAGCTGGACGTCAGGGCCATGGGCCACCTTTCCGCCTGGCTGGCACCCCACGTGCCAGAGCCTGGGGTCCCTGCTGCTCACGGGGTCTGCGCCCTGGGTTTCTCCCCCTTCTCACGTCTGTCTCGTCCACAGCACTGTACGCCTCAGTGTCTGTTTCTAATCGTCTAAAGAGGTGGGACTTCAGAAAGGCATAAGCTGTCACTCAGGCTCCAGTGCCTGCAGCACACAATTGTGAATAAAGTGGCACCTGGCCATTTGTAGCTGTTCTTGATAGAGACCTGGCTTCACAGAGACCTGGCTGAAAAACAAGCCTTGTGACCGGGTGACGTCTGCATAAGCTTTTCAACCTTAGGGTGAAACTCTCGTTCACCGTCGTGCACGTCCGACAAAGACGTCGTGCTGGGGCTGCTGCCTGCCGGGAATAACTTGGGCCCCAAACAGCTGTTCTTCACAGTCTGGGCCCACACAGGAGATCTGACTGGCCACGCAATGGGGCTCCGGCTGAAGAACCACCGCCCAGAGAAGTCGCAGTAAACAACAGACCTGTCCGCACCACGAAAAGACAGCGGAATCCAAGGGACTAAATCCTAGACCGGGCACCCCAGGTCGACCTTTGTAAGGCAGAGCAGAGCGCCTGGACCCAATCACCCGAGGTGGCCCCATCCTCACGAGAGCTCCGGCCCAGCGGGAGTGGGGTGCACGTCGGATGTGTCTGGGGGTGTTTTGCGGTGACCCAGCCCCTCCCCACACTGCCTGTGCCATCTGAGGAGCCTGGGACTCTGGTCCAGAAAGAAGCCGAAGGGCCCGGGCCCTACTCGCCTGGGTGACGAAAGCTGACAGGTCCAGCCTTCCGACCACCAGCACCTGTGTGCCCCTGGAGATTCTCGGAAAGCCTCCAAACTGACCGGCGTCGGCACTGCAGCCCGCCCGCCACTCAGGGTGCAGGGGGCACCTCCGGGCAGACGACGGGACCTCACTGCTGCCCCCAGCCTCCCTCTCTTTCCTTTAAGGACAGGCTGAGGTCCCTCGACTGGCCACCATCTGGTCAGCATCAAGGACAGTCCCTGGCTACACGACAGCATACCCAGACTGACCCTGGGCAGTGATAGCATAGGGACGATGCCAAGGAAATCGCTAGAAATGCGACACTACGAAACCATGAGCAGGCGACGTGAGGAGAGATCCTGGGACCTAAGCTCACTCTGATTTCTGCATCCCGTGAGCTGCGGTGGCTCCTGAGATGCTCTGTCCTACTGTGATCAGTGATGTCAACATGGAATAGCGTCACGATCGTGCCTGTCAGCACCCAAGTGGCGGGAACATGCAGGCCGAGCGGGTGCTGCGGGAGGGACAGGCTCCACCGGGGTGCGCCACGGGGGAGGACATGTGGGTGGGGATGGGGGGGCAGGTCCCTGCCAGTCAAAGCTGGCGGTGGGTATGGCGTTCAGTTAGCATCCCTCAATGCTCCCCCACGTGGGAGCGCCCGCGTTTCACACTAAAAGTGGTTTCAGAACAAGCACTTGGGTCTCCCCGTCCAGGAACGCAGCAACTCAGCCCACCTTCCTTGCTGAGGAGCAAGGTGCTCCGGCACCGAGGGCCCAGAGCTGCAGGGCGCATCAAACCCCTGCCCGCCTGGCCCAGCCGGGGAGTGGGCTGGGGGCCCGGTGGGTGTGGCACATACCATCAGCCGTGGCGGGCGTGAGCGGGAGGAACTCGGCGGACGTGGGGCTGCTCAGGGACACACGGGCTCCTGAGAGGTCGATCTTGGTGCTGCGACAGGTGTTGGAACAGACCTTGTCGTGTTGGTAGAAGTCCAGCTCCCCGGAGTCCATGATCTTCCTGTGTGGCAAGGACGGGGGCGTCACGTGCGCACGGCCACGGCCTCTGTGTGCACAACTGGACCCAGAAACGCCCCGCTCGCCCCCAGTAGCACATCCTCAGGCCCCCAGAGGGAGGCTGGGAGGGAGGCCTGAGCTCCCAGGAGGGGTGACGGAGGCTGTGTCCCCAGGAGGCTCCAGACAGGCCTCTCCAACGGCCCGGCACAGGCTGTCTCAGACCCTGTGGGGACACCTCAGTAGGCGTGCGGCTCTGCCTGTGGGAAGCCAGGCCGCAGCCACCGGTGCAGGAGGGAGCGACGAGGCCCCGGGGGCAGATCCTGCTAACAAAGGCGTCAGAGGCAGCACACACCCAGAGACAGAGGCGACAAACCCGCCAGGAGGCCTGCACCTCTGCCTTCCCACCGCAAACGCCACCGGGAAGGGCTCAGAAGGCTCCACGCGTCCCCGCCTCCCTGGCTGGCCTCTCCCAGAGGAATGGCCTGTTGCCTTCCCACAGCTGTGCCACCTGGACACTTTCTAAATCTGAGGGCCCCGTTCATGGGCAGGTGTAGGGAGGAGCCGCGGGCACTGCGGGAGGGGACCGCCTACTCCCGAGGGAAGGCGGACGGCTGCCGGCTGGCGCCTGGCCCTGGGCGGCTGCCTCAGACCCAGGTGCTGGCCCACGAGGAGACTGAGCGGGGCTGTAGGGAGGCTCCAGGTGAGGGTGTTATCCTGGCAGCCGCAGGCACCCAAGGGTAGCAGGAGCTGCTGCTCCCCAGAAAGGGCGTGGAAGAGAGCGGCCCGCCTGCAGCGGAGCGCCTGACCCTGCTCACGGTCTCCGGAGGACAGCGGCAGGGGCACGGGGGGAGCATGCAGGGGGCGGGAGTGGCCCAAGGGGGGAGCCCCCACCAAATCAGGAGGGGCAGTCACCAGCAAAGCTGGAACATCACACATTCCTCAGCAGGGGCATCACACTTCCTGCTTCACAGGTGATGGGGGTCAGAGGCCCTCTGTGACAGGCCACCCCCGGAATGCCCAAGCAGCGGGCACTGGTCCCCATGCACAGCAGTGAGAGGCCGCCTGTAGCCAGCTTCCCGGGATCCTGGATCTGCCACCTGGGCGTCCGCAGCTCCCACACGGTCCAGTCAGAGTTGGCAGGGAAGGAGGTCTGAGAACAGAGCGGGCCCTTCACCAAGAACCTGGCACTGACGAGGGCCAGTGGCGGGCGTGGGCCCTGCACAGCCGAGCCTAATCACAGACGAGACAGGCCAGGGTCCAGGCCGAGACTGCTGGAAACTCAGCGGAACGCTAAGCCGAGGAGACGGGACCCTCGCCATGAGACCAGCCATGCCACAGAGGCCAGTGTCCGGGCAGCTGGCCAGATGGACACGCGCTGCGGGCCAAAAGAAGTGGGCTCTTGACCCACACGCCTGGGCCTGGGGACGGTGGTGGGAGGTGCGGGTGCACGCCCGGGGGCAGGACACTGCCCACGGTGACTTGGGGGCTCTGCCGTGAGGGCACAGTGAGGTGGCCGGAGGCTGCACCAGCAGTGGGGCCCAAGAGCAGCCTGGCCGCCTGTCTGCTGTGCACACTGCACCCCACCATCACCATCTCACTGTGACTATCGCAAGTGCCTCCTGCTGAGAACTGGTGAAAATCGAAACGAGACAACAGAAGCTCCTACACTCGGGGGGGGCGGGCGGCACACGATGGCAGGGGTGTGGGCAGTGCAGCCTGCGATGGTGGCAGCTCCCCCCATGTTCCAACGTGCCTCCTCTCCAAGACCTCACCTGTGCAGCCCTGCCCGCCGCCGACGCCCACCTGAGCATGATGCCGTTCATGCGGATGGCCCTCTTCCAGTCCTTCAGGGTGGACTTGCCGGCCAGGTGCACGAACTCCTTTGGGCTGATGACGTGCTGGTCGTACTGCAGGAAGCACAGCGGGCTGGGTCAGGACGCAGACGCCCATAGCCTCTGCGCCCACCTGAACTTTGTCCGAGCCCACCCGGGAAGGGGCGCAGGACAGCGGGGCACCTGCATGGTGCCGCGGGCTCGCTCCCAATTCGACACCTAGGCTTCAGCCAGCAGATCTGGTAGAAGAGGGAATGCCCTCCTGCACCGGGGCCGGGGGGCAGGGGGGAAGCTGGCTTCTGGTGTCAGCAGCAGGTGGCCAGCACTGCCCCCGAGGCCAGGGAGGGAGCTGAGCAGGCAGCTGTCCCTCCAGGCACACGCCCAGGGCCCAGGGAGAACGAGGGGACCCCACCACTCAGAAGGATGTGGCACTCTCTCAAGTGGAACTCGGCAGATGTTAGGTGTGACTTCCTCCACAGCACGTTACAGAAAAATAACACAAGATGTGGCACGGAGGATCTGAGTGTCCCCTTTGCCACCCGTCCCACTCCTAACGCCAGCCTTCGGTGCAGGAGCGCTCGGCAAATGTCATTTCCAAGTCAGGGACCGGCCCTCTGTGCTCAGAGGTTCTCCACTGCCGGAGCTCAGATGGCCTGAGAAGGGGATGAGGCCTATTCCGTCTTCATAGACCAGCAGTTATTGGAACCAAAGAACCAAAGGAAACTGCGTTTGCCCAGAAATCGCTGCGTGAGCCCGCGATTCGGCAGAGACAGAGGGAAGCATCCCCGGGGGCCTGCATGGCCATGGGCCCCCACTCCCTGCCATCACTGTCGGGTCTAACGGGCACCTCGGGCCTGTGCCTGTCGGATGTGGTCGGCCGTGGCACACACAACCTGGGGACTCCTGAGGGTGGCAGCACTGTCCCTAACTCCCGGAGCACGTACCTTCTTCTCCCTGAGTCCGAGGGCTGAGGGGGTCACAGCCCGGCAGGCGGAGTCAGAGCCTCTCCGCCGCCTACCAGCAGGAAGTTGTCGGCGGGCCTGCCTCTGCCTCTGCGCCCTCGGATCTGCACACCTGACCCGCCCCGGCCGCCACCTGACAGTCCGCCCTCCCCGAGTGCTGTCATCCCTGCTTCTTGCCTTCACCTGGTTGCTCTCCCCATGCCCGATTCCCTTCTCCCAGCCAGGAAGCTGCATCTACCCTTACGGGGGACGCCGCGTGCCCGGGGCTGAGTCCAGAGCTGTGTGGTCTCACTCGGACCTCTCCCAGCCATGCAGCCACGCACCTGACCCTTTCCAGAATCTCGCTGAGACGTGACATTGTCACATTCCTCTTACGGGGGACGCCGCGTGCCCGGGGCTGAGTCCAGAGCTGTGTGGTCTCACTCGGACCTCTCCCAGCCATGCAGCCACGCACCTGACCCCTTTCCAGATCTCGCTGAGACGTGACATTGTCACATTCCTCCTTCCTCTACTCTTTACGCCTTCCTCCACCTAGACTCCTGCCCGGATCGCCTTCTCTCTCTGCCTGAAACACTGCTCTCACGATATCCCTCAGGATGACTTACTGGTGGCAAACGCAGTTGTGTCTGAAAACGTCTTCACGTCTCCCCAGTTTTCAAAGCTGACCTCCCGTCGCAGGTGTTCCCGCACAAGACACAGACCCGGGGGCCACAGGGCACCGCTGCCGGTCCCCACCCCAGTCGCTGGCCGCTCCCGGTTACTCGCAGGATCTTTCCCCCCACTCTGCTCATCTGTGGTGTCACCTATGATAAACCCTGTGTCTCTGGGTTCTGCTAGCATTTCAAACCTACAGGACAAGTGCAAGAACAGCACAAAGTGCTCGACGCCCCCGGCGCCCACGTCCGGCCCTCGCGTCCTCCACTGTGAGCCCGCACCTATCCCTCGCTGAGCTGTTGAGGCGAAGTGCGGGCGTCAGGCCCTGGCCCTCAGCACGGCAGGTCCTTGAATAACGTCCTCACTGTGGCACTGACGGGAACTTGGCCCCCGTGAGGGCCGCTGTCTGTGCGGAGCCTGCATTTCTCCCGCGTCCGTGGGTTCCCTCCGCCCACCACGGATGTGCATGTTCAGTGAATCGGCGTGTAGGTGGCCCCACAGTGGACAGACGTCCTGTCCAGGGTGGGTCGCCCTGCGCCCTGAGCTGCCAGGATGGGCTCTGGCCACACATGACCCAGAACCTGGTCAGCAGGTAAGAAAACAGTGATCTGACTTGTTTCCCCAACGTGTGTAGTGCTCACCGGGGCCCAGCGTCTGCATCAGAAGCGTCTGTGTCTTAGGAAGTCAGTGGTGTCTGGTGACCAGAAACGCACCACAGGAAGTGAGCCCCCGTTCAAGGCAATCAGCATCGTGCGCCGCTTCCCTGAGCCACAGTCCCCAGCCCGCTGTTGCCGAGGCTACGGGTGGACTCTCTGCGCTTCCTCCCTGTCTCCTGAGAACAAGTTTCTCTTACGTGCCCACGACGACTCCCGACAACCAGAAACGATCCACGTGTTGTCTGACCCGGAGGCAACACTCAGGCTCCCGTGTCAATGACCGTGTTCCCAGATACGGACGTAGCCCAAATGGTGCTGCGCCCGCCGTCCGTCCCCACGCCCTGGAACCAGACCAGCTCTAGCCACCCGTCGTCCTAAGCCCAACGTTTCTGGCCAATTCTGCTGTGGACCGTCCCTCAGAGTTTGCTGTTTCCTCTCGAGGACGACTGGGACGCCTCCCATGTGATCAGGAGACGGTGACGGCCCGTGCCGACACTGCCGCCCAAGCGTGGCCGTCCACCCACTTCCCACTGCGCTCCCTGGTTTCCTCGTGATCACCAGGGGACGCGGGGACTAGGCGGGCACCGGGCCCGTCGCTCCGTGTCTGCGCACCAGCTTTCTCACGCGGGAGCTACAGGTGGAAGCGACACAAACGTGCCGCCGTGACGTGGCCTCGCAGACCCTGTCCCACGTGAGTCCCAACCCAGACGGCCGCTCAGCATCTGACGTCTGGCTGTCCCTTCTGTCCCTTCTGGAGCGGCGGAAGGCCCGGGGCTTCCGGGGTGCGGCGGTCTGGGCGCAGGCTGGGCCCCCAGGCCTGGGCCGCCTCTCCTCCGCCACGGAAGCCCCGGCGCCAGGCTCTCGCGGTCGGAACACACACCTCGCGGCGCTCCCGTTTTGCCTCTGTCTGGGGTCCTCTCCTGGACTATTTCTCTGCCTCCATCTCCCCACCCGCTAACCCTTCCTCCCCGGTGCCGAACGTGTGAAGCCTGTCCGCTAACCGTTCAATTTTAATCGTTTTTTCATTTGTAGCTTGTTTTTTCTAAATCTGCTTATGCTTTACTCACATTCGATCCTCTTTTTTACTTCTTGCAGTAAATTAAAGACAATGATTTTACACTCTGCGGCTCCGAGTGCCCCGGCCTGAGGCAGCCGGGTCTGTCTGTGCTGTCGGTCTGTGTGCGCACACTCAGGTGCTTTGCATCCTTGCGTGCTCAGGGGTCTGTTTTGCCATGAACTGCTTCCACTTGGGGACTCTGCAGAGATTATCTGAACCTCCGACAAGAGCTTTTTGTCTGCCTGTCAGACTCTTCGGGGCCACCATCCAGCCACCACCTATAGCTAAGCTCTCGGCTTAAGGTTCAGGCCGCACAGGCCACACGGAACCCTTCGAGAGGCCCCCTGAACTGCGTGCTAAGCTGTAGGCGTGAGTTCCTCGTCTGGGGGCAGAGCGGGGCTGGGAGCAGCGTGACTGGTGGTTCACCCGAACACCAGGGGAAGAGAACTTCCCACCCACTTCCCACTGCGCTCCCTGAGCAACAGCGTTCCCGGGGACAGTCCCTGCTCCCGACACAGCTCAGGGGCAGCTTGGGCTTCACCTCAACCTCAGCCCACAAGGCGGGGAAACCTGGCATCGGACCAAGGCTGTGCCAGCAAACCCCTCCAGACGCCACCTGCACTTGGGCTCTGGGCCTATTTCTTCCTTTTCACCAGCTTAAGAAGCATCTGGAAGATGCTTTATGAAATACTTTCACCGGCATTTGGGGCTGTTTTTGGCACAAGATGAATCTGACCTACCACGTTGCTGTTCACCTCGCTCCAGGCGGCTGACCGCGTCTTCCCAAAGCAAACCTCTCACCCAGCTTCCCGCCCAGCGGTCACCGTCCGTGACGTGAGCAGAGCTCTCGCCCAGCCTCGCCCACAGCGACAGCCCTGTCCGGCCTTGGAGGCCCCTTCTCTGCTCTCCCGAGTGCACGGTTCCTGCCGGCTGACTGCAGGGCGGGCAGCCAGCCCATGAGGCGCCCCGCAGCCCTGCACGTGGCGCCCGGCCCTCACCTGAACACACTTCACGTTGATGCCGGGGCACACGAACTTCCTCCAGATCAGGTTGGCTCTGCTGTCTCCGCAGGTGATGGGGTACACGATCTCGGCCTCCAGGTTCTCCTCCTCTTCAGCCATCTTCACTTCTCACAGGCGTATTGGCAGGAGAAGGGTTAAAACAGAAAATCAGTGACGACCTCTCCAGAGCACTTCCCGCGAGAGCCCGAAGGACCACCGGCCTGGACGCTGGGATTAAGGGCCAGGTAGGACCAAGACGGGACCAAGGCGAGCAGCGAGCCGCAGCGCGGCCAGTCAGAGTCCAGGGGACCCCCACGACCAGTCTAACGGAGTGACACCGGCATGATTACGTGACACTGGGGGTCGACTTAAGGACATAAACTCCAACTTTACTTGGAATAACCGGAGCAGCTCATTCGTAACGTTCTGAAGAATTCTGAGACCTTTAACGTGAAGGGTCACACAGAATTTTCACCACCATCCACTGACAGTCGTGGTATGTCGGGCTGTAAAACTGGGGCTCCACTCCCCGCCCCCCACCATAGGCGTGGCTGGGCCGCTACACCCGCCCAGGAGGATCCCGGAGCCTGACCCCGCCGCTGGGCCACGGGCGTCTCCAGATCAGAAGGCAGTCCCCTTGGGCCAAGCGCACGTGGAGCCGCCGGTGGGCGCCCTACCTAGCACGGCCTCCTTGAGCTGCGAGGACGCTGTGAAGGCAGCAGCCGCAGCG
>NW_006442491.1:40518858-40524622 GCF_000325575.1 Pteropus alecto
GCCGCCTGCGGCCATGCCAGTCGGGGGGCCGTGCACTGACGGTCACTGCAGCCAGCCGGCGTTTCTCCAGGTGGCCCGCCAGCTCACGGCTGCATCTCAGGCGCACAGCAGCAGTGGCTCGCGACTCCGGCATGGCGCTCGTGTGGAGGCACCCAACGCCAAAGCCCACCCCGCTTCCTCGGGAAAGTTCTTTGTTTCGACTTCAAACGGTTACAGAAACTACCAAGAAACGTAAAATATCAGAAAAAAGGAAAAAAGAATCACCCATGGCCTAACCTCATCTCACACCGAAATAAGTGACGAATGTAAATGTGAAAGGCAAAAACGCAGAAGTGTTAAAAGGAAAAACAGGACAGTTTTTTTTTCTTTAAAACGTTTTTCTTCCAAGATTTTTTTTAATTGAGGTGCTCCCCGCGAGTACCCACCTGGCACTACACACAGCCACTATACTATTGTTGACCGTGCACCCCATGCTGTGCCCTGAGATTGTGTTCTAGCTACTAATTTGTACTTCTTCATCCCTTCACCAAAAAGGACAACTTTTAAAATAGTTTCAAAGTGGTGAAAGGTTTTCTTATAAGATACAAAACCTAGATATAAAAGACGATAAACTTGCCTTAGAAAAAAATAAAAACCTTCTGTGCAGAGGGAAAAACCCTCATACACAATTCTTTGTAAAGAGACCTGGGCGGACCGTACACCACACAGGAAGGCAACAGCTCGCTTCCTGATGTGACACAAAGGGCCCCCAAGGACCCACGTGACGGCCCAGAGGCCCACGGGAAACTCAGGCCAGGCTGCGGCCGACTCACCTTCACCAGCGCTGTCTGTGGAAAGCCGCGCGATGCGGCGAGGGTGGTCTGTCCTCAGCCCAGCACGCACAGCCCTTCGAGCCAGGCACCCCCTCCAGCAGCCAACTGCGCAGAGCACAGCCACGTGCAGCCACGTGCAGGGCGGTCTGGAATGCGGGGTGCTGGGCCAGGCAGGGTCCGGGTGGGGGTCCCCAGGTGAGCTCGCCTCCTGACCCGAGAGCCCGACACTGTCAGGAATGGCTCGTGGCGTCCACCCCCTCCCTCAGTAAATACTCGAGGCCCTCCAGGAACCAGCCTGGGGACAAGGACCCAGTCCCGACTGGGAGGAGCAGGCACACTCCTCCGTCACCTGGGCCGTCACCTGTCCTGGGACACCGAGCCGGGAAACACTGAGCAAGAGTCGGCGCGGAAGGTGTGCGGGAACCCCGGCAGCACGGGGGTGCAAGGGCGGAGGGCAGCTGGAGGGACAGGAAGCCTCGGATGCTGAGCCAGCAGCCAGGGGGTCGGCTCTGTTAGAAAGACCTCTGGGTGGTGTGGTGGGGGCTCTGCCAGGGCAGGAGACGGCTGAGACAGCGGGCGAGAGGTTTCCGAGTGGAACCCTCGGCGGCCAAGGGCACGGTGGGCTCATAACAGGCTTGGGGCAGTTGTGGGCTGCAGCTGGTGCCTGACCGGGAGACTCTGAGGCACAATTCACCTGTGGAAGGCTCAGACCCCAGCAGCAGCAGGGGAAGGCCACCAGGGCACCCTGAGGTCCCTTTAGTCCCTGCCCCCATGGACAGCCACCGTCCCAACTCCTAGCACCACAGAGCCGTGTCCAGCCTCTGAACTCCCTGCAGACAGCCCCAGGGGTCTGGCCCTCGCTCGGCAGGTCTGTGAGGCCCACTCCATGGTGACACCATCACTCGGTCCCTCTCAGCAGGTGTCTGTCCCAGTGGGCCTGCCACGCAGGGAGCTCAGGGCTGGGCCCAGGCGTGGGGTTATGGTGAAGCCCAGGTTGCACAGGGGACCCAGGAAGAGGAGGGACCCAGGCAAGGCGACGTGAGCCTGCCTGAGCCTGAGGGCCGGCACCCAAGCAGCAGCGGGGACGGCAAAGCTCAGGGGAGAGGCTGCCCCGGCAACAGTGCCAGGTGCACTGGCTATGGGACACCGGGACCTGCTGGGCCCCTGGGGAGCATCCCGAGGGCTGGCGGGTAGGGGCAGAAGGAGAAGCAGCAAACGTGAAGGCTCAGAAGGAGGGTCAGGGTGGAGGAGCCCACAGAGAAAACAGCGGGGCACCCAACAGGGACCTCTGGGGCGCCGGGTCTGAGGCTTTTCCCCTCCCCCTCCCCCCACAGGGCCGTACCTGCACTGTGCCCCCAGGCCATCTGTCCCAACCAGCCTCCTGCCCTGGGTGGAGGTCAGGACGCTGCCCTGGCACAGCGCCCCCTCCACGTCCCCAAGGCCTTTCTCGCCTCCGAGCGGCTCAGAAATGAGCACTGGCCAGAAACGCCAGGGGCAGACACGAGGGCACACGACGTCCACTTCCCTAAGGCACACGTTGGTGGGACTGCTGGCCACTCACAAAACACCACTTCCTCCGTCCCCAATCGCCGGCGTGCCCATTGCCACAGCAGCACGCTGGGCGCAGGCAGCCCAGGGGCTTTGGACCAGGGCCGCCCCAGACATCCGGCCAGAGGCTGCGCCCACAGTCTCTTCTTAAGCGCGCAGCGAGGGGAGCTCTCGGCCCCCAGCAGGCAGGGAGACAGCAGAACTGCCCACGGGGGCCTCCAGGTCGTGGACAAGGAGCCTGCGCCAGCAGCCGCTGCGTGTCTCCTTTCCCTTGGACCTGGTCCGTGACCGCGGCACGCGGCCAGGCCCCCGGAGCCGGCCTTGCTGCCCCACACCTGCTGTGGACGCTTCTGCCATAGAGACACCAGGCAAGTGTCCCGGGAGGTGGGAGGCACGTACAGAGCACCCGCGGCCACCCTAGCTCGTGCCCTAGGCAGCCTGGCGAGGGCCCGCAGACCGCCTGCTGGGCTAGCCCACGAGTCCGAGGCGGGCCAAGCACATGTTGCTCGGGGCTCTCAGTTCAAGGTGGTTAAAAGCAAGTGTCACTGCCACAGAAGCTCCGGAAGCAAGCATGCTACCACATCGTCCTGGGAGGCGGCCAGGCGCCGGTCAGCAGGGCAGCTGGGGCGGCAGCAGCTGTCACAGGCAGGAAAAGGGACCCTGGCTGTGCGGGGAAGAACCACCAGCCCGAGTGTAAGCCAGGGCTACAGAGAAGGGGAAAGCCCGGGGAGCTAGGGCTTCCTCAGCACTCAGGCAGAAAGCAGAAGGTGTCCACTGGCTTGGCGAGGGGCAGGCGCTGACGGGCGAGGAGAGGGAGACCGCCACCCCGTGGTGTGCAGAGCTATAGGGAGCATGGGGGTCAAACTGGTCTGTGCCTAGTCCCTCCGGGCAAAAGATTTTCAAGATAAGAAACGGCCTCAGGATAAAAACCAAATCAAGATCCTCAGGTTTCAGGCCAGCCTGGCCAACGCACTGAGCCCCCAGGGTGCAGCCCTGTAGCAGCCTGTGCCCGGAGCAGAGAGGGGCCCCCCAAAGCGCTGTGATGACAAAGGTGCAGGTTGCTAACCAAGGCATCTCATCTGAGTGACTGGAGGGGAGCGGTGGGGGCGGCAAAGGCTCTGGCCCAATGTTCCATGAGCCTTGGAGCTTTCTGCGTCTGCGCCGTGTCTAACAAGCTCTAAAGAAAGAAGCGCTCGCACGTCACGTGCACACAGGACGACCGGAAGGGTCTCTGCGCAGGGATCAGCTGTAATAGCTTCTGCGTACTAGGGATACAGTCTGCTTTAGTTTCTAATCTTCCATCACTTACATTCTGTAATAACAGATCCTCCTTTTCAACTTTAAAAAACCTACTGTAAACTTTCCAGCAAAATGGCAAATTAAGTGTGGGATGATGTGACAACTGACCCAATGGATGCCCCAAGCCCCTGAACCCAGAGACCTGGGGGCACCAGGTGCCTCTGGAACAGGTGTGAGAGGGGTCAGAAGACTTGGCTGAAAGCTGGGAGTGAGCAGCTCCCCCCAGATGCCCCGCCCTGCTCATGCAGTCCCTGTCCCCAGCCCCGCCCCACAGAGGAAAAGCTGCCCTGCCCACAGGACCCCGAGCACAGCTGCAGCAGGCAGTGTCCTCACGGGGAGGGGCACAGACAGCCCAAGCCTGCTGGACAACGAGACACGTCCTGCCCAGGCCCAGCTCCCAAGACACCAACAGCAGGAGCTTGCCCTCCGGGAAAGGGTGGGAGCCAGGCTGTGGGCTGAACTGGCCCCAGTACACCGAAGCCCGGATCCCCAGTGTGACTGCACCTGCAGATGGGGTCGCTAGCAGAGCAGGGTGAAATGAGGTCATGAGGACAGGCCCCGCTCCGGCAAGACTGTGGCCTTAAAAGACGAGGATGAGAGCTCGCTCTCCCCGCCAAGTGAGGACCCGGAGGGGTGGTGGCCCCTGCCAGCCCAGAAGTGCTCACTAGGACCCACCCTGGCAGACCCTGGCCCCGACTCCAGCCAGAACTGTGAGAAATCAAGTATGTCCAGTGAAAGCCGCCCGCCTGTGGCACGCTACGGCAGCCCACGTCAACAAGACAGGTGTCTTCCGGGGTCTGGCCGGCCCAGACAGACCCCGTGACACTGACAGGGCTGAGTCGGTCTCCCCGCAGGGACCCCCACCCTGCCGGCCGGGCCCACGGGGCCGGAGTGCCTCACGGCAGCGGCAGCATGGGGGCCCCTCGCAGCGCCCAGGGCAGCAGGTGGGCGCAGTCCGTGCATGGCAGGCCAGCCCCAGCCCACGGGCGTCAGAGGGCACTGCGGAGCATGTGGGCGGGGGACGCTGGTGTCAGTGTCTGGAACCCTGGCCACAGAGGCACACATACGAGGCTCAGAGAAGAACCGAGGTAGGAAAATCCAATTAGAAGGTGCTGCGTGTCCCCAGCTCGGTCACGTGCCGTCAGTGAAGCAGGTGACGAAACCAGAAACTGAACAAAGAGCCCACATCCTGCACGCTGCCTGCAGGCGGGCGGGTAGAGCACGGCCCAGAACAGAGCATGGCACGGTAGTGAGGACAAGTCCCCAGGCCGGGCACGCCACATGGCAGCTGCCAGCAGGCTGTGCAAAGCACTGAGAACCCAGGGTCCTGTGGGCCAGGCCCTGGTCAAGCACCTTCCTCCAAAGTCCTATCGAGACAGGGAAAAGGCCGCAGCTCAGCTCTGCAGAGGCGACAAGCGGAGGTCATTCTGAACAGGCCACCCAGATGACTGAGCAAAGACACCGGGCAGGGAGGCGTGCCCCAGCCACCGCCCCCCCGGGGAGTCCTTCCTGAGAGCACAGAGGCGGCAGGCAGTGCAGGGCGGGGCCACTCTGCCACCACACAGCAGGCCCGTCTATGGAGATGGCAAGAGGGGGCCAGCAGTGAGCTCGAGTGCCAGCTGCCAACTGAGAGTCTACTTGGCCGTCCCCACGAGCCGTGTCGCATCACTGGCTCTTCGACTCCATGTGAAAACACAGTCCCAACCGTCTGTGCCCACATCTGACCAGAAGAGAAACCACCAGGTACTTCCGGCAGCGGACTGCGGTGACGCGGGGACAAGGGCAGACGAGCCTTTGCTGCGATGCCCCACCTGCTCCACCCGCTCCCTGGAGTCCGCGTGCAGGAAGGGTAACCGAGACGCGCCTGAAGCCCCCACGCGGCCCGCCGCCTGCCAGGCCCGGCCCCGAGGGCAGAGCCCGCCCTCACCCGTGAGCAGCCAGGTTGGTGGTCACCAGCACCGTCTTCACCTCCTCCACACCGCTGCCGTCCACCGCGGTGTCAGGCGTCGTCACCACCACCACCTCCTCCATGTGCACACTCACGTCCGGGGTCGCCATGCTTCAGCGGAAGAGGACGCCCAGGACGGAGAGCGTGCCTCCACACA
>NW_006442491.1:40524648-40531061 GCF_000325575.1 Pteropus alecto
AGAGCGTCACTCCACGAAGGTCCCAAGTCCTGGAGGGCACAACAAGGCAGAGCACAGGGTTAAAGTAGGTGCTCATGTCTGCACAGCACAGCTCGTGGTATGCATCTTTAAGTATCGCCAAAGATCCATCCTTCGGTCCCAGCACACGAAATGACAGCAGAAGGGCTGTGCCCAGGAGGCTGCTCTGGCAAGGACGTGGTGAGCACTACCATCGTCCCGCTGCAAGAGCTAAGGTCCCCGAGGAACCAGGCGCCTGAGACCTCAGTGGCCACGGCAGGGGCATGGAAGGAGACCAGAGTCCCAGCAGACCCCCTGCAGCTGGGTTTCCCTTGTCACTTGTCCTTCTGCATCCCCTGGCCAGAACTCAGAAGCAGCCGCATCCCAGAGCTGTGCACAGGAAGCACTCGTAAACAAATCCTGCCCCGGGTCTGGGGAAACGGAGGGAAACCCACACAGCCACTCCGGGAAAAGCATCTGGACGTTTCTCAGAAAGTTATACGCTTATTGTGGGCTCCAACTATCCCACTCCTAAGTATTTGCCCAAGAGAAACGAAACATGTTTACTCAAAACACCTGCACACACATTTAAATGACAGCTTTATTTTCAATTGTCAAAAACTGGAAACAATGCAAAAGACATTCGGCGGATGAACAGACAAGCAAACTATGGTCCATCCATAGGACAGAGTACAACTCGGAGATTCAAAAAACACCTGGGTGAACGTCCAGGGAACCGTGCCGAGAGCATCCATTTATACGAGGTTTTGCAAAAGACGAACCACAGTGACGGAGAAAAGTCAGCGGCTGCCGGGGCGGGAGAAGGGTGTACCCGAGAAAGGCGACCGGGGCGGGCGGGGCGGGCCCGTTCTGTGTGCTGATTGTGGGGGCAGGCACACAAATGTATACATGTTAAAACTCAAACAACTGTACACCAAAAAAACACGAGAGTTTATTTTACCTTTTGCAAATCTTTTTTAAAAATTAAATTGGCACCAAAAGAAAAAAAACAAAACACGCCACTGCACTCTCATAGAAGTGGTCGGTTAGTGTTCCGATGAGGGCTCCAAGACTGCTTGCCAGGGTATGGGGACAGTCCCTTCACAAGTGGTGCTGGGAAATGCGTGTCCACGTGTAAAACAACATAGCTGGCTTCTTACCTCACACCACATACAAACATCAACAGAAAATGATCGAAGACCTAAACGTGAGAGCCAGTACTGTAAAACTCTAAGAGGAGAAAATCTTCATGACCTTGGACTAGACAATGATTTCTTCGCCATCCCACAAAAAACAGAGGCAACGAAAGAAAAAATAGATGAATGAGACTCCATTAAAATCAAAGACTACTGTGCATCAAAGGACACTCTCAAGGGAGTGAAAAGGCAACCTTCACAGTGGAAGAAAATATTTGCAAAGCGTCTGCCTGGTAAGACATAAACATCCAGAATACAAAAAGAACTCTTATAACTCAACAACAAAAAAAGACCCAATTTAAAACATGGGCAAAGGACATAGAATAGACAGTTCTCCAAAGAAGACATACAAATAGCCAATAAGCCCACGAGAAGATACTCAACATCGCTGATCATTAGAGAAATAAATATTAAAACTGTGAGATACCACTTCACACCCATGCAGAGGGTTAAAAAAAAAACACAAAAAAAACAGAAAATAAGTGTTATCCAGACGTGAAGAAACTAGGACACTGTGTGCTGCTGGCAGACAAGTTAAACGGAGCAGCACTGTGGGAAGCGGCTGGGGCCCCTCAGAGAAGCCAACACGGGCACACCGCAGGACCTGGCGACCCACCTCTAGGAGTACATGGCCACAAGGCGTGAGAGCAGGACCAGCACAGCCACGCGACGCTGTCCACGCAGACGAGAGCAAGCGGCTGCACACAATGCACCTCCACGCACGACAGAGGGTCATTCAGCCTTCGAAAGGAAGGGATGCCAACCCATGCTGCAGCACAGACGGACCTGGAGACCAGTACGCTCAATAAAATAAGGCAGACGTAAAGGGACAGATACTGTATGGTCCCACATGTGCGAATAACAGGAACACGAACAGTCCGATTCTGCAGACAGGAAGGAGAACAGAGGCGACCAGGGCTGTGGAGGGAGTGGCGAGTGCGTGTCTGATGGGGACGAGGGTCAGTCCAGGAGACAGGAAGGCTCAGAGGATGGCGGTGGCTGCACAGCATCTGCACAGCATCGTGAATGTGCGGAGTGGCACTGAGCCACACACCTCAAGATAGTTAAAATGGTAAACTTTATGTTATGTATATTTTGCCACAATTAAAGAAAAAACTGTTTTAATGCTATTAGCAGAGAATGACAAATTAGGACTAGATACAGACTAGAAAGTAGAGAAGATAAAAACTTGCTAACAAAGAAACATTTTCAGAACTTCGTTTTTATCGTACTTATCAGTGTGCAAATGACGTCAGCTGCCCAGCACTGGAGGGAACAGTGAGCTGTCCAAGGCAGGGCGGGGCCCCCCCAGAGGGAGGGAGCCCAGACCGTACTCGACGGGGGTGGAAGCTGTGCAGGCATCCACCCCCCACCCCGGCGCCCAGCATCTTCACAGTAACCAGCCTTCCGAGCCACACTGACCAGCCCCGACTCAGGGAACAACTACAAAGCTCGGCCTCTGGGGCGGAATCCCCGCCAGCTCACACTCCACACTCCAGCCGCCTCACATAGCACCCGAACTCCGCAGCAACCGCTGCTGGAGGGAGACAAGGCCAAGGACCCCGCGGCCAAGACTCAGTAGACCCTGTGGGCCGGCTCCTTCCTAGCTCGAAATGGGTCCCCAGACAACCCCTCGAGAAAGGGCCACAGGCAAGACAAATGGGAGACGAGAAAGGGCCATGATGTCCCTGGCCGCTCATCGAAAATGACAGCACTCTTATCATTTACCCTTGACCCAGAAATGCAAGGGACCAAGAGACACGGGTGAGCTGAAGAGGGGATGGTGGTTAAACACGGCCAGGAAATCAGGAATGCGTGCTTGCCAAGGAAGGCGAGAACGCAGAAGAGACCGGCAGCCCCTGGTGTCCCTGTGGGAGCAGTGAGGGCCCTGCCGCCCACGGGGAGGGCCTGGGGAGACGCGGACGGGCCTGGGCGTGGAGGGCCGGGGACAGCTGGGGTCAGGACGCTCAGCCAGGAAACGCGCAGCAAGCTCAGCACGGAGCACTCGGGCCAGGTGCCGCACACCAGACGGGAGAGCTGCGCCTGGACGCGAGGGACAAGGACGCTGTTCCCCTGCCTTTGGAGGACATGGGGGACGAGTGAGGGGAGGAGAAGCAGTGGACAAGAGCAGGGGAAACCCAGATTTAAAAACCTCGGTGCTGGAGGCCCAACAAATAAAAACATCTCTAGGATGTGGTTCCAGAGTGGAGCGGTGAGCACGTCTGCATCACACGCAGAAGGTCCGGGGTTCGCGCCCCCAGCAGAGCCACGGTCCATAGTCTACGGCCAAGCCACCCTGAACGAGTCCGATCCCTTCCGATCTCGGAAGCTAAGCAGGGTCGGGCCTGGTTAGTACTTGGATGGGAGACCATCTAGGAAGACCAGGTGCTGTGGGCATTAATAATAATAATAATAATAAACCTCAGAACATTCTCAGAGGAGCTATTTACTCCTACTCCAGTTGAGACCTGGCAACCACTTGGACGCCTACACAGGGTGGGGCCGCCACCTGTGCCAGAGTCGCCAGGGTCTCCAAGGCTGTCTTCAGATGCTTTTTAGCCATAAAAGCTGCAATGATGAATTCGCTGACATTGACATACTGCATATTTCTAAAACATAAGTTTTGTGTTCTAGATTAAGGCTTTGAATCAAAGAGCTGCAAGCGAACACCAACAGTTCCCTCTAAAACCGCACGAACACAGTTCTGACCCACGGTGCTGAGCTCACAGGGGCCAGCTGCCTCACCGAGGTTCCTGCACTTTCGGTGGGGCTCTGCAGGGGCCACAAAAGTCCCACTTCAACTCAAAGCTGCAGAAAGGCAGGAAGTCACCCTGAAGGCCCTGTACTCACCAAAAACTGAGTCCTGCCCCTCCAATGACAACTGTGTCATGTTTTCAAAACGACTCATACCAAAGTTATTTCACAGAAAATACAGTGAAGTTTAGATGCATCATCTTCATGATGGAGCCAAGACCCAAGCCCAGGTCTGATCCCAAAGCCTGGGTTCCTCACCAGTGCAGACTGAGCCCAATTAATTTAGAGGTTAGTAAGATATGAGGAAATATTTTTTAAAAAGCTTTCTTGGGCATAAACATACAAAAATAAGAAAAATGTTAGTATGAGGTCAGTTGTTTCAATTCAGAACCAGCTTTCCACATCTTCTTCAAGATTGCAAATATTTTTCTTTTGTGGACAAAAACAGGGTGCAGAAAGTGACCTCATAGAGGTCAGATCGTCAATCCCCACCTGGGCAGGTTGAGCTGGCTGGTCAGGCCCAGGCCTGTCACTTCTTTAGTTAAAGGCTTCTCTCGCCTTCAGGAAGCCTGTCCACTGTTTCTGTGCACCCAAGCTATCACCCCTTTGAAATGCCCCCTCCACGCCCCTCCTTCTAAAGTGAGACCACCCGCAAGACCCCTCCTTCTCCAGCGTGAGAGCCACAATCCTAAGGGTCCGGTAACCCCATCCCCGCCCTGCTTCCTCCCATCTCCATGTGACAGTACTTACGTCCCTTCCTTAATTCCAGATGCAAAAAAATGACAGAAAACTGTCATTTCTGGGAAGCATTTTTCTCCGTCTGGAAATCTTGTTTTCAGTCGTATCCTCTGCTTGGCTCAAATTATTATAAAAATTTTCTACAGGTTTGGCTGTTCTTCCGTCAGCACTGTAATAATAAGACCACTAGAAACACAGTGGAGATCGCACGTCAGTGGCCCACACCATTTCTTTGAGCCTCACAGTGTTTCAATATTTTTAATTAGTTGCCAACTTTTTCAAATTTTACAAGGTTCACATTAAAAAATGTTCGGATTTCCAGCTTCTCTTGAAAAATGTCAGAAGAGGCAAGTCCTGGAGGTGGCCCTCCTAGTCCTGCCTTTCTCCAAGAATCTGTGTCCCCGCCTGAGGGGGATCAGAGGTGCACCAGCTCTCCACCCAGCCAGGCTGCACCCAGCACCTTCGAGTGCAGCCCCCCACACAGAGGAATCTGTTCGGCGGCTCTGAAGATATCTGAGCAGCCTGCCCTTCCAGCTCAGGCATGAAACGGCTTATTGTTTTAAGGCCTAGGCTTGACAAGTTTTATGTGTTCTAAATTCACGGACACAGTTACATGTTTGCGCACATACATACAAATTCCTCCCTGTCCAATCTTCCCACAATTTTTAAGGTATACCCTATGAAGAAATAATTTCTGAACCAGCACTCTACTTATCTTGTTATATTCGGCGTTAACTTAATCCGTTTCAATTTTACCCGTAGTAAGACTGTGTTCTGTACTGTTGATAGGAATGTCAGTCGCTGGAGCTACTACGCAAAACAGTATGGAGGTTCCTCAAAAGACCAGATAAAACTGCCATGTGACCCTGCAACCCATTTCTGGGTGTTTATTTACCCAAAGAAAATGAAATGAGGATCTCTGGGACAGCCATACCCCATGTTCACTGCAGCATTATTCACAAAAGCCCGCAATACAGAAGCCATGTAAATCAACGGCTGAGTGGATAGCAATATAGTGTATACATGCCGTGGGAGTTCAAAAAGGAAAATTTGCCATTTGTGACCATGTGGATGAACCTGGAGGACACTATGCTAAGTGAAATGAGGCAGACACAGGACAAATACATGACTCCACTCACATAGGGAATCTGAAATAAAGTCAGAGAAACAGTGGAATGGTGGCTGGGGGTGGCGTTAGTCAAACGGTAGTTTCGGTTGTGCGGGGTGAGTGTGCCCTTGAGGCCTGCAGCGCAGCGCCGGGACACTCCGAAGCTTGCGGAGAGGGCAGCTCTGACGGTGTTTTTATCACAAAATAATAAGAGGGTGGGAGGAAACTTCTGGAGGTGATGGACATGATTATGGCCTACACTGTAATGGCTTCCCGTGCACACTTATCTCCGAACTCAACGTGTATACATCAATTAAGTGCAGCTTTTTATGTGCAAAAAAAAGACTTATGTTATTGAAACTCATAGATGGGGTGTTAGCAAAGAAAGAGGAATTTGGATCGATGGAAAAGCCAACCCACTAAATGAATTATAAAGTTAACCGAGCATGTGACAGGCCATGCCTAGCGACGGGCCCATATAGATACAGCTCCTACCAAAGGGTCCATACTGCCAGGGTCCCCACTAATGAGTCCGAATTCACACGGCTCCCACGGGGCCCCGCGTCCACACACCAGCCCGGAGCCCTCACCCCGGGGTCGAGCCCACACCGGGCCCGCGT
>NW_006442491.1:40531848-40537934 GCF_000325575.1 Pteropus alecto
ACGAGCGGGAAGAGGATGCGTGGGGAGACTTGTTTAAGGATGGGGGAAATGTGCGTGAACAGTAAGGGACAAAAACCAGATGCAGGTCCTCTTGTCATCTCAAGCTTGTCAAAGGTGGCGACCCAGAGACGCCGGGAGAGCCTGCTCCGAAGAAGCAGATTGCCCCTGGGGCCTTCCGCTCGTCGCGTCCGAATCCTGCAACGATCACGTTTACTCTCTCACAGTAAGCCCTAAAAAGGGCTTCGACGTTCTTATTTCTGAATCTGCGCGGTGCCATACGGTGTTCTTGTGTTGACCCCAGCCGCGCCGTCAGTGCTGTAGCCACTGTTCAGTTATCACTAAACCATAAAAGACACCCAGATGTACAGTTAGGGAGGCGCTGAGAAGCTTGTTCCTTCTCTCTCTCTGTCCCCATCCCTTCCCTCTCTAATTTTGGGTAAAGGACTGGAATATAAAGCCCTTGGGTTTTCCAGAATGTAAGAAGATAGGCGTCACTCAGCTTTTATAGAGCTCCTTTGACTTGGGAGCCAGGTACAACTAGGCCTTGCTGTTTGACTGGGAGGTGCAGTGGGGGCCCCAGTGGGTGGTTAATGGGATTCCTCTGCCCTGCCCAGAGCCCGGCAGTTGTGAAACGACCTGCTCTTGGCTGGAGGATTTCTGGAGGGAGCTCTGGGCAGCGTGGTGTCCGCAGTGCCCAGAGGGTGGTTGATGCCGGTGGTTCTCAGGATGGGGTGGCACACCTGTGCTCTCCTGATCTGTTCAGCAGCATCACCCTCACTGCTGGCAGCTGCCAGAAAACTTGAGCACGGAGGACAAGCGACCTGATCCCTGAGTGCTCCCACTCAGGCACGGAGCAGGCAGGGAACAGATGCTTGTATCCAGCCAAGCAGCGAACCCGTGTTCACAAGTAGGAAGACAATTTAAGGCCATTCTGGGATATTTCAAGCAAACTTCATTTTAGTGGTTACAATTAGGAGAGGCACATTCCATTCTCTCTTTGGTAATGTAGAGTGTACTCAAGCCAGGGATGGAAAAAGACTTTTGAAAGATAAGCTGTCGGGCCTGTCAGTGCTGCCTGCTTTTTTATCACCCAGTAAATGCGAAAGCAGGTGTGTGCAGTCTGTGTCTGTGTCTGTCGTTTATCTGGACTTAAATGCCCATGAAGTAGCGGAGGAGCCCCAGAGGCACTGGCTTCGGGAACCAGGTTAGCATGGCACTGGAGAGCGCTGCCAGTGAACTGTGCCTGCTGCTCTCTGGTCAGGGTCTGTGGGCCCGGCCCCCGTCCGAGTTTCTGCTGCTGCAGGACCCCGGGCCTGGCATTTGAACCTGAGCTCTCACCTCTTCTGTCTCCAAAAGAGCGAGGCTACAGCGCTGGGCTCCACCCGGGTGACGGGATGGAGTAGTTCCTACTGGGCACGGAGTCCTACCCAGGAGGATCCATGGGAAGTGCCCAGCCCACCCTGGGTCCCAAGAGGAGGGAACTTTTACTCTTGGTTCATTATACAGGAGAGGAACACAGTGTTGTGCAAATCACTGACTTCACACCCTCTCCTGGGGACACCTGCACCTCCAGCTTTGGACCAGACAGGAAGCAGGACAAAGGCCGGCCCGGCTCACCCAGCAACCTGGCCCTCTCCTCTGCAGCGCAGGCTAAAGATGCATTCATCACTTGACAGACTGGGCGGCTAATGTCAGAGCATGGAGACCTTATTGGTGTGGCTTCAGGTTCACATTGCAGCCAAATTTTAAGAAGCCGCCCCTCGTCAAGCTTCGGTTTGGAGTCAAGGAGCTGTTAAAGCATGCTTTCCTTTCCCAGCCTCATCTCCGTGAAGGCAGATGTCTTCATATACTTTATTCTAATCTTTTTAATTTCATTGTTTTGTAATGAGTATATCATTTTTAAATGAATTACTGTTTTTTAAACTTCTGAGTTTTAATTCCTGGGTAACTGTTGATCCACATAACCCACATAAACAAAGCTCTTTGGGGGTCTTCCATAAATGTTCTAATATTGTAAGGGGTCCCTGAAACCAAAAAGTTGGAGATTGTTTTTCAAAAGTCCTGGTACACCCATAACATAGATGACTATGCAGCCACTGAGTGACACTTTTGAAGACCCGGGAAAGGGAGGCCATCACTGTTCTCCGCCCATTGCTGGGATGGGCCCTCTGGGGGAGGAGATTTGGTGGGTCAAGACTTCTGTCCTTTGCAGTAATGCAGTGAGCACGCATTACATTTGTAACCAGAAAAAAAGTGAACGTCATGAATTAATGCCAACCCTGTTTTCCTCAGTAGACATGGAAAATTGAAAACATTTTAAAGGGCCTTGGAAAACCATACACTACTGTTCACACATAACTTTTAGTTGAATAGCATTCAGGCCTCCAACCCCATCTCCCCAGAAGGCCCCACGCACTCACCAAACCCATGGCGAGTACACGAATGAACGCGTGTGCTTCGGGATTATTGATTATATACCTACAACTGCTGTCTCGGTTGGATCGTGTTCCCCAAAGGCACATTCCATCCAGCCCCCCAGGACCTCAGAGTGCGGCCTTATTTGGAAATAGGGTCCTCGCAGATGTGATTACTGTAGTTACCATGAAGTCATGGTGAGGGTGGCCCCTGATGTAGTGACCGGTGTCCCACAGAGACTGACACACGGAGGAGACAGCCATGTGGCCACAGAGGCAGCGGCATGATGTGTCTACAAGCCAAGGGACACCAGTGTCCAGTTGAACACGGTCCGGTTCCCACTGCCAGGGAGGGTCCGGCTGCGTGGAGAGTGAAGCTTATTATCACAGTGCCAACCAGCAGGGGGCGAAGTCCACCCCTTCCATCCCCCGACCTGGCATAGGAGTCACCAAGGGAAGTGCAAGGCGGCCAAACCTCTGGTGGGACATGCTGCACTCACGCAAACAAACGAAGTCTGCTTCGGAGGCAGTGGGCTCTGTCCCCATGCCACGGGGGCCTGCGGAAGGACCCTCCTTCCCCCAGGAATCTGAAGCACTGAAAACTGGGGGGAGGGGGGGCGGGCAAGGGTTCAAGCTGTCACTGAGCTTGCAACAGGAAAAGCTATTCCTTATCTCTCGGAAAGAAGGTTCTGGGCCCAAAGCCCATTCATAAGACGGCCTTTCCCAACAGTGAAGTGAAGCTGGGAGAGGCCAGGGTGCCTCTCCTCTGTAGGTTCAGAGGGGCATGCCCTGTGACACCTTGACCTTGGACTCCGGCCTCCAGAGCTGCGGAGAATAAGTTTCTGTTGTTTTAAGCCCCCAGTTTGAGGTGCCTGCCATAGCAGCCCTAGAGAGTGAGCATAACTGCTCAACAGCAAAATTGTTTTCCTTCAGCAGAGAAACAGTCGTGATTTGCGTGACTTGTTTCTGCCCTCAGGCCCACGCAGCGGCATCTGAGACGCCCTGACAAGAAGACATGCCAGAATCCTGTTTGGGGACAGGCACCTGTCCACGTCACATCACACCTTCTGGACAGCCTGCTGTGGGGGGTGGGGCACTGAGCCATGGGGCGTGTCCCTGGGATCTAGGACACCCACATCCCAGCAAGCCCCACCGCCCCGAGGCTGCAGTGAGGAGGGTGAACTCAGCCCTCAGGCCCTGGTCCTTCCTCCCACAGCAGCAACCTGGGCCCTGGGGGAGAGTGGACGGCCAGCCCGCACAGGGCCCTGCCATCTCCTGGAGCTCCAAAGAAGAAAGTGAGCTTGCACGTCATTTATGCGCTCATCTCTCCAAATCGCCATTGTCACTAGAACTAATCCTAGTTGTGCTGGTATAACCAGCCGGTAGCCGGCACTCTCTGGCCGGCGGTGGCCCCCCAGCCCACCCCCAACCACAGGAGCAGGGCACACGCTGGGACAGTGCAACCATTTCTTAAACACACAGTTTTTTTCTTTAATCGTTCAGTTAAGTTCACTTTCACTACGTGATGAGATGGGTGCATATTACATAGGCTTTCGCTATGAGAGCTGCCGCAGCTAAGAGAAATCCAGCCCTCAGGCGCTTTCCGTGGCCCTTGCTGAGTCCTACGGAAGCTCCTTGTGGGTTCCACTCCCGACTTGTCACCCCCTCCGGAGGCTGTCTCCGTGGGGACAGGGAGCGGGGGCATGGGGCCCTACGTCCCCCTAAGCCCACTGCAGGCAAATCAGTGTCCACCGTGCCCCCTGGCTTGTCCCCCACAGGTTTCTGCAGAATGCATGCCGGGGCTGTGAGGGCTGCAGCCACCTGGTTTCTGAGGTGCTGGCTCTGGGTCCTGCAGAAACTCGTGGTTTGTCCCTGCCTGCTTCCCACCAAGAGGATGGGCAGCAGAGCCCCTCCCCCCAGTACCCAGTCGTGGGTTAGGACTGCCATGGAGAAAGGGAGGATACAGCAGTGGCACAAAAAACAGACAACCCCCACGTCCAGGCAGGTGGCAGTCCTCAAAGGCCGCAGTGAGGGATCTGGAGACCCCCGGGCTGAGGGAAGGGAGGGAGCCCAGTCCAGCAGGGGCTTGGCGGGAGAGGCCTGGAGCCAGGCCTCCAATCTGCAGGCTGGCCAGAGGGGGCCACGGGCAAAAAATGCCAAGGATAGACCAGGTGGGGAGGTGGCTTGGGAACTCTGTCCCCTGCTGTCTGTTAGGGGCTCCCTGAGGGGAACCTGCCACTCACTCAGACCTGGCCACATTGGGCCAGAGGTGAGCCTCAAAACCCAGTGGCCAGGAACATCGTGAGAGAACACTGGAAGGGGCCAAGACTCCGAAGAACTCTAAGGACAGGTCTGCAAAGCTCAGGGGAGGAGAGGAAGGATGGCAGGAGCTGGGCTTTCTCCACACAGGTGCTCAGCCGGAGGCTCCAGGAAGGAAGGGCCAGCAGGGGGTGTCACGCTACCCACAGCCCTCGAAGCTCGGCAGTCAGTTCTTGGGTCCCGGGAGGAGAATGCTCACTCCCCTGAAGACTCGGGCCAAGCACATCCCACACTGGCCACAGGCAATGGCTGCAGGTTCCTAGGCCAGCCCAGGGGGCCCGCTGCAGTCAGGTGGTCTCAGACCACACCAAAGGGTACTGCAGCCTCCACCCGCCTGTTCCACAAAGTGCCACTGCACACCGGACAGGGTGACCCGGCCCCACACTGCCCAGAGGTCCCTCTCTATCCAACTTTCTTCCTCTGCCCGCTTCTGTGTGCCGAATGCCCCGCCCCCACAGGAGGACATGCAGGTGGTGCTGCCTTTGCTTGTTGGCGGAAACTGATTCGGAGGATGAGCCCTACGCGATAAGGTGTTCACAGGACAACACAGCATAGGGACCTGCGTGTGTCTGCCACCACCACTGGATTTAGTGAGGTCACCATCACATCCACTAAGAGGGCCGCCAAGAGGGGAACCCAGATACCACCGGCCTGGTGCCTGAACTGAGGGACCGTGTGCCACGCCCTGGTGGCTCCTACAGGGAGAGCCTGTGGTCAGCGACTGCCACGAGGACTGGACAGCTCAGAGTGCGGAAGGAAGCATGAAGCTGGGACTGCGGGAGGAGAGGGACGAACGGGAACAGAAGTCGCATCTAAACAGCTGAACAAAACAAAAACAAAACCCGAATGTGTTCTTGTCTCGGCTCAAGATCTGGGCGCCGCTGCGTCCGACCGAAGCCCCTTAGCCGGACATCTCCTCTCGCTGCTCCTTGTTCCTGCGCACTTCGGCCGCGTGCAGCTCCTGCAGAGACAGGGCAGCGATGGCTGAGGTCCCGCGCTACCCGCTCCTCGCAGCGTCAAGGCCTCGCCTTGCTCTGGACTGGCCCCTAGCAGGGCGGAGTTACGGGGCAACCGGATGCGGGCGCGCAGGTGGTGCAGTGGGCGAGGCTCCTGGGCTCCGGGGGAACTTACCTGGCCCCCAACCCAAAGCAGCCCCTCCCCCTCTCCTAGCTCACACCCGGTTCAGCTTTCTTCAGAGCACTTCAAAAGCAGCAACTATCCACTTATTACTGCGGTCGTCGACTGCATCCCCAAAGAACCGGATGTGGTCCCTCTAAGGTGCGCAGCTGGAGGCGCGCAGGAAACGCCGGCTGAGCCCCTCCAGCGGCTCCCGGCGCCGGCCCCGCCCCGGGC
>NW_006442491.1:40538223-40540181 GCF_000325575.1 Pteropus alecto
CCCCAGCCCCACCCCCGCGTCCCCAGCCCGGCACCCCGCCACTCCGCGCTGCAGTTCTTGCGCCGCCCAGTGCCCGTCACCCTGCTCTCCTGCCCTCTGGACACATGACCTCGAGGAGCTCGGGCCTACACTGTCGTGCGTCCGCGACGGTGATCTCGTCCAGGTTTGCGTGCACTTCCTTGGGCGTGAGCTTTGGAAGCTCTGCGTACCGCGAGACCCCTCAGCCCCGCACCCTGTCGTCCGTCATCAGCCCCCCAGCAGCCTGCTACCCGCTAGGCAAGAAAGCCCTTGTCTTCGGCTACCTGCTGTTCCCAGCCTGCGGCGCTGAGCACAATGCAGGTGCTTAGGACATGCCAAATACTGAGCTTTCTAAGGTGTTGGGGGACGTGGATGAGTCTCCAGGGCTGCTGGGGAAGGGACAAGTTGGAGCAGGAAGCCTTGGTCTTCTGGCGTCACACTATCGGCCTTGCAGAGGGCGGGGCTGCCTGGTGGTCCCTGGAGGAGAGCCCAGGGCTCCCAGGGGTAATTAGCGCCCCTGGCCCCCCTCAGAAGGCTGCTGGGCCCCTCCCCTGTGCGGGTCACTGCTAGCTAACTCTGCGAAGCCTGGGTCCTCAGGTCTCCCTGCGGCCTGCTCCAGCGGGGTGGAGCCACTGCCCCAGGCCTGTGGGCTCCGGCACCGGGACAGCACGCCTGAGCACACTTCTTTTTCTGTGTTTCAGTCTCAGAGGGGCTGGCGGGAGGGGAAGGGGCAGGGAGGGGTCCTGGGGCCCTCCCCACTTTTCCTGGGGTGTTTGTTCTCGGAGCTCCTAGCAGGTCTGCGTTTGCAGCCCTCAGCACGTGGAGGCCCTTCCTTCTCACTTTCTCGGCCAGGGGAAAGATGCCAGCCCAGCCTCTGACCCAAGGCCACCACCTGACCCCTCCTGGCCATGGCCAAGGGCACCCCCCCACACCTGTGTCTGGTTCCTGGCTCCCTCCAGCTGGCTACCATTAAGGATGCTTCCTCCTCCCTATCCCATCTGCTCCCTCGGGAGGAGGTCCAGGGAACCATGAGGCCTTCTTCACCCCAGGCCGGCAGCCAAGCAGGGGTCTGGAGCACCCCGCCCCTTGGGGACCAGGCCCATGGCCAGCAGGGCCTCCTGGCTGCCTTCGTGATGACAGATGGTGGGGGCCCTTACCTTCCTCCGCTCTTCAGCTGCCTCCAGCCGCTTCTGCAGCTCCTCCAGGGAGGCGTCCTTCCTTTTAGGGGGGGACGAGAGCACGGGGCTCTCCGGCGACAGGTCGGAAGGGGACTTCAGGATCACCTCAAAGCTCTGGCCAGAGGCCCTCTTGTCCAACTGCTTCACCTCCATGTCTGCAGGGCCAGATGAGATGGGGGCTTCAGGAGGGCCAGCCGTGGAGGGGGCGGCCGGGGGGCTGTTCCTATCACATATCACAACCAAGGGCTGATCGAGGGGCTGTGGCTGCTCAAGGAAGACCCCGGGCCTGAGCCCCAGACCGGCCCCTTCCCCCAAAGGGGTCTCTCCAGAGCCCAGCCAAGCCAAGGGGTTGGAAGGGCCACTGGAGGGGAGCAAGGCACTGGCGCGCACTCACCCCCGTACTGGTAGATGGTGTTGGGGTGCGGCTGTGAGTAGAAGCAGGAGCAGATGAGTGACAGCACGGACAGCTCCTTCATCTTCTCCTTGTAGGCTGTGGGCAGAGGCAGCGTGAGCAGCCCGCGCGCCTCCGCCGTCTCCCTCCCCGTCACTCCATGTCTCTCTACAGCCCACATCCCTCCATCTCTTCCCTCCTTCCCCTCCCTCCCAGAGGCCGACTGCGCCTTTCCCTGGGCACTCCTCCCTGTGGGCCAGCTGCACCAGTCTCTCTGCTCCTGTCCCGTACTCCCTGTCCGTCTGCTTCTCTCCCCTCCTTTTTCTTGGGATTCGTCTGTCTCTTCTACATGGCCCCTTCGGTCTTTTATT
>NW_006442491.1:40540201-40544372 GCF_000325575.1 Pteropus alecto
CTGTCTCTCCCTCACTCTGTCTGTGTCTGTCTGTCTGTCACTCTCTTCGTATCTTTCTGTGTCTCTGATTCTTTGTCACTGTGCATCTTCCCGATTCCCATCTCCCCCTGCTCCTCTCCCTGGGTACAGTCCTCCCTCCTTCCTCCCTTTCTCTCTCTCAGACACTTGCCCCCTTGGTTAGACCAAATTAGTCACGTGACTGAGACGGCAGGCATGGAGCTTCTGCGGGCAGCACTGTCTTGGGCTGTACACCTGGGTGAAGCCATCAAACCTTCTTATCTCTTCCTCCTCTGTTTACCCTGATAGCAGTGTGGTCACCCCATGAAACCTCAGCAAGTGCACTCACAACCACCGCCCATCTAGAGCCCAAGGGAAGGGAGCTGTCCGTTCAGCACCACAGCCCTCCCTCTAGCTTTGCAGAGCAAGTACCCACAGCCGGTGTCCTCACTGCCCAACCAGAAAAGGAGGTGAGCCTGGCCGACGAGGCCATGAGCCATGTCGGGGGAAAGGGAACTACCCACTCTTAGAATAGAAATAATCGAGTTGTTCGTGGAATTCACAACGAGCCAGGCCCCAAAGGAGACACGTTGGTCCAGCGTCTCGCTAGTGCTCAACAATCTTGCAAGCCCAATGCTGTCACTCAGCTGTGATGCCACTGGGCCCAGGCAGCTGGGGTGACTCTCCCAGAACTCCTTGAGCACAATTTCAGGTGGTCTGTGTTCTTTCCACCACTCTAGCAGGTCCCAGAGACTAGGAGGCTCAGAGACCCATGTGCCGCCTTTCTGGCTGGACAAGCTGGTATCAGTCTCCAGAGAGATGCTCCTGGGAGAGGGAATCTAGGGAATCTGGTTTCCAAGAAGCAGAAAGCATGCACAGCTACCAACAGCATTCGTCCAAGGGGCATACAAGAATTTGGACAAGCACTTAGGTGGACAAGAAATTTTCTGATCAAATTTCACACAAGCTAGTTTTTTAAGGAGAGCTAACGTGAAATTGTGTTGTGTAAAAACAGGACACAAGACAGAAATGATCAGACCTTGGTCTGAGGGGAAAAGCGTTGTGTAAAAACAGGACACAAGACAGAAATGATCAGACCTTGGTCTGAGGGGACAACTCCTGAGGGGCAGTGTCTTCCCACAACCAGTACAGAGAATAAGGTTATTTGATCTAAATATCCTGATGGTCCAGACTCTCCTGGAGAGAGCCCAAGAGGCCATGAAGGGAGCATGAAGGAACCCTGAGCAAGCATCAGGGGGAGCCTTTAGGGTGCTTGGAGGGGAAGCGGGGCCAAAACACATCTTAGTCATCGGTTGCAGGAGGCTGGAAGGAGGGGTCGAGGGAGGGCCGGGTCGGGGCATGCCTCCAAGAGGATTTCGGTCTGACTTGTCAACTTTATTTCTTTATGAGCAGAATCTATTCCTGTATTACTTGTAATTTCCAAAATGAGGCAGAGGGGTTCATCACAGTACACGTGCTGGAGTTAGAGGGCGTAGGAGCCGGCGGAGTCAGCTCACCAGGAGCAGCAGACCAGCAGGCATTTGGGTGGGTGGGTGGGGCTGCAGAGGTAGCCAGCCCTCTTCTCAGAAGGGAAGGTGCAGAGGGAGCCACAGGGGGTCTGGACCAGAGGCCGTACTGGGTCCTGGGAGAGGCCAGGAAAGAGGGGGCTCTGTCTAACCCTGCCAGCACCTGCCACCCTGACAGCAGCCCCCATCCTGACGTTTCAGATGACGCTTCCTTATCACATGTCAAAGCCTCTAAGAGGGCATCCCTTACAGGCTGGGAACCGGGGCCTCACAGCTTCTCTCTTGAGCCTGACATTTTCCCAGGAGAAGGAGCTGCAGATTCATTACAGAGGAAGAACAAGTTTATGGAGAAATGCTGGTGGCTCCCTTCCAGGTGTCCCCTCAGCATGGGGTGAGGCTGGCAGTATTTCAGGAAGCACGATGGGGTGGGAGCTTGGGCAGGTGTGAGCACTGCAGGGTCAGGAGAGAGGGGAGAGCAGTGGGGGCTGGAGACTGAGGTCAGAGCTCTTGGAAGTCACGGCTGTGCCCCGGGGACAAATGTCCACCTGGGAAATGAGGGACTGTGTCTTGCAGCTGCAAACAGGGATGCAGCTGAGCCTGTGATGGCCACAGAAGTTCCCCGGGTTGGTCTCTCAGGCGATGGCCTGTGAACAGCTTCCTTCCTTCCCAGAAGACCTGTCCTCATGTAACCACGCAGGAGGGGGCTTGAGAGTGAGGCCTGATCAGTGGTCTGGCTGCAGGTCGGGTGGGGGGACTGGCCAGCAGGTGGGGCTCGGCAAACTTGGAGAGAGGGGGCAAGGAGAAGCCCGCACATGGGTCTGGAAATCAGGGCTGGACTCAGCCGCATGTAAAGCAGCTGTGTCTGTATTTTCAGAACTGGAGGGACTTAAAAGTCATGTCTCTTTGCAGAGGGGAGATACTGAGACTCAGACCCATCCAGGCCTCCCCCACAGACATAGCTCAAGCCAGGCGCGAGGCCTCACGGCCGACAGAAAGGCATAAGGTGCTGGATGAGCATGAGTTCACAAAAGAGTGTCAAGAGCTGAGTGCCTGGGAAGGACACAGGGGGTGGCCACGTCTTCCCAAGTAAGTCCAAGAACCCAGTCCCCTGAGTGACACTCCAGGGAAAGGTGGCAGGAAAGCTTTTCAGTCTGCACAGGATGGGAAAGCTACAGTCAGTCTGCAGTGGCTACAAGACTATGACAGTCAATGACTCTTCAGCCTAGTGACCAAGACCAAACGGAGCCTACCAGTGAGCACGAGCAGACAGGCCACCACGGCACAGAAGGCCATGGCTGCTCTGGACGGATGAGCCCCGTAGCTGGGGTTCCCTTAAGCTGACTTTGGCACAATTACCGGCGCGCTCACGCGGCTACTTCCGGGCCGGGCCACCGTGCTGTCACACTTTGGTGCGTGGAGAAGCCGGCAGTGAGCACAGGCTTACACACCCAAGGGCAGCACTCTACGGGGGTGGCGCTGGAGATGAAGCAGGAAAGCCCCATGTGACGTCTGCCAGGGGGCGGTTCTCCAGCCGACAGGACAGTGTGTCTTCCAGGCGGTGACTGTGCTGGACAAACCTAATTGATTGCACTCATGGTTTCCCTTTTGACACCAATGGCAACTTGGACACCCAGAAAAATCATGAGACCAAATGTGGGTCAGCAGTGTCCCAAAGTCTGGCAAAGAAGAGAGGGCTGATGTCGGGGGACTCTGAGGTCAGAGGGTGTCGAAGGCGAGGCTCTGGCTGTGCCCCTTCACTGCTGAATCTCGGTCTGCCTAATCCGTCGGATGGATGGCGGGAAGGAGGCCTACTGAGCAGGTTTTGCACTAAAGGGGTGAGTGAGAGAAAAGGCTGCAAAGTGCTCCCGCCAGTGGCTGCCCATTGTCCCCCCACCTGAGGCACAGGTGGTGAGCAAGGACCCACAGACCCTCCTCAGTGTGGGAGGGGCAGCACCCTGGCTCCGAAAAGAACCATCCTCAATTGCTGGAGGAGGGTCTCATTCTGCCCACAGCTGGTCCCAACATCTCTGTGAATGACAGCGAGAGGATGAGAAGAGGATGGAGCCCAGATGGACAAGACTCCCAGATGGGGCAGGGAAGGAGTGTGGTCAGTGACACACCTGGTCCCTTCCCAGACAGGTGCAGAAGTCACCTGGGCCTGAGGGGGGGTCAAGGCGGGGCACACGTGGGTGGGCGGGGCTCTGGGGAGAATCTGGGTAGCTAAGGAGAGGGGACAGCAGGCCGTCAGCTCCCAGGGTGGAGGAAGGGTGGGCGAGAGTGCAGTTCCTGGGCAGAGGGGGAGACGGGGTGGAAATGGGGGGGCCACCTGCCCCTGCTGTCCTGGCACCGAGTGCAAAGATGAAGCTGGTCCTGGGACAGTTGCGGGGAGCAGTCTGTTACTGGGCAGAGCGAGACCAAAGTCCTCACACCCAGGTCGCCTGGAAGGTCCCCCATGTCAGGCATCTGCCTCACTTCCAGCACCCCACCCCTGCCCCATGCCCACCCCTCCGCCAGAGCTGGGCGCCGGCATGGACCAGAAAGGGGTGGGCCCCTGAAGGCGGTGGGTCCGAAGATCAGGAATCTGGGAAGCAGGGGAGGGAAGGGTAGACCCCCTCCATCCTGGGAACAGCAGCAGCCCCTCCCCCATC
>NW_006442491.1:40544382-40544678 GCF_000325575.1 Pteropus alecto
TGCGCAAAGGGCGGTGGCTTTTTCAACCAGTGCTAGTGGCGCCGTGTAGCATAGGGTGGTCCCCGAGCCTGCAGAGGCAAGAGGAGGGGGCGACGGGAGACGTGAGCGCCACTCGGCCGGGTTCCTCCTCGAGTCCTTCTCCCCGTCCTCTCTCCCCGTCCACCCGCCAGCCCTCAAGGGCTCTCCATTGGCGCAGGGCCTCCCCCGGGTCCTGGGCTGGGGCTCCCACAAAAGGTCCCACCCTTTTCCCTCCCCCGCCCCCGCCAAGGTGCGGTCGACCAGGGGCTGCGGTTGTC
>NW_006442491.1:40546591-40549559 GCF_000325575.1 Pteropus alecto
CCCACCCCGGCGCTCCCCCTGGCGCGGGCCCTGCCCATCGGCCCACGCCCGCCAGGTCGGAGCCGCAATCTCCGGCCTTGGGGCTTGGGGGTCGCCCCAGCCCGGCGGCCCCGAATCCTGAATCCTGTGAACTCGGCCCCGCCGCGCCCTGCGCCCTTGCAGTGCGCGGAGTCCGAGATGGGAAAACAGTCTGCAACCGGCCCCAGCATCAAGCAAGGCCAGACAATGAGCTTCTGCTCAGACCCGCCAGCGGCCCCAGGAAGCCCGCAGCCCGGGCGCCTACCCGACACGGTGCTGGCCATGGTGCTGGCGGTGGCCGGGGCTGCGGAGGCCGGAGAGGCGCGGACGACGGCTGGAGCTGCAATCGTTGAATGCTGCAGTGCCGGGGAGGGGAGGGAGGGAGGGAGGCGGTGCAGGGAGAAGGAGAGAGAGTGCTAGAGAGGGAGGGAGAGAGGGAGGGAGGGCGAGAGAGCGGGAGCATGCGCCAGTCTGTAGCAGGGGCTGCAGCCCTCAGAGGCAGAGGGGTGGAAGGAGGGGAGCGGGGGAGGGGAGAGACCAGCCTGGGGTCCAGGACAGAGCACTGCATGGAGATGCCCGTCCTCTCACTGCTCACCACCCGGATGGCTGCTCCCCCAGCTTGGCTTTGTGCAGGCTTTGGAGGATGGTGGAGACAGCCCCCACCCCAAGTTGGACCCAGCAGGAAGGGATGGCCCCACCGTGAGGGTGGGGTCGGAGAGCCTTCACTGAGGTGGCTGGCAGCTGGGAGGCACCTTCTGTGTGCCCAGGTCTGTGCTGAGGGGAAAGCGTGTCCTGGATGGTGGCATGGGGGCAGGGCTGGTCTGGAAGATCTCTGAGAGGCGTCCCAGAGGAAGAGGTGGTTCTGAAGCAGAGAAAGGCTGAGGGGGCGTGGTGACCAAGGGCCTAGGACAAAGGCTTTGAAGATGGAGGCAAGCCCAGCTCTAACGGCCACTTGCTGTGTGACCGAAGGTGTGTTTCTGAACTCTGCGCCTCCACTTCTTGGGTGTAAGATGAGACAGATGGTGGAGGACAGATGTGCAAGCTTGCCGAGTGGCTGGGTGCTCTGCCTCCCCTCTTCTCTGGCTCAGGGTTCTGGTCGACTCCCACAAAGGGAAAGCCTGGCAGAGATGGTGGGTCCTTTCCTGTAGTGACCACCTTGCCTCACTTTGGGAACAGGAACTCAGACAGATAAAATGTCATTCCCATTTTATGGACAGAGCCGCTGAGTCAGAGAACTGCCCACTCCACAAGCAATTCAGTGCCAGGGCCAGGAATAAAACACTGGGAAACCTTGGAAACGTGGGTTCAGAAAAGTGAAAGACAGGAACAAATTTAAGGATCAGAGTCACCCTGGAGGAGGCCCAGCAGGTGTGTATATAAACATACCTTGACGTGCACACACCATGAACATGCAATGGGTTAGCATGTCTTGTGGTCCATATGGTACCTGGTCCACAGCGGGAGTCCCACAGAGTCTGTCGGAGCAGACACTCAATTCAGATTTGTTGGCTGGATCAAGATCCTCGTGCCTGCTTGGTGTGGCCTTGGCCAGCCTCGATTTCCCTGATCTCTCACCTCAGTGTCAGGTTCAGCACAATGGCACGTATGTGTTATAATTTAGAGGAGCCTGGGCAGTCCCTATGCATGATGTATGACCAGGCAGCTCATTCCTCAGCTCAGGGCTCAGTGTTCTGGCCATACCTTCCATGGGCTTCTGGGGAGATGAATGCTGTTGCTGTCACAAGATGGGGGTGAAGAAGGTGACTCCTGGCTCATACTTGCTGGCTGCTGGCTCTGGGCAGCTACTGACCACCCACCCTTTGCCTCATTTCCTGACCTGTGAAGAGTAGACAATAAAATAACTAGTCTCAGAGATCGTTAGGAAGACAAACATGTTGATGCCTGTATGGATGATGGTAGGGAAGCCCATGGCTGGTGAGCGCTCAGCAATGTGTGGCTGACAGTCTAAGACAGACGCTGTATAGTCCCCTCACCGGAACTAGCGGTGGGGGCAAATGCCAGTTTCCCCAAGCATGATCTCACACATGATCATGGACACACATGTGGCATAAACGTGCCATCCGCGGGAAAACATCTGGACATCAAATGAGCCCGTGAGAAGCTCTGAAATCAGCGTTGCCAGCAGGCCGTCGGCCATCACTGTAGCATCCATCTCTTCCTGGTGTCTTTGGAATATGCTGGGGTGGCTTAGACAGAAACCTCTGACCCTACAGAGCTGTGCAGACCCCTGAGATCCCCTGTTGACTGCTAGCCTGTGCTAAGTGCTGGGGATTCAGAGGAGCCGGCTCCGACTAGTGGGGGACATTGACTGGAAAAGTAGCTGGACCCAGGGGACAGTAAGTAGAGGAGCTGGTGAGGCTCCTGGGAGCCAGGTCATGGCAAGGGGCAGCCATTTTAAGGAGTGTAGAGTCTTAAATAGAGCTCTGGGTGTTACAGAGAAAAGAGGGGGGACGACAGGAAACTAATTAGAGGGCTTGGGCAGTTGTCCAGGCAACCAAGGTGGCTTGGCTCAGAAAGGGGTAATGGAATGGAGACACCGAAGGAGACGACATCGAGGTAGGAGACTGGCGGGAGCCCAGGTTACTGCCCGAGGGAAGTGCGCGTCCCCGGGCCCAGGGTCAAACAAAGGGGCCGCTGCGGCCTGGGAGCCAGCGCACGCGCAGCCCGGACCCCTCGGCTGCGGCACGGTTTCCGCTGGGAACAGCGCGCCGCGGACCGGAACTGGGGGCGGGAGAGCCGCGCGCTCAGTGACGACTGCGCGCCCGAGCCCGCGAAGTCCGAACCGGCTGGCGGCGGAGGACGCGCTGCTGGTGCCGCGGCCGAGCCGGGGGCGGGGGGATTCCTGGGGACGCCGGGTCGTGGACGGCTCCCAGCGGAGACAGCGGCAGTGAGTCGCGCAGGCCCTGGATCTGGTACTTTTACCCGGCGG
>NW_006442491.1:40549773-40554697 GCF_000325575.1 Pteropus alecto
CACCCCGGGCCCGCTGCGCTCTGGGGCCCGTGGGCTCCGGGTGCCAGCGCCTTTTGGAGCTGGTCCGGCGGCGGGGGTTTCCTTGCGGCCGGGCCCTACCGGAAGGGCGGTCCTTCGGTGTTTACGTGAATGGGCCATGAGTCCTGGCGTCCAGGGGAAACTGAGGCCTAGAGCAGTTGAGAGACTCGCGGGGGGGCGGGGCGGGGCACATGGATTCGCATCCCAGCCCAGAGCAGGCGCACGTGATCCGTGACTGCACCTAGTCGACCACCTGGGAGAGCTGGGTGTAGCTCTGGGCCTGGGAGCAGAGGGTCGGGGGACGCAGGGGCGGGAGGCCCAGGCGGCCCAGGCTGGGGAGGGACGCTGCTGGAATCTGCCTCTCACGCTCTGGTGGGAGGAAGTGAATTGTTCTCGCAGGTGGAGCATGTGCACCTGTGCCCGGGTCCAGCCCTTTCTGTCTCCGTGAGCCCTGCTGGAGTTGTGCGGGGCGGAAGAACAAGGCAGGGCTGATGCTGGGCGTCGCCTCCCCGAGCTCCTTGTGATGGGGCGCACAGGCTTGCCTTTGACTTTGCCCATGGGAGGGGCTGCCTGAGTTGACTGATGAAGTGGCCTGGCACGAACTGTTGTCGTTGTCCTGGTTTCCATGTCGTAGGGGTTCCTGTGGAGAAGTGTCGTGTCCCAGCACCACGGCTGGCATCATTCCCCTGAGACCCTGAGATGTTCAGAGGGGTCTTTGTCCCAGACCCACACAGCTGCGTTTCAGCCAACTTCTGTGCCCTCCCGAGAACAGGCCAGCATGCCCAAGATAACCCTGAACGGTGTGACAGTGGATTTCCCTTTCCAGCCGTACAAATGCCAAGAGGAGTACATGGCCAAGGTTCTGGAGTGTCTGCAGAAGGTAAAGCCGCAGACCATGGGCTTTGAACGTCGGGCATGGGTCAGTGTGGGTGGAGCTCCAGCAAAGAGCCGACATACTTCCACCTTCCTGTTCACTCTGCCCAGGTCCCACTGGGTCAGAGGTACCCTTCTGGACATGGGTTCAGTCAGAAATAGTGCTGATGTTAGAGGCGATAAGTAAATAAGAAAAGATAGTTTTAGGTGGTGGTTAGTGCTGGGAAGAAAAGATGTAAGGTGATAGGCTCGGAGCACCTTGGGGACTCTGAGGAGGTGGCATTTGAGCTGAGGCCAAGTGACAAGAAACAGCCATTCCTTTGAAGATGTGGAGGTCGTATTTCCACACGAGGGACAGCCGTTGCCAGCCCTCATTTGGAAAGTCTTTAGACCCCAGGGAGTGCAGGAAGGTGGCAGAGGTGCCATTCGCTGCTCTCTGCTGGGTTTCTTAGCTCTCCCTCTGGTACCCTGCTCAGGCGCCAGCCCCCGAGGGCCGAGTGCAGCGGGGCTGGTGGCTGCCGTTGCGTGCGCAGACTCCGGCAGCCGGCAGTGCAGCTTTGCAGAGTGTCCCACTCAGGCTCACGTCTGAGGGCCATCGGGTTCCATCCAGAGTGTGACAGCCTGGACACAGAATCAGACTCGATACTTAATCAGTCATCTTACTGTTTATACGAGGCTGCAAAACACTTTGCAAACTGTTTGCTAAAAAGCGCTGAATTAGCCACAGCTTTGGGTTGGAGAGCCAAGGTCATCCTGTGGAGTGATCTACGTCTCTTAGGGCTTTTGCCACCTGGTGGGCTTCTCTCAGGTGGGCTGGGTGGCCCGCTGCACCTCACCCCATGACCCTGTTCCCCCTCCTCAGAAAGTGAACGGAGTCCTGGAGAGCCCCACGGGCACAGGGAAGACCCTGTGTCTGCTGTGCACCACGCTGGCCTGGCGAGAACATCTCCGCGACGCCCTCTCTGCCCACAAGATCGCTGAGCGGGCGCAAGGGGAGCTCTTCCCGGATCGCCCCTTGTCGTCCTGGGGAAGCGCTGCTTCAGACAGAGATGCCCCAGGTACCACTCTGGTCAGCCCCTCCTGACTCCGTGGGGGTGGAGCGGAGAGGAGCTGAGTGGGCTGTGTCGTCGCTGCCATGTCATTTGTCACCATCCTGGCTGTGACCCTAGGGTCAGAGCCTTGTGGCCCGGTTAGGACACTGCAGATGCCCACTCAGCCCAGTGCCGGTAACGAGTGTCGGGTGTGACGCTTTGCCACCGGAAGGGCCGAGCTAGCCAAGTTCCCCTGGGTTAACCGTATTGAGGACACTCCCTCGTGGAGCCGTGACCATCTTGCTCCCTGTGCCTGGACAGCCTGCTATGCGGACATTCCAAAGGTCATTTATGCCTCCAGGACGCACTCGCAGCTCACGCAGGTCATCAGCGAGCTCCGGAACACCGCCTACCGGTGGGTCAGGCAGCGCTCACGCGGGCGGTGGGGGAGGGGGTTTGGCCTCCGCGTGTGATCGTCGATGGTGTCCTGCCTGTAGCCCACCGTGAGCACACGCTGTGCTCTGGCCGTCCCCAGTGCCCACTGTTTGTGAGGGGACAGCTTTGAGTTTCCACGCCGCTTTTGGCTGCACCCTGAGCTCCTTGCGGCGCTGTTGTGTCAGCTGTGGGGACGGGCGGGCACAGTGGTGCACATCAGGGGTGGGAGACCCTGCTCTGTGTCCAGCCGGCAGAGGTACAGTTACCCCTCCTGGGCTCCCGTGAGGGAGCACGGAGACAGCAGCGTGTCCCCTCCCTCTCACCTGCCCAGTCACCTTGCTTGCTTTTCTGCTCACCCTGGGCCCTGTCTCAGAGAGCCCCTCCCAAGCCTGGGTCACATTCTGGCCATGGCCACCCCTCAACCTGCCGCTGAGCCATTTCTCGGTGCTCCCTGTGTGTGCCCGCACAGCCCATGCTGCTGGCTGGCACTGTGGGCTACTGCTGTCCGGTTCTTGGACCCTTGACTGTGTCCCCAGGCCGAGGGTGTGTGTGCTGGGCTCCCGGGAGCAGCTGTGCATCCACCCCGAGGTTAAGAAGCAGGAGAGCAGCCACATGCAGGTGGGCTCCTGGGCTGCCCCCGTCCGCGGCGGCACTGCTGGGCGATCCTGCCGGGCTCTCCGAGCTCCCTGCCGTGCCCCTGGGCATGGCGGGCCATGAGCTTGGTGGGGCGGAGCTGGCAGGGGGTGGGACAGCACGGCCGGCGGCGGACCCACTAGCCAGCCCAGGGCTCTGTCCTTTCGCGGCCGTCACACTAGCTGGAGCTATGTCCTTTCTCTCCCAGATCCACCTGTGCCGCAAGAAGGTGGCAAGTCGCTCCTGTCATTTCTACAACAACGTAGAAGGTGAGGGGGCTCATGGGTGCTGCTGTGGCCAGTAGCTCAGCACACAGCAGGGAGGGAGTAGAGCGTGTCGCCCTTGAGGGCTGAGCTCAATGGCCTCATGGCCTGCTGGCTCTTGCCCCTTGGGACTCATGCTGTCGCATCCTGCTCAGCTAGTGAGGCAGGTGCCTAGCTTGTCCCTGACTGGGGATCTGTGTTGGGTCACGTGCAGGAGAACTCACACAGTGGGCTTGAGGCAGCCTCGCCTGCATCTGGCAACGTGGATTTGGGGAGTCCCCACCACCTCTGGTAGGAAGGGCTCCCTGGGCCTCAGCTGCTTGCAGACACCTTCTTCCCCCTGGGAGTCGAACTGGGTACCTGCTAGGCAGGGGTGCCCACATGACGGGGTGTCCGGTGAGCTTCCTGGGGTGCAGCATTCTGGGGGAGTTAGCCAGGAACGGTTCCGGAAGCTTGCACCTGGTCTCTGAGACTCTTCCACACACTTCCTCCTTTGTGGATTGTGTGGTGTGTCTCTCACTGCTACACGTCACAGCGTGGGTGTGGCTCTCTCTGAGCCTTGGATGTACTCCCAGTGACTCCTGCAGCCTTTGGCGCTGTGGCGAACAGCCTCATTCAGAGGTGGGTGACAGTGATGAGCACAGGTTCGTGACAGCAGCCGGTTGTGGTGCTGCTTGATATGCGTGACTGCAGGTGCCCATGGCCCTCGGAAAGGGTCCCCTGTGTCTCTGTGCCGACTTTCCTGGGGCCCAGGTGCAGGGGCCGGCACTGGCTCCCGTGCCCTCGCCCCCGCCCCGCTGCTCCCCGCCATGCCGCCGCCCCCTGTGTCAGTCGGGCACCTCGAGCCAGGGGCGATGGCAGAGCGGCCTCTGCGTGGTGTGGTCTTTGCAGTTTCCTGGCTGCAGTCAGGGCTCTGTGGCTTGGGGGTTCAGGGTTCTCTCTGCGTCCTGCGTCAGGGTTGGGACGCAGACTCTGACGCAGAGGTGACACGGGCCCCGGAGCACTCCCGAGGCGTTGGTGGTCCGCAGGCTGCCGTCTCTGGGTTTGGATTGCCCGGTGTGCCAGGCCTGTGTGGGCAGAGGTCGGGACAGCGCTGCGCTCCCAGAGGCCTGAGCTGGGCGTCCTGCCTCCCGGCACAGGCGCCCAGTGCTCTGCCCTTGGAGACCGGGCGGGACTGACCGGGAGTGGGGCCGTGCAGGCTCCATGCCTCCTGCACAGCTCGGCCACTGTGGTGAGGACGGCCAGGCTGCCAGAGCGCACTCCTCGCCCGCTGTTTGTGTGCTGTGTCCTTCTGTCTGGTGGCCCGGGGCACCCTTGGGACAGGTGTGGAGAGTACGTGGGAAGAGTCATTCACCCATTAGGCCTCAGTGACCCGGATGAGGGTGGCCACCAGCGTCTCTGCCTGCGGCATCTGGTCTTAGCCCCAGGCTGGAGACCGCTGACTGCCTCATTCTGTGTCCTCTGCGTCAGGCCCTTGGGTGTCGGAGTCGCCCTGGAGGCCGTTGTCCCGTTCATCGCAGCCCTGCCCCTGCAAGGGCTCTGGCGTCCAGCCTGTCACGCTCAGTGGAGCCGTCCCCCTCTGCCCCACTGTGGCGGCCTCCCCCGCCCATATCCCTGCCAGAGGGGACGGGGTGCAGGCGCTCCATTCACTGTGCGCGGAGCCTTTGAGCG
>NW_006442491.1:40555815-40564365 GCF_000325575.1 Pteropus alecto
CCTCTACTGGTCCAGCCCTTACCGACTGGCTCCCCACCTATACTGCCCTCACTCGCAGGGTCCCTTACCTGGTGGGTCCCTTGCTTGTACTGCTCTTCACCTATAGAGTCCCTCACCTCACTTGGAGGGTCCCTGAGCCGGGAGGCCAGGGAAGGGGTTGGAGCTGAGGGGAGCTTTCAGCTCACAGCAGAGGCGCTGCGGAAGCCAGTGCCCTCTCGCCCCCTGGGCTGCAGACCCCGTCCCCAGTGCCCCAGGCCCGCGTGGCAGAGCAGGGGAGGCTGTCCCAAACGGCCTGCTTGCTCTTTCCCGTTTCTGCCCAGTCCCTAAGCCACCTGCTCTGCTCTGGCTCTTGCTGCTTGGGCTGTTGGGGGATCTGCTCACTGTAAACCTGGGTGTCTTGCTGTGTCTCAGTTCCCCTGCCCCCCCCACATCAGATGGGAGGGTGATGTCTCCAGCAGCTGCCCAGCCCTCAGAGGGGAGTGAGGGGAGGGCAGGGACCCAGAACGGTCTGAGAGGAGAGGGCAGTTATATGGGAGGAAGGAGAGAGACATAGAGCTAGAACCTGCCTGGCCTAGGTCCTTGGGAGCCAGCCCACCAGCAGCGTCTCCACACCAGGCAGCCCTTGGGGGCCCTTCTTGCTGCAGCCCCTCCCCCTCAGCTCCTGGCTAGCTGCACAGCATATAGATTGGGTGCTCAGTTGCTAGCTGATCAGTTGCTATGGCACTGCTGAGTGGATGGCTCTTCCCCCTCCCCTCAACTGCTGTCTCTGGGCACTTTGGGGTTGGGTCACCGCTGAGGGCCCATTGTATTCTGGCCTCTGCACTTTAAGGCTGGGCCTGGCGCCTGCCACACTGGGGCCGGAGCCAGGGCAGTCTCCACATGCAGCTGCCTTGAGACCCTCTGGGCTGCTTGTCAGAGGGTCCCCCAGTCCTGCCCCACAGGGCGTGGGCCTTGGAGTTGCTGGGTTAGAGCAGCTCCCAGCAGCTTCTGTTGGCCCAGCTGGGGGCCTGCGCCCCTTCTTGAGAAGGAGCCTTGGGGTGCTTGGACCTGGGCAGACACACAGGACAGACACCTGTGTCCTTGGGAGCATCGGGGCAGCAGTGACAGACTAAGCAGCTCCCCTTGGTCCCCGTGGTCCCTCGGCCCTCCTGGCAGCCGCCTTCTGGGTACAGAGCAGGGTGCCCTCGGGGTCACTTTAGGTTTGGAGCCCTCCCTTGAGACCCACAGGACAGGGATTCTGTCTGGTGGGTCCCCAAGGGGCTGGGTGCCCCAGTTCTGCCCTGAGGGAGGGTCTCAGGGTGGTTGTGACCTACCGCGTGCTGCGTCCCTGGGGTCTGGGGGACTCAGTGGGCCAGAGGCATGTGCTGACCTCCGCCTGTGCCCCCAGAGAAGAGCCTGGAGCAGGAGCTGGCCACCCCCATCCTGGACATCGAGGACTTGGTCAAAAGTGGCAACAAGCACAGGTGAGACCCTGCAAGGCTGCTCTCCCTGTCCTAGGCCTGTTCTCCCGTGACTCGCGGGGGCACATTTTTTTCCCTTTGTTTGCCTTTTTAACCATGGAACTAATAGATGTTCTGTGTGGAAAAGCGTGAGTGGGCCTGAGGACCAGAGAGCGAGAGGGGACCCGCGCTCCGTCCCGCCCCCTGCCCCCCGCAGGCGGCGGCTGTGTGAGGCGGACGCTCGCTGGCGACCTCTCAGAGCATCGGGGCTTCAAATTGTGACGCGTCGTTTCTGCCCATCTCACTGACCTGCCCGGGAACGGGTGGGGTTTTGGTTTGATGGGCTTTTAGTAGGTGAGCCACTCCCAGCATCGAACACCGGTGGCGTCAACGGCAGTGCAGCAGACCCCGGGGCTGGCCCTAGGCTCCGGCTCCCGTCCGAGCCCCTGCGCACGATGCAGCAGAGGAGGCCGCGTTCGGCCCGCTGGGGGCCGTGGCCCGCTGTCAGTGCCGCTGTCAGTGCCGCACGGCTGGAGCGCCTGCTCCCGCCTCAGCTTGCGGGAGCACCGCCGGGGCGCTGGCAGCTGCTGCGCGCTGGCTCATGGCGCCCTCTCTCGGTGCTGCCCAGGCTGTGCCCATACTACCTGGCCCGGAACCTGAAGCAGCAGGCCGACATCGTCTTCATGCCCTACAACTACCTGCTGGACGCCAAGGTGAGGCTTCTGCCTGCGTCACTGATGACCCCTGACGTCGGGTGTCCTGGGGTTGTGAGGGCCGTCAGAGCTTCAGCTGATCCGGGTCCTGGGGTGAGACCCTCTCTTGGAGCAGCGGGCACACGTGGGGAGACCGCCCCCCTCAATGGTCAGAGCTTGGAGCCCACAGGAGTGGGGGGCGGGCTGGTGGCAGTGATGAAGCCGCATCGTGTGGCTGCTGCTGGGCTGGCCCTGCCCCAGTCCTGGCAGCTGTGAGCCTGGCTCTCTGGTCAGACACTGAGGCGGCCCAGGGAGTGGCTGGTGGCGAGGCCTCGGGATGCATGCATACGTGCCTGTGTCACCCTCCCATTCTCATGCAGGGGTGTCCCCCTGCCTGTTTCAGTGGCTCGGACTTCAGGTAACGACAACCTGCAGACGTCCCCCGTCTGGGGTTCAGGTTGATTGAGCCACCATGCTGGGCATGGGTCTGGGTGCTGGGAGGCAGCAGGGAGCAAAATGAGCATCGTGTGTGGAGCTTTACTTCCGGCGGGGTAGACCGCAGGGCTCAGCCTGAGCCGGCAGGACCTGAGGGCTAGAGGGTGTCAGCATGGGGCGAGGCGGCGCCAGCACCAGCAGGGCGGCCCTGGGCCGGTGAGCCGCAGGGGAGTGGTGGGCACCCTGATGCCTGGAACCCTGCCTAGAGCGCGTGGCTAAAGCAGGGGGTGGCGGGGTGCAGGAGCCTGCTGGGGGCCCGGCTCTGGCACCGAGAGCCTGCCATTGGCGAGCAGGCGCATGTGATGCTCCCAAACCTCACTTTCAAGCTGGCTGCTCGGGCCTGGGCCCCAGCTCGGAGCAGTTGTATCAGAACTGACCAGCTGCTTCCAGGAACTCAAGGAGAGGCAGAGGGTCACAGAGCCGGACAGCATTGACAGAGAAGAGCAGGTGGGCAGCTCACTCCTGATGGCGAGACTCACCGCAGAGCCCGGAAACTTGGTGTGGCGAGTCCAGGACGGGCCACTTGCGGGCACTTGGTGTTCGACAGACTTGCCCGGTATTTTGGTGGGAAAGGCGAGGCGCTTCGTGCTGTCCACAGTGGTACTGGAGTAGCTGGATGTCTGTGTGAGAGGAAGTGGGCCTCGGCCAGCACTTCCGGCACGTCACGGGGAACAAACACAGACACGAGAGCTGCAAGGCCAGGACGCCTCTGAGAGGACCTGGCAGGGGCAGGCCGGGATCGCTTGGCCACACAGGGCACTCGCCGCAAAGGAAAAAGTCGAACTGTTCTTCGCACTTTAAAGCCTCGCGTGCTTGGAGGAGTAAGGAGAGTCGAGCACATCGGAAGGCGAGTCACAGGGAGGAGAGCGCTCCTGGCACACCTGTCTTCAGAGGGCCGCGCTCGAGGCGCGCAGCGCTCTCGGCACTCGACAGAAGCCCAGCCAGCCGTTGGACGAGGCCCGAACAGACGCCCACGTCATGGAAGGGGCCAGCCGAGTCAGCCACGCGCAGAAAACGTTTCGCAGATGCAGATGAAACGCCCGGGCTGATGGCGCCGTGTCCCACCGACGTGGCTGAATTTAAGACCTAAGCTGAGTGCCGTGGGTGAGGACGGGGCGCCCCGGAGGTTCACCGTCACAGTGGGGAGGAATGGCGCCCTACCCTGGAAAAGCCACGGCATTCTGGAGCTTTCACAATCACCAAAGCCAGGAGACAACCGTGTCCATCGACAGGCGATGTCCCTGAAACAGCCACATGCTGGTCTTAGGAGTCTGTGCTCACGCGGGAGCCCCGGCGGGCTGGCTTTGTCCCAGTCTGCCAGCACGGGCAGACTCGGTGTCTGCTCGCAGGAAGCTGGTCGGAGGTCGTGTGGCAGGGATGTTGTCTCCTGCTTTGGGTGGTGGCTGCGCGGTGCACACAGGTCTCAGAACTCAGCTGCACACTTAAAACGGGCACTTTATTTGTGAAGATTAAAATTCAAATTAAGTTGATGACGAGAAGTACAGGTACCAGACCCGCCCTGAGATCACCGCCCTCACACCCTGGGAGTTAAAATAAACCTCCTCTCCAGGCGTGCGCCGGGCAGAGGGCGCTGGTCTTTCTGTGGCTGTGCAGCGTGTCGTGGCAAGGGGCCACGGGCTTGCTCCTTCGTGCCGTGCAAGTGTCACCAGGATGGACGTGGGTGGGCAGTGCCCGGCAACCGTGGCCGTGGTCAGGAGACGGCCTGTCCCCACATCCTCTGGCGGTGTGGGACTCGCTCAGGTGGGGAGTGCCTCCCCGAACCTCTCCCTGCCGGCCGCGTGCCTTAGTCTCCCCTCCGCGGGCTCCCTGGGGGCGGCGGCTCCCCGGCACTGCAGCCCCGCTCCCTTCCCTCTTGCTGTAGAGTCGCCGGGCACACAGCATCGACCTGAAGGGGACAGTCGTGATCTTCGATGAAGCTCACAATGTGGTGAGTGTCGGGGCGGCCGTCCTGAGGCCTTCCTCCTGCCCACCTCCCTGTGGAGAGCAGTGCAGACCTTTCTGTCCCAACTGCTGTGGCCCCGGCTCTCAAGGCCAAGCAAATCTAGATGTCACCGGCATGCCCTGCCCCCCCGTTCACGTGGCCTCTGTGGGCGCCCCGTATTTCCAGGAATGGCAGCCTTGACCAGGGCACTGAAGGCAGGCCACTTGGGGCAGCCGCGCAAGCTCTGGAGCCTGGGGCGGCTGTGCGAGAGCTTGGCGTCCTGAGTTGGTGGCGGCCATCCCCAGCCCCCACTCGGTTCCAGGCACTTGTGAGGGATGATGGGCCTGGTGGGCCAGAGCTGGCTTTTGAGAGCAGCTAGAAATCTTGAGGTTTTAATGGGCAGTTTTCATTTATGGCGTTGTTGGCAGCTCAAGCAAAGTGGTGTTCCAACACCAGTCTGGGTCAGGTGGCCATCTTGGGGCCCATTTGTCACTTGGCCGTAAAGGCCGTGGGGCGAGGCCTGAGAACACTCCGCTTCCTTCATCTCCTGCATCCCAGCCCCCCGCGCCCCGTAACACGGTGTGCTTGCGCTCTCAGGAGAAGATGTGTGAGGAGTCGGCGTCGTTTGACCTGACCCCCCACGACGTGGCTTCCGGACTGGACATCATAGACCAGGTTTTGGAGGAGCAGACCAAGGCGGCACAGCACGGCGAGCTGCACCTGGCGTTCGGTGTGGAGTCTAGCGCAGGTGAGCTTCCGGGCGGGACGCGCAGACGGCGAGAGCGGGCCTCAGGTCCTGGAGGCCGAGTCGGCGCAGGGCCCTTTCTCGTTGGTGTTCGAGGACAATGTCAGCTTCTTCAAGAGGCTTCTCGGGGCCTCGCAGACCAGAGGGTGGGTACCGCCCAGTTAGTCATTCTGGCGTTTTCCGAAGACCTGCCTTTTCTAGGCAGCATGTACTTTCCCTGTACTGTATAAAAGGAAAACAAACGTGTTAACCACAGAAACACTTCACTGACCTGTGAGCACCGTCCACACGGAGCCCCCCACAGACTTCTGCCCGGCGTTTCCTCAGGGGGCGCAGTGGCCACGCAGAAACCCGGTGGGCGTGGTTCGGCCACCCACTTGGTCTCTGCTGGCGGCTGGTGAGGGTCGACTTGCTCAGCCAGAGCCCGCTGTGGGGCGGGTTCCCGGCGGCGGCGGCTGCAGGTTGCTGGCATGCATGGTCGGCTGTGCGCCTCGGCGTGCGGCTCAGGCACGCGTGGTCTCATGTCACCGTCTTCTCACAGTCACCGACATGAGCAGACTTCGGAGAGCAGGGCTCCCCGCCGGCTCCCTCTTTGCCCTCCTTGCCCAGGCGCCTTCTTCTGACCTCGCGTGCGTCTCTGGCTCCCTTTGACCCACTCATTCGTAAATGGCATTTGTTCGTTTAGCACGGAAGTTTTCAAATGTTTTGCCTTCAGGATGCTTTAAGTTCTTAAAACTCACTGAACTTGTTTTATGTAGGTTACATCTATCGGTAATCACTGAATTAGCAATGAAGACAAAGTTTTTAAAGATATAGTTATTCACTTAAATAATAAATTGTTACATGTTACTTAAGTTTCCTAGGGCTGCTGAGTGGTGTAAAGTGACAGAAACTGATCCTTTCACAGTTCTGGGGCCAGAAGTCTGAGATCCAGGTGTGGGCAGAGCTGGCTCCTTCGGGCCTGTGGTCCAGGCCTCTCTCTCAGCTTCTGGCAGCTGCTGGCGGTCCTTGGCTTGTAGACGCATCGCTCCAGTCTCTGCTCCATCTTCACGTGGTCTCACCTTAGTGTCTGTGTCACTGGGCTGGGGCCCATCCTGGTCCTCTGTGACCTCATCTTTACTCGGTCACATCTGCAGAAACCCCGTTTCCAAGTAAGGTCTCATTCACAGGTGTAAGAATAGACTGCAAGTGTATCTTTTTGGAGGATGCAATTCAATCTATAACAAACTAACATAAGTAACGTTTTTCTTGAAAAGTAACTTATAACTTAAAAATTAGACGAGTAGCATTGTTTTGCAAATCTCTTTCCTACCTGGCTTATTGGCAGACAGATCTTACACTTTCTGCTTTTGATCTGATGCGGTATCACCTTCAGGTACTGGTCCCAGTTCCTACCGCTGCTGCGACAAATCACCACAGACTCGGTGGCTGGAAGCAACGCAGCCTTGGCATCTGACAGTTGTTAGAAGTGCGAAGTAGGTCGGCAGGGCTGCCCTCCTTCTGGGGACTCTGGGAGGATCCTGTTCCAGCTTCCAGAGGCACCGCATCCTTGGCTTGTGGCCTCGTGTCACTCGGATACCTGCTCCGTTCGTTGTCCTGTCTCTGACTCGGACCTCTTGCCTTCCTCCTGTAAGGACCTGTGATGGCATTTGGGGCCCAGCTGGGTGATCAGGCTCACCTCCCATCTCAAGATCCTTAACGTCATGACGACTGCGAAGTCCCTTTTGCCACAGAAGATGATATACTCACAGATAACGAGGATGAGGGTATGGACATGTCAGGGTGACCGTCAGCCTCCCCGACTCAGCCTCTGGAAAATGGGAAAAGGCAAATAGCACACTGTCACTGCTGTTTAGCAGTAGTGACACCACGAAAATAGGTTTGGCCTTACAGTATCCTGACAGGTGTCAGGGCCCCGGTCCCTTAGCCACGCCTGACGAGCTGCCGTTTATGTAACCAGCTCCCCGTGGCAGGAATTTCTAAGAGCTGCATCCAACACTGGGATACACGTGTCTGGGTAAACAGGTGGGTGTTTTTCTAGGAAGTTACCTAGAAGTGGCTATCTGGGCCATTGGTTGTGCACCTTAAACCTCGTTATTCTAAAGTTGCGTTTTGTGTTAAGAGTCAGGTGTTCTTCGGGGCTGCTCTCCTCGCGGCCCGGCCGCCACGCAGTGTGCAGAGCGTTGATTTTCCTGCGTCGGCGCTGACGCTCTGTCGGGCCGTTACCGTGCGCTGCATCTGTCCCTGCTCGGCTGTCTCCCCCGGGGCCGCACGCGGTGGCTCCGCCCCGAGTTCCAGACTGCGCGCTCGCTCCCCAGTCCTTCTATCTGTTCTTCTTTGACTTAAAAAAATTCCCCCTTTACCTCCTTTTTTTAAAATTGAGGTAAAATTGGCACACGAGTTTCAGACGTGCCACACAACGATTCAACATTTGTCCCCCCCCTTTCCTCTAAGGCAGCGGTCCCGACCTTTTTGGCACCAGGGACCGGGGCTGCTGTGAGAATCTAGTGCTGAGGATCTGAGGCGGAGCCGAGGCGGTGATGCCAGCTCTGGGGAGCGCCGCAAACACAGACGAAGCTTCGCTCACCAGTCACCTGCTACGTGGCCCGCTCCCTGACGGGGTCGGGGCCCCCTGGCCTAAGGCACCGTTGGCGTCACATATTCGCTTCTGTGTTCTTTCTAATGCAACTCTTTTAAAATGAGTTTTGTTTTCTAGTTCCATTCGAGTTCCGTCACTTCCTTTCTGAGTTTTTGGAAGTCGATCTGTGTGGTGGTTTCGGGTCTCGTATCATGTTCTAAACGCTCGTTTGGTTTTTCTGAGCACCATTTTCAAGCAGTGTCAAGCAGACAGAGCTTTGCTGGTAGAACTCCGGCTCATCCTCCCCAGGCTCATCCTCGCCAGGCTCCCGCTTGCCAGCGCCCTGTCCCATGTCACGAGTCCCCCTCCACGAGGACAGGCGGTCTTGCTCTGCACTCTCCAGGGACGCCCCCTTCCCTGTGTCTCGGCGTGTTTCCTGGGAACAGGGATGTTCTCCTGTGGCCAGTGCAGGACACAGGTGGGCGGTCGCCAACGCTGCGCTCCTGTCTGATGGCGGAGCGCATCTGAGGCTTCCAGCTGCCCTTGTCACCGCCCAGAACCCCGCCAGTGGGACGTCCCGGCCCGGAAACCGAGTGCTGTCCTGCGTCTGCTCTCTGGGGTGTGATCTGTCTGGACAGTGGCTCAGATGCCACATTTCA
>NW_006442491.1:40565164-40567749 GCF_000325575.1 Pteropus alecto
CCCCTTTCCTAAGGCAGCGGTCCCGACCTTTTTGGCACCAGGGACCGGGGCTGCTGTGAGAATCTAGTGCTGAGGATCTGAGGCGGAGCCGAGGCGGTGATGCCAGCTCTGGGGAGCGCCGCAAACACAGACGAAGCTTCGCTCACCAGTCACCTGCTACGTGGCCCGCTCCCTGACGGGGTCGGGGCCCCCTGGCCTAAGGCACCGTTGGCGTCACATATTCGCTTCTGTGTTCTTTCTAATGCAACTCTTTTAAAATGAGTTTTGTTTTCTAGTTCCATTCGAGTTCCGTCACTTCCTTTCTGAGTTTTTGGAAGTCGATCTGTGTGGTGGTTTCGGGTCTCGTATCATGTTCTAAACGCTCGTTTGGTTTTTCTGAGCACCATTTTCAAGCAGTGTCAAGCAGACAGAGCTTTGCTGGTAGAACTCCGGCTCATCCTCCCCAGGCTCATCCTCGCCAGGCTCCCGCTTGCCAGCGCCCTGTCCCATGTCACGAGTCCCCCTCCACGAGGACAGGCGGTCTTGCTCTGCACTCTCCAGGGACGCCCCCTTCCCTGTGTCTCGGCGTGTTTCCTGGGAACAGGGATGTTCTCCTGTGGCCAGTGCAGGACACAGGTGGGCGGTCGCCAACGCTGCGCTCCTGTCTGATGGCGGAGCGCATCTGAGGCTTCCAGCTGCCCTTGTCACCGCCCAGAACCCCGCCAGTGGGACGTCCCGGCCCGGAAACCGAGTGCTGTCCTGCGTCTGCTCTCTGGGGTGTGATCTGTCTGGACAGTGGCTCAGGTGCCATCTTTCACAGCCTGGATATTCTTGATGAGGAGTCGTGATCACGTTGAGTGGCCTGCAACTTGAATGTGTCTGCTGCGTCCTGATGATTCGATGTGGGTTACGCGTTGGGGGCAGGAATACACCAGAAGCGATGTACGCACAGCCCATCATGTTGCAAGGCTCAGCCCTTGTCTGTCGCATTGTTGGTGAAAATAACTTTATCACTGGTTAAGTGGTGGCGTACCTGGTTTTCTGCTGCGTGTAATTCTTGAGTGATGAATTAATGATTACTGTGACGTTTGCAAAATGGTGAGTCTTCTTGTCCCTTCGTGCCTTCCGTTTCTGAGTCGGGATTTCCGTGTGGGGGTGCTCTCTGGCTTGCCAGACTGGCATGGGCACAGTGCTCACGCCTGCAGCTCCGGTCCGGTGCGCCGCCCCGCTTAGCCGGTGCCCTCCCCACGGCTGTAGCCCCGTTCTGGGTGCTGAGAACGCAGCTTCCGTTGGGCTCAGTGTTTTACTTACTTATTCGATCCTCAAATACCCAGACAGTTGTTCAGAATCACTAACCCACCCATTCGAAGTGCAAGTCCACTCACTGGAGTTAGATGTTGGTCCACATCCCTTTTGTCCTGAGCCTGAGAGCACGTAGTCAGAAGACATTATTCACAAGTTTCTCAGGTCATTTCCTCTCGCTTCACTGTGGTTATAGCATTAACTTTAGGCTAATCTGTTTCTGCTTTTCTCCATTCACGTTGATTTTATTACTACTGTGCGTGCGTGCGTGTGTGCGTGCGTGCGTGCGTGCGTGCGTGTGTGTGCGCGCGCGTGCGTGTGTGTGTGTGCGTGTGTGTGCGTGCGTGCGTGTGTGTTGTGCGTGCGCGTGCGGTTCCAGAGGTCTGAGTCGCGGTGTGCTGGAGAGAAGTGTCTTGCTAGTCTCTGGCTCATTCTCTGCTTTCGCAGCTGTGTCTCGTTAACTTTCTTCTTTTGGTTTCTCTTCCCTTGTTTTTTTTACGCTCTCCTTTCCCGCACTTTGCACGTTCTTGTTTGTCCTTCCCTGTTTGCCGCCTCGTGTGTTCTGGGAATGCCTCCCTGGAGAGACGTCCTGTTCTTTCTCCAGCTGCCGGCCTCCCTCCTCTGGGTCCCCTGTGTATCCCACTGTTTTTATGGCGTTTGGGTTGTTTCCAGAATTTTGCAACCACAAACAATGCGGTAATGAGTAACCTAGGGTGTGCGTACTTGCGTCATGCTTGAGGTATTTCTTCAGGGTGAATTCCCAGAAGTGGGGCTGTGGGTCAGCAGGTGAGCGCGTGTCGGCTGCCGTTAGTAGTGCGGACGCCTTGTCGTGGCAGCAGGGAGCCAGTGTGCGTGCCCGCCAGTAGTGGGCGCCAGTGTCTGTCTTGGCGGCCGTGCCACCGGAACGTCATGCCAGGCTCTTTAATTCTTGCTGCTTTGACAGACGAGAAATGGATCTGTGTGTAATTCTGATTTGCTTTTCTCGTACAAGTGAAACTGAACCTCTTCAGTCGTGTGAGGGCCTTTTCTTTTGATAAGAGCCATCCTGATGAGTGCGAAGTAGATGTTTTCACCTAGTGTCCTTTTCTGTCCCAGGACACCAGTCGTCACCTCTTGTCGCCTGCTCTAGTCTATGACAGTTTCTCGGACCTCCTTGTTTTTGAGAACCGTGACGGGTTGGAGGGGGAGTGGTTAGTTGTTTGTAGACCGTCCCTGAATTGGGGTTTGTCTGATGCTTTCCTTATAGAGTTCCTGGGGTTGTGGGATTCAGGAAGAGCACAGATGCAAGGTGCCCTTTTCGTCAC
>NW_006442491.1:40567762-40570957 GCF_000325575.1 Pteropus alecto
AGCAGGATTTATGATGCTGGTTTCGACTTGGTCGCCTGGCTGAGGCCATCTTCGTCAGGCTCTCCGCACGGCTCCCTTTCTCCTGCTCTGCACGGCGTCCTCTTGGGAGGAGGCCGAAGGAGCGGGGTCACCCACCTCGGTGTCCGTCCCCGTGACTGTGCACGAGGCAGTGGTTTCTTGGAAATGACACCAACAGCACAGACACCAAAAGGAGAAACAGATGAATTGGACATCGTCAAAACTAACAACTTCTGTGCTTCAGAGGACACCGTCTGGAAAGCAAAGAGCGCGCAGAGCGAGGGGGATTTTTACCATCCGCACATCTGTTAAGGGCTATGTATTTAACATATGTAAGAAACTCTTACAGCTCTGCACAGAGACAGCCCAGGTAAACCGGGCGAAGGGCATGAGCAGACACGTCTTCAGGGGAGATGCGCAGACAGCGGTGCGCACGAGACGACGTGGCGTTGGTTGTCAGGGAGGTGCGAGTCCATACCACGGGGATGCACCGCTTTACACCCGGGGGGATGGCTGCGGTTAGTACGAGGAGCAGTGACAAGTGCTGGCAGAGACGTGGGACAGTCAGCCCCTCCCTGCTGCGTCACCGCCAGACAGAGCAGCGTGGCCGCTGCGGAGGACAGACAGTCCCTCGCCCAGCTGCGTGTGAGTGGCTCCGTGCCAGCGCACAGCCCCACCGTCTTGGTGCTGCAGGCCGCAAGGCCATGCGAGGCGCCAGCGGTCGGCTTCGTCCGGCCTCATCCTGGCCGCGCCCGGTCAGGCGGCCGCGCCCGTCGGCTAGACTCAGTGGCCGGTGTGCTTTCTGACCAGGAGGAGTGGTGGCTGGTTCTCTCTGTCTGACGTACCGTCGTCTCCTGGGTGCCTGGGCCCGTGCATCCGGGCCTCGCAGGGCGGGGACGTGCTGACTCTGTTCAGTTGGTCAGCAGGACTGCGTTTATCAAGCCGCTCTTCACCTCCCTTGCTGTTGGGAGCACCGTTCCTACAGGAAAGAGAATAAATGCTGAATGTTTTCTCTTTTGCTTTCCCAGTTTTCAAATTTGGAGGTTTTTAATTTGTTCCCAACTTATTATTGGTCCCTCGTGACCCTCGGGAGGGGAGCGGTGTTTACTGTCATCCATGGGCACGTGTGTCTAAACACAGGTGATGCTTTCGGTCTGTCGTTAAGTCACGTCGTGATTGAACTCAGCGGTCTCGTCTTCTGATGTCCTCACACGGGCCCCTCTGTCCTTCTGGCCCCAGTAGTCATCGACGGGAGTCACGACGCCCCACCTCACCCGAGCTTTTCCTGCCCCTGACTGGAGTCAGCCGTGCCTCTGAGGAGTCCTGGTCGCTCTTAATGGGGGATGGCGTCTCAAGGCCCACAGTGGGGGCACTGGGACGCTCTTTGTTGCTGGGTCACTCACTGTCTCAGGCGAGACACCCCATGAGCTCATACTGCTGCTTCCAGTTCGCGTCCGGCTGTGAGGACCAGAGCCTCTTTTCTCCTGTGTCCCACCCTTCGCACCGGCCCCTGCGCCGAGACATAGCTGGTCCACGGGAATGACGCAGACTGTGTCTGCTGCCTTTGTCTCTCCCAGGGCTGAACATGGAGCTGGAAGACGTCGCCAAGCTGAAGAGTAAGTGCCGTCCGCCCGCCCTGCTGTGGCTGCGGGGGGCTGTCCCTGACCGCCCCTCGCCCCGCAGTGATCCTGCTTCGTCTGGAGGGGGCCATTGATGCTGTCGAGCTGCCTGGAGACGACAGAGGTGTCACCAAGCCGGGGAGGTGAGGGACCGGGAGGTGGCCCCTTGCCCCCAGGCCTTGGGTGGTGAGTGGTGGGGCTCGGTCCTGGCAGCGTTCCTCCAGCCTGGGTTGCCGAGTGGGTGTCGCAGGCTTTATGTGCCAGCGAGGTCTGTTCTGGTTCTGGAGGCCCAAGAGGGCCACCGACCGCATGCAGGGAGGACCGTACGCACGAGCTCCTGGCCCTGCGGGCCCGAGTCTCCTGCTCTGCGTCCGTGCCTCTGGTGCTCAGCCACCTTGCAGGTGCCTTTTAGAACGAGAAAGACACCTGCTTCCAAGCATGCTTTCTGTTGGGACGAGAGCGCAATCACCCTGTGGCTTCTAGTGGGCCCAGAGTGTTCTGAACGGTCCCCAGGCGCTGGCCTTCTCAGCAGCCCAGGGCAATGGGGTGCATTTCCCATAGGCAGGTGCTGGGTAGTGGTCTGGGGCTGCTTGTACCTCCTTGCTACAAGCTGCTGGCAGCGCTGGGATCCAGGCCCAGGTTGTCGAGGGTTGGAATGTTCTGAAATGTTCTGGAGTGCCGGGCTGCCTGCTTGCTCTACTGTGCTCAGACCCTCGCAGGGCCCCTTGTTGCCTCCCAGGTGAACCGAGCCCCTCAGCCTGCCCTGCCCCGCCACAGCGCCCAGGCCTGGCTTCCCTCCAGAGCTGCTCTCTGGGGGCGCTGCCCAGAGCCACCACCTCAGGGAGGCCCTCATGAGCAGGTGTTGGCACCTCATTTGGGACCCGAGCCCTGGGACGCCATGGTCTCCCTCCCCACCAGGGCTCCTGAGGGTAGAGGCCTGTCGCTTCCGTGGGCTCAGAGCTTGTTTCTGAGTGAGGAGAACTCGGGAAGCCGTTGGCTGTGGGGCTCCCTGAGCGCGGCTGGGCTCTGTGGGGCCTGAGCCTCCTCTCTCCCCACAGCTTCATCTTTGAGCTGTTTGCCGAGGCCCAGATCACGTCTCAGACCAAGGCCTGCATCCTGGACTCTCTGGACCAGATCATCCAGCATCTGGCAGGACGTGAGTCCCCGCCCCGTCTGCGCCCGCCTGGCACTCCTCTGCCCTTGGCTTGAGGTCGCAGGCTGCTGCCTGCGCTGAGTGGGGCTTGAGCTCCCTTCCTGTCAGCACTGGTGCCATGTGAGCGCCATGCTCTGTGCAGCATGGCCTGGCGTCCCCGTCCCCAGTCAGCTCTCTTGAGGAGCGGGAGGGGCCCGGGCCGGTCACTGAGCTGTTCACTGCTGGGCTCGGGTGGTGGGAGGCAGTGGCGGGGCAGCCCCACCTTACCAACCTTGGCCTGCTGGGCTTCCGGAGACGTGCAGGGAAGGGCCAGCCCGCTGCCCATGAGGGTGTGCCCCGTGGCCACACAGGCGAGGTCGAGCTTGGCGCCATCCGGCTGGCTCGTGGCTCCTGGTCAGACGGGGG
>NW_006442491.1:40570977-40573628 GCF_000325575.1 Pteropus alecto
GCAGCCGCTGCTCCCACAGGTGCAGGGCTGTTCAGCAACACGGCGGGGCTGCAGAAGCTGTCAGACATCATCCAGGTAGGATGGGCTTGTGACCAGGACAGGACGGCCCGTTTCCTGGTCGAGGTGGGGGGCGTCGTGCTGCTGCGTGTGTCCAGAGTGAAGGCTGGAGGGCAGGGGCGAGGCGCCCGCCCTGCATGCTTCCTCTCTGCAGCCTCGGGCTCGTTTCTGGAGTTTCTGTGGCGGGTGCAGCCAGCCGCCCGCGCCTTTTCTCGAGTCCTTTCCTTTTTTCTTTTTTAGGCGAGGCGACCCTTGGTTGACCTCACAGATTGCAAGGATCTTGTCAGCTTACAATCCCTTATTTTTTATTTTTTCCTCCTACAGCATCTGGTCTTCCTAGGTGGTTTCCCATTTAAGGACTAACCAGGCCCGACCCTGCTTAGCTTCCGAGATCAGACGGGATCGGGCTTGTTCAGGGTGTCATGGCCATAGACTCGAGTCTTTTCCTGAAGCGACTTCTCAGAAGGAAGTTGTAGCATGGGTAGGGCGGGGGGTGCTCTGTCCCCCAGCCCCATGTCTGGCTATGCCAGAGAGGCACTCAGTTAGATGTGGGGTGATGATGTTCAGGCAACACCTGTGATCCCAGGTAGGGCCTATGGGGCTGGAGGTCAGAGTCAGTGGATGTGGTCCCCAAGTCCCCCGCCCCCACACTGGGCCAGACCAGCCTCTCTCTGGGCACCACTTTAGGATGGGGTGGGAGCCCCTCATCTGCCACATGCAGATCCCTGGCCAGGCAACCCGTCATGCCTCAGGGCCGCTGGACACGGCCGCTTCCTGTCCCGTGTGTCCAGCTGTCCTCAAGTGCAGCTGAGCCGCTTCCTCAGCTCAGATGGATGACCCAGAGCCCACTTTCCCTCAGCTGAGTGGCCTCCCCCTCACCTCAATGGGCTCTTCTGTAGAAGACTCTCAGTGGCCATTAGTCCTTGGAAAGCCCTGAGCACAGGGGTCCCCCCCCGGACACTGCTTATGGAGGAGATTTGTCCCCCTGCAGACTCTGGAGCCCAAACCGCTTAGCCATAGGCTTGGAGTTTCCTTTGGCAGCTGCTCTGAGTAGCCTGTGGCGGAGGAGTCAGTGTCCCCTGCCTGCTCAGGGTAGCCTGCAGTGATGTGCATGCTGTCTTTCCAGCTGGAGGTGTGACTAGCAGGTGCTCATCCCACACCTGATTCCTGAGTACCTGTGGTGCCAGCCCAGGCTTTCCCCCGATGTGGGTGTGCTGGGCGGGCACGGACAGGGTCACAGGACATGCCGCTGGCCTCAGTGGGGCAGAGGGCTGGCCAGACAGGCAGCCTGTGGACACATGAGCAGGACGCACCTCTTCACACCCTCATGGTTTGTACCAGACAGAGGGTCTAAAACTGACCCAGCTGGGGACTAGACTAGGCCAGCCTCAAGAGGGACGGCAGGCAGTGAGAGGGGGACGCCTGGGACGGTGTGACATCTGCTGACCTGTGGAACCAGCCCCGACGGGATGCTGGCGGTCCCTGGGGGTGTGGGAGGCCCAGATGCCACCACGCATGGCCCTACCGCAGGCCCAGTGAGCATCAGGCAAGACAGGGTGGCCCTGAGCCACGTGGACAGGCCGCACACAGCCCAGACGGGCAGCCATGCAGAGTGGAAGGGGTCGTGTAGCCCTGGGAGCTGGTGAGGAGCAGGCGAGGGAGATGGAGGCCACAGCAGAGCCAGGTGCCATGGGCAGGTTGCCGCCAGGCAAGGGAGCTGGCCATGGTCTAGAGCTGCCCACTGTCCCTTGAGGTGTGAGGTCGGCGCCTCGGCTGCCGACTGCTCAGGGCTGCATTGGGCTCGGGGGGACGTCGGGTGTGCTTTCCGTGTCCGCAGGCGCGCTGTTGGTACGACGTGAGGCCAGGCTTCGGCGCTCCGGACAGTGCCACCGGCTTCGGGCGCCGCGCCGTGGGTGCTTCGCCCTCGCGGACGGCACCGTGCAGCCGCGCTCTGGGCAGCTCTGACACGAAGCGCCTGTGTGTGCCTGGCCCTCTGCCTCGCTTGCCCACTGATGGGGTTTCGGGGTCTTCCCAGCTGTGCCCCTCAGTCCCGCGTCCCATTAGCCACTTGTGTTCTCTGGTTCACGTTCCCGTTGTCTGGCGCGTGTCCCCCGGGTGCCTCACGGTTTATTCGGTGTTCCTTTGCCGGGTGTCTTGCGTGTGTTTGGCTAGTCACAGTTCCATCCAAATCACCTTTCCCTGAGTCACTTCCTGTCGCTGGCTCGTAGGCCTTCATCCGTCCGGGTGCTAGCTGTGGCCCGCGCGCTCCGTCCACGGAGCCTCTGTCTTCTCTGTGTCTACGGAGGACTCGGTGGCGTAGGCTCCCTGTTCTCAGCTCACACCCCCTTCTCCCAGCCCCCACCCCAGGCCCTGGAGTGAGGGCGGAGAGTGGGCTGCCCCCTGGGCCTGCGGAGGAGGGGGTCATGGCGGGGAAGGGGGAAGGCAGGTGTGAACTGCTGCCCCTCAGCCTGGGGTCTCGAGCCAGGGATGCTGTGGGGCGAAGGCAGGGGCAGGTGACGACAATGCCCTGAGCCACGTCAGGCTTGCCGTGCCTGGGGACTGCGCAACAGGAGCGTCGCCTCTGGTGTTCCTGC
>NW_006442491.1:40573803-40592377 GCF_000325575.1 Pteropus alecto
CCACCTGCCTTCCAGATCGTGTTCAGTGCGGACCCTGCCGAGGGCGGCCTGGGCTCCACGGTGGCACCGGGGGTCTCTCAGTCCTACAAGGTGGGGCCGCCTCCAGGGGGGGCTCCGGGCAGGGCCTCAGTCCTATGAGGTGGGGGCCGCCTCTGGGGGGGCGCTCCGGGCCGGGCCTCAGGGCGCCTGTCCATCCCACCCTGCAGGTGCACATTCACCCTGACACCAGTCACTGGAGGACGGCTCCGCGGTCAGATGCCTGGAACAGCACCGCGGCCAAGAAACCAGGTGTGGCCCGGGGGGCAGGCCACGTTCCTCTGCACGGCCGCTTGAGGCACCGCGTCCAGCTGCGGGGCTCCTGGTCACTGCTGGTCCAGGCCAGCCTGGGTCCAGACCTCCTTACGTGACCATCCTCCCCGACTCAGGAGCTGTCAGAGTAGAACGGCCTCGCAAGCAGCCAGCATGGATGGCACAGGGCCTGCCGGGTCACTGGCCGGGCGTCCACCAAGCTGGGGCACAGCCGGGCCTTCTGCACTGCTGGGGACGTTTCCAGAAAAGGTTGTCAGACCTCCCGACAGCATACATGGAGGCCCAAAGGCCCCGCTTCACGCCACCAGCATGGTGGACAGATGGGGACAGGCTCGGGCCAAGGTCACTCGCCAGGCCTCTGGGTCGTGTCCGAGGCGTCTTCGGCCTTCGGTGCTGGCCCTGTCCTGCCCTTTCCACAGTAGCTTCACCCGCTGCCCTGTGTCCTGGGCCTGGGGTTTCTGGGGACGTTCAGGGTAGGGCTTGTGCCAGGGACACTGTGGCTCTTGGTGTGGGGCTGGCCTGTCCCGGTCCCAGCACGTGTTTCCATGGTGTCCAGTCCTGGCCAGTGTCCCAGCCGCCCTTTGGGACTTGGTCTTTGGGTTTCGTAGCCTGACAGGTCCAGGGTGATGGCACTGTGTCCCATCCGCTCCTCAGTGCAGCTGGCGGCCCACCAGTGCCCACCTGCACTCTGGGCCCAGCCCCCAGCCCTGCTGGCCTGTCCCGCTCCCGACTCTCCAGCCGGCAGTCCCTCTTTAAGCCGTGCCCTTCCGGGGGCCGCCCACCTACCATCCGGCGGGGCCGAGCAGGACAAAGGGCTGGGAGTGTGGGCGAAGTCGGGGCCTAGTGAGGGGCCACGGTGTGGCCTTGGCAGGTGAGAGATGGGGAGACCGTGTGCCCCCCATGCGGCATTCGTGATCACGGGAGGCGGACTGTACTGCGAGCCAGGGCCTGACACCTCCCTCCACATCTGCCAGCTCTCCCCACAGGGCCGACCGTTAGTGCTGGTAGGCTATGCAGGTGCCAAGGGCAGGGGCGTGGTCACCCGTATTCCACGTACCCCGAGAGCATGTGAATTCTCAGAAACAGCTTCTCCCTGGGTCAGGCATTCATAGGAAATGAGTTCATCTCCGGCCTTGCTGAGAAGCTGGGAGTGGGGTGGGGCCGGGCCGGCCTGGGACAGAAGCAGGACAGAAGCAGGCCTGCGGCAGAGCTGCTCCCCGAGCCCCTCCTACGTCACACCTGTCTTTGCTGTTGCAAGGCTGGCCCAGGACAATGCAGGGCTGCTACCACCACCCCTACCTCCCGGTCACAGGGCAGATCCCATCTTGGAAGAGGAAGAGGCTTGTTCGTTCTTGGAACTGTCTGCTGATCTGTGACCTAATGTCGGCTTTAGTCATATTTGAAGTCATTCCACTTGTGTTATTTTAATTCCCAAGCTTCCGGAGCCTGTAGGGAGTGAGTGGGTGGCAGGCATGTCTACTGTGGTCCCCTCCCCAGGTGGCCTGGCGCTCAGGAACTGCGACTCCCGAGGACCTGGGCCTTGGGGGTGGTGACAGCACTGCTGGTTTTGCCCCCCAGAACCTGGGCCGGTGCTCTCTCTGCAAGCCCGACATCGCCTGCTCCCTTCCTGCGGAGCGCGGTGGTGGCCTCTGCCTGCTCCGAGCCTTGAGCCACACATCAGTCTCTGTGGATGTCTGGGGTTGGGGTCGGCTGGCCTCTTTGGAGGTGACCCCAGTGTGTGCCCCCCAGGTGCTTTTCTGGGTCTGCTCTCTGCCCCCGGACCCCTGAGGGAGGGCCCCAGCTCGCACAGGGCTCAGGCACGCCCCCTTGGTCGGGTTTGTGCGCGTGGCTGTGGGGCCCAGTGCTGCCCATGGAAGAGAGACGCGAGGATGGCAGTCAGGGGCCGCCTTGGGGGCCACCTGTCACAGCCTGCCACTCCCCCCCAGGGAAGGTGCTCAGTTACTGGTGCTTCAGCCCCGGCTACAGCATGCGCGAGCTGGTCCGCCAGGGCGTCCGCACGCTCATCCTCACCAGCGGCACACTGGCCCCCGTGTCCTCCTTCGCCCTGGAGATGCAGATGTAAGGCTGCCCCGTGCCCTGGGGTGGGAGGGGCCCAAAGCCAGCCCCCAGCGCTGGGGTTCAGGATCTCATGGGGGCCACCCGCTGCCTCCAGCCCTTTCCCAGTCTCTTTGGAAAACCCACACGTCATCGACAAGCACCAGATCTGGGTGGGGATTGTCCCCAAAGGACCCGACGGAACCCAGCTGAGCTCTGCCTTTGACAAAAGGTAGGGGGCCTGACGCCAAGGAGGCGGGTGGGCGGGCCGGCTGAGTGCTGGGACCCCCGTGGCAGCTGCCTCCTGGCTTTGCGCAGGTTCTCTGACGAGTGCTTGTCCTCCTTGGGGAAGGCTCTAGGTGAGTGCCGGGGGAAGCCCTTGGCCCGGGCTGGCCTGTCCTGGGCCCCTACCCCATTCCATGGTGACGGGGGAGCCCCGTCTCGCCCCTCCCCAGCCCTGCTCACTCTCCTGGGGCCGCTGGCGGGAGCCTCTGGGTGCCCCTCCCACTGACCGAGGTCACTACACTTCCAGGCAACATCGCCCGCGTGGTCCCTCATGGGCTTCTGGTTTTCTTCCCCTCCTACCCCGTCATGGAGAAGAGCCTGGAATTCTGGCGGGTGCGTCCCCCTCTGTGTGTCCTGGAGGTGGGAGGGGAACCTCGAATGGCCTAGCGTATACCTTTGTCTGAGAAAGCAGAGGTGGTGCTGGTGCAGCCCAGGGACCACGAGATCTGATGGGTGTGACAGGTGTCCTCATCTCTGCCTCCTCCCACAGGCCCGTGACTTTGCCAGCAAACTGGAGGCCCTGAAGCCTTTGTTCGTGGAGCCGAGGAGCAAGGCTGGCTTCTCAGAGGTCTGAGCTCGCCAGGGGTCACTGCCCCCATAGCCACCATAGGCTGGCCACCATCTCTGCCAAATGGCTCTGCTGCTACCCCAGGTCCCTGTGTTTTCTGGGAAACACGGGCCAGGCTCTGCATAGTGGGTACAAGTCAGCCCGGGAACCGTGCCAGGAAGAAGGTGGCCCACTTGTTGGCTGGGACAGTCTTCCATCTCAGAGGATGAGGCCTGGGGTCTCACTCATGGGGGTGGGAGGGGCCAGGGCCTGAGCTCTGGGTGACCCACCTCTCCTTCCAGGTGATAGGTGCTTACTACACGAGCGTCATCCGCCCCGGGTCCCGTGGGGCCGCCTTCCTGGCTGTGTGCCGTGGGAAGGTGAGGCCCCAGGGGTCTGGGTCCCACACTGCCTGGTCCGTCTGCTCCTCCCAAGGGGGCTCATGACTCAAACCTGTGGGCTGCAAAGTGGGCCGGACGGGCCAGGCCCTCCGTTGGGCCCCAGGTCCAGCAACCATGAGTTAGGAGAGCAGCGCTGCCCTGCCCCCCGCCCTGCTCGCCCCCCAGGGGTACTGGTGGGGGCCTCTGGATGCCCCTCCCTCCGACTGAGGCCGCCGTACTTCCAGGTGACATCGGGCTGGGCCCTAGCTGGGGTGGGCACTGGGCCCACTCCCAGGGCCGAGGACGTGGTCGCAGGGCTCTGGGGGCGCGGAGTCCAGCCAGGGCCTGGCCCGAGGTTGCAGCTCTCTCCCTGCACTGTCCACACCTGGGAAAGGTTTGCGGGCTCCTGTGGGACGGTGGGCGAAGACTTCACTCCGTCCTCAGGCCAGCGAGGGTCTGGACTTCGCAGACATGAATGGCCGCGGGGTGGTCGTCACGGGCCTCCCGTACCCCCCACGCAAGGACCCGCGGGTCATCCTCAAGATGCAGTTCCTGGATGAGATGAAGGGCCGGAGTGAGGCCAAGGGCCAGGTGAGATGCCACAGGGCTGGGGGGTGGAGGGCAGGAAGGGCTAGGAGCCCCCGTGACTGAGCACCCCCGCAGTTCCTCTCCGGGCAAGACTGGTACCGGCAGCAGGCGTCCAGGGCTGTGAACCAGGCCATCGGGCGGGTCATCCGGCATCGCCACGACTATGGGGTTGTCCTCCTCTGTGACCACAGGTGCGGCCCCCCACCTGCACGGGACCCCTGCCTGGGAGGGGGCGGGGGGCAGGCGGGCTCCCGGGCTGAATGCCCCTCCCTGCTAGGTTCGCCTGTGCAGACGCCAGAGCCCAGCTGCCCTCCTGGGTGCGCCCCCACGTCAAAGTGTACGACCACTTCGGCCACGTCATCCGGGACGTGGCCCAGTTCTTCCGTGTCGCTCAGAAAACAGTGAGTCCCGAATGCCCAGGTGGCTGTGCCCTTACGCCCTCCGCAGGGGAAGGGCTGGATGGACCCCCCACCCACCTCGTGACTATCTAGATGCCGGCGCCAGCCCCCCTGGCTGCTGTCCCGAGCCTGGGCAAGGGCGAAGCTGCCGTCGTGGCGGCCTTGTCGCCCAGCCTCCTGTCTACAAGGAAAGCCAAGAGTCTGGATGTGCATGTCCCCAGCCTTCGGCGGAGACCCACAGGTGTGTATAGCCGGGTGACATGGCTGGCCAGGGGGCTGCTTGCAGAGGCTGGTGGCAAACTGGGCCTGATGACCAGAGCACCCAGCTGGGGGGACCTGACTTGCCCCCCACCCCACACTTGTGCTCCCCCAGGACCACCAGCCTCTGAGGACGCTGAGGGCAGCCTGTGTGTGGAGTATGAGCAGGAGGCGGTCCACACCCAGCGGAGGCCCGGGGGGCTGCTGGCCGCGCTGGAACGCAGCGAGCAGCGAGCCGGGAGCCCTGGGGACGATGCCCTGCCCAGGCAGGACGAGGTGCGGGTACGGGGCGTCTCCACATCACCCCGTAAATTCCCTTGTCGGCAGGGTTGGAGTTTCATACGTGCTTGGCACTGCTGTGAGCCTCACCCTACAGCTGGTGCGCCCCAACGCACCCCTGTGGCTGCTCTTTGGGTGGCCAGCTTGACACAGCTTGCTCAGAGCCCAGCCCAGAAGCCAGTAATTTCCAGTCTGACCTGGAGCTCCCCACTTCTTGCTGGTGGCATCCCCTCTCCCCTCCCTGACTGTCCTCTGGTCCCTGGAGGGAGCCCAGCTGCGTACAGCTGGTGTCTTGTTCCGTTGTCACCTGTCCCTTCGGTTAACTGTAAGACTGCCCGCACCTGCTTTTGAGCTTGGCCCCCAACAAGCTCCAAGGGAGGCAGTGGGGACTTAGGGAGGGGGCCCTCCTCCCCTCACCGTGGGCCCAGGAACACACGGGGCTCTGGGGGTGCTGAGGGCGTCGGTCAGGACCATGGCTGTGTCACCCTCAGGCACGGTGCCACTCTGCCTCGTCGGTCCCGGGGGAGAAGAGGCCCGCAGATGAGCAGAGAGGAGGCCGGAGGAAGGTCAGGCTGGTCAGCAGGCAGGTAGGCAAGCCGCCCACGGATGCAGCTGCGGCGTGCGTAGCGCCCTGTGCCCTTGCCCACGGCCGGGGGCCCTGACTGAACAGGCCAGTAGGTGAGCCACCCACAGACCCGACCACGGTGTGTGCGGCCCGCCACGCCCTTGCCCCCGGCTGGTGGCCTTGACTGGGCAGGGCGAGGTGTGAGTACACCAAGCCAGTCTGTCATTTTAAGTCCTTTTGCTGTCCCGCCAGGGGGGCAGTCTCTGGAGGCCTCGGGGCTTGGCCTCTTTGCCGCCTGCCCGTGGGACACGCACTTGGCAGAGAGTGTGGCGCGGCTGCTCCGAGGCCTGCCTGGTTCTGGCTGTGAGGTTTGTAGCGAGTTCAGACGTCCACCTTGGTTCTGACGGTCCCGGGACCAGCCCACACCGGCACCAGCCTGCAGCCCCCTCAGCGCAGAGCGACGCCCGGCACCTGCCTCGCTTCCCGCTGCACCCCCGGCTCCGGCCTGGCCCCCCACTATGAGGCCTGCAGTCGTGCAGCCAGATCTGGGCCGATGGTTTTGGTCTCTCCTGAGCGAGCGCTTCGTGGGTGGCGGGGTCCGCACAGAGCCCTGGGCCCCTTCCACAGAAGCCTCCACCTGCCAGTGCGTGGGGTCAGGCTGCTCCCCTGGGCAGTGCCGGCCAGGGCTGGGCCCGAGGTGTCTGAATGTGGGCAGGGTCTGTGCTCCTAGCCTCACGCAGAAGCAGTTAAGACCCAATGATTGAGCCTGGGCGGCGAGGCCCCCAGACAGCCCTGCACTGCCTGTGTCTGCCCCGTTTCTGGGAAGAGGCCAGCACTGCCAGGGGCCAGACGTCGTCAGGAAGTGGGCGGGCAGCCAGGGGCCTGGCCTCCAAGGGGCGAGCTGGACAAGACTGGGAAGCCTGGGCCCCTCCTGCCTGCTTTCCAGCCTCCCTTGCTGAGGGTCCAGCATTAGCCCAGGGTGTGCAGCATGAACGGGCCCTGAGGTGCTGTCAGTCCCTGGGGTGCTGAGGTGTGTCTCTGGCTGTGAGCTGATGGCCCTCTGAGCCAAGGGCACAGGGAGCTTGTGGAAGGGTGGGGCCTGCACCCAGGGACACAAACTGCCGTTCACCCCTGTGCTACTCTCAGAGGGCCATTTTCCCCGCAGGTCCTTCCTGGCTGCCTTTGCTGGGATGGGACAGGGGTAGGTGGCATGCCTGACAGGGTGTCTGACGGGGCACCGGGCCGTGTGTCCAGCAGGAGGGACCCGCATCCGGGGCGCAGGTGTGCGGGGCCAAGCTCTTCATGGCGGCTGTGAAGCAGGCACTGAGCCGGGCCAGCTTCGAGTCCTTCACCCGGGCCCTGCAGGACTACAAGGGCTCCGACGACTTCCAGGCCCTGGCGGACCACCTCGGCCCCCTCTTTGCTGAGGACCCCAAGAAGCACAGCCTGCTCCGAGGTGCCCAGGGCTGGTGGCCATGGGGTAGAGGGGCCGCAGGGGGCCGCAGTTATCTCTGCTCCCTAGAAAAGGGACAGTGGGTGGCCCACAATTGCAGGGCCCCCGCTCTGGCATGGTGGCTGCAGCGTCCCTCCCAACAGGCTTCTACCGGTTCGTGCGGCCACACCACAAGCAGCAGTTTGAGGAGCTCTGCCTGCAAGTGACGGGCCAGGGCTGTGGCCACCTGCCCAAGCACAGCCTTCCCCTCGGGCAGCAGGTGCAGCCTGCCTCACCCCCTGACGGTGAGCGGGGCTTTTCCTGCTGGACTCTCAGACTTCCCCGAGGGTGGGGTGCACCCCGGGTCCTGGGGCAGGCCCTAGCTTGGTCTAGCTTCCCTGTTCCTGTGCGAGTCACTGCGGGGTACACCACGAGAGTGGAGCTCGGCCGTCCTCCACCTGGGGTCCCAGGGCCCTGTCGTTCCCCCATCTCTCCCTGGGGTGGGCCCTGCACCTGCCCAGCCAGGGAGCCTCTGCCTCTGTTACAGCTGTCACGGGGGGCCTGGCTCTGAGAAGATCCCCCACTGCCCCTGGGAGGGGCCTTTCCAGCCTGAGAGTCGCCCCTCCCCGTGTGGGGCTTCATGCCACTGAGGCGTGCCTCGCACCAGCCCCTCCCAGCAGTCAGCTGTTGGAGGGTGTGTGAGTCGGATCTGCTGGGTTCTGAGGAGGCTTGTGAGGCTGTCTCCCCTCAGACAGACCTGCCTCCTCCCCAGGGAGTGCTTCGAGCCCTTGGGACCAGTCGGGTGACTCCTCGGTCCCTGTTTCTTCAGGAAAGAGGGAGCTGGACCACAAGCTGACCCTGTCCCAGGGTGCGGCCAGGCAGCTGGACACCGGAGAGCACCTGAACCGGGGTGGGCCCCACCTGGTCTCGGGGGCACAACCTGAAGGTATCCAGTCTCCGAAGAGGCTTCGGACCAGAGCTGGAGCTCAGACCCCTGGACGGGGGGGTCTCCTTGGTTCTGCGCCCCACGGCAAGGGAGGCTGTTGCGGAGGTGCTCCGGGCCCTCTGGGCCCCTGGACCCCAGTGCGGTCTGAGCCATGTCCCCTCCCCACCAGCAGGCCTTGGAAGCTGTCCGCAACAGGCGTCTGCAGTCCCTCCAGCAGAGGTGCGGGGCCAGCCTGCTGTGAGCGCCTACTTGGCTGACGCCCGCCGGGCCCTGGGGTCTGCAGGCTGCAGCCAGCTTCTGGCAGCACTGACCACCTACAAACGGGATGATGACTTCGAGAAGATGGTGGCTGTGTTGGCGGCGCTTACCACCGCGAGGCCAGAGGACTTGCCCCTGCTGCAGAGCAAGTGGCCAGCGGGTGCTTGGGGGCGGGCAGAGGGCAGCGGGGGCAGCGGGGGCAGCGGGGCCGGGCCTGAGCTCTGCTGTCTGCAGGGTTCGGCATGTTCGTGCGTCCACCCCACAAGCAGCGCTTCCGGCAGCTGTGTGCAGACCTGAGCGGCTGGCCCGCCCCGGGCATCGGCACCAAGCCACTGGGACCCCAGGAGGGGAGCCCCACCGTGCCTCCCAAACCCACCCCTGGGGCACTCAGGCCAGGTAGGGTGCCCCGCCCTGTCACACCTGGAGCCCCACGTAGCTCTGGTAGGGGTGGGTAGCAGAGCTGAGCCAGGCACTCAGACTCACTGCTGTGTCCAGTCCCCTCACGAGAGACCAGAGGTGATCCAGAGCAAGGTGTCCTTCCTCAGACAGACAGCGGACTCCAAGTGCCCCTCTGGGACACACGCAGTCCCAGTGCGGCCGGTCTTCCAGAAGGGGGAGGGAGCCCCAGCAGCAGGCCTGTGGCGCTCACAGCGGCCCCCTTGCCGCAGGCCTGGCGTGCCCCAGCTGCAGGGCGGAGGACGCGGTCCCCTTCCAGTGCCCCTCCTGCGACTTCCACTGCTGCCGGGCCTGCTGGCAACAACACCTCCAGGTCGGACCCCAGGGACTCAGCTGCCTGGTGTCACTGCACATGCTGGGCGAAGGGCCGGGGCAGTCAGCGGTGCCTAGCAGGTGTGTCCAGCGCCTTCTCTGTCTTCACAGGCCTCTAGAAGGACGTGCCCGGCCTGCTGTGCCGCCGTCAGGAAGCAGAGTGTCACACAGGTGTTCTGGCCAGAGCCCCAGTGAACGCGGGAGCCCTGCAGGCTGCGGGGTCTGACCAGACACCTGCCTGTCGGCTGGGGGTGGGCCAGCCAAGAGCCCCGCCACCAGGGAGGCTGGTCCAGTGTGCCCGGGGCCTAGGACTGCGCCCTTGGGGTCGGGTCTGCCTGCGCGTGCTTCCCCACAACTCCCTGGCTTGCGGCTTGTGGGTGCACCCTGGGAGAAGGGAAATTCCTGGGACCTGAGCCTGGCCGGTGGGCCTGCTCTCACTTGGGAGGACGCTCTCTAATAAAGCCATTGGCACTACTGGGGCACTGACCATGTGGCCTGGGCTTGGTAGTAGGGCTTGGTAGGTGGTACCAGGAAGGAAGGATGGGGGTGTCTGTGCACGTTCCCCCTTTCACCTCGTCCCACGAGAGGGCATCCTGAGCGCCTTGTCTCAATTTGGTTCAGCCTGTGTCATTGCAGCTGGACAGGAAGCTATGGTGACACCAGAGGGAAAAGAGTCTGCCCCCCCACCCCCGGGCCACTTCAACGCACCGCCTGGTCTGGTCACTGGGTCCTGAGCGGCCCCTGGTGCAGGCCCTCACAGGACTGTGCCCGGCACTGGGCATAGGCACCAGAGGGCTGGCGCCAGGCTGGGTGGGGACTGTTGACGCTTCCCAAAACCGGCTCAGAGCATGGCCCCCTGAAGGTCGTCGGCCCCTCCCCTAGGGCGTGGCAGGGAGGCCCATATAGGAGGAGGCTGGGCTGGAGCCGAGCATGCGCGCTGGCGGTCAGTCGCAGGTAGGGCGGTCGGGGCAAGCGCCCAGGCGGGTGGTGCAAGGCTGCAGCGGGGTCCGGTGTCTCCGCTGAGTCTGGGGGACCGACCCCGCTCCAGGAAGGACCATGAGGGCGCCGGAGAGGCCGCCCCTGGCCCCGCCGTGGGCTCTGCCTGCCCTGCTCCTGGCTCTGGCTGTTCGCGGGACGGCAGCGGGCGCGCCCACCTACCGGTGGCGGGACAGGGACACGCGGGAGTGGCTGGAGTGCAGCCAGTGCCCCCCGGGCACCTTTGTGCAGCGGCCCTGTGGCCGGGACAGCCCCACTGCGTGCAGCGCGTGCCCACAGCGCCACTACACACAGTTCTGGAACTACCTGGAGCGCTGCCGCTACTGCAACGTCATCTGCGGGGAGCGCGAGGAGGAGGCGCAGCCCTGCACCGCCACCCACAACCGCGCCTGCCGCTGCCGCACCGGCCACTTTGCGCACGCAGGCTTCTGCCTAGAGCACGCGCCCTGCCCGCCTGGCACCGGCGTGGTCGCCCCTGGTGGGTGTCAGTCTCCCGGTGGGCGGCGCTGGGCTGGGACTCCAGCCGCTACTGAGGACACCCAACTCCCCTTGACCCCATCCTCTCCGTCGTCCCCAGGCACCCCCAGCCAGAACACGCAGTGCCAGCCGTGTCCCCCGGGCACCTTCTCAGCCAGCAGCTCCAGCTCAGAGCGGTGCCAGCCCCACCGCAACTGCACGGCTCTGGGCCTGGCCCTCAACGTGCCAGGCTCCTCCTCCCACGACGCCCTCTGCACCAGCTGCAGGGGCTTCCCGCTCAGCAGGCCGGAGCCGGGGGGCCCAGGTGAGATGGAACTGGGGGGCGACGGGATCAGCCTGAGTCCAGGCTTCAGCGGGTGTCTGGGTAGGGCCTCTGGAAGTGTTGTGGGGTCCAGGGGACCCCGGAGCCCCACCGGTAGCCCCAGGATGAGGCGGCGCTCATGAGTGCTCTGTGCTGAGAACTTACTACCTAGCCCGACACCCGGATATTGGGAAACTGAAACCTGAGAATTTAAACTTGCTTGAGGTCACAGCAGTGGAGTGACAGATTGCCGGAGTGTCGCATCTCTCCCCTGGGGCTGGTGAAATCCGGGCAGGTCACTCCCAGGTGTTAGCACAGGGTGCTCTCCACTTCGGTGTGTGGCCAGCTGGGGCGAGGGTGGGGGGAAGGGGTGGCCCTGTGTCCGCTGAGCCCCAGCAGCCCTCGCCCTGACCCTTTGCAGAGACCGAGGAGTGTGAACGCGCCCTCGTCAACTTCGTGGCTTTCCAGGACGTCCCTTTCAGGAAGCTCCTGCGACTGCAGCAGGCGCTCGCAGGCCCAGGGACGTGGAGTCCGCCCCTGCCGAGGGCGGGCCGCACCGCCTTACAGCTGAAGCTGTGGCAGCAGCTCACAGAGCTCCGGAAGGCACGGCCCGGGGCACTGGCAGCGGGGCTGCTGCGCGCCCTGCACTCAGCCAGGCTGCCCGGGCTGGAGCGCACTGTCCGAGAGTACTTCCTCCCAGCCCCTCACTGAGCCTCCCCTATTTATGTCACTAACCAGCCTCGGCTGGACCAGAAGAGGCTGCTGACTGGCTCCCTCGTGCCAACGAAGTTTATTTTTTATAAAGCCGGTTTATTACAAAACTGGTTGCAGACAGCTGCGTCCTGTTGGCTCAGAGACTGGAGGGGACGCGTCAAGGAAACACCTGGGCAGCACTGGGGCTTCCTGAGTTCTCAAGTTCTCCCCCAGGCACTGGGACAGAGCCTCAGTGGAAGGACCGTGGGTACCCAGTGGGTGGCAGGTGTACCCCTTCCTGCTGTGGGGCACAGTGGGAGCCCCATGGAGCTCGCAATGGTCAGGACAGTGTGGAGGGTGGGTGAGGGCCAGCCAGGGAACAGCTCAATATGGGGCAGTACCCAGGAGGGTCACATCAAGGCCAGCAGTTCCCCTGTGGAACAGGACCCAGCGGACTGACCAATGCCCCTCCCCTGCCCTCCTTCTGCACTCCGCCCATCCCTCCCTCCGGCAGGGGACTTCCCAGGAGGGACTGGCTAAAGCCCTCCTGCTGGGCTTTCTGGGGAAACAAGGCTGCTCCAGTGCCAGGGGAGGAGGAGGAAGGGACACCCAGCCCCAGCCTGGCTGCCCTCCCCAAACACAGGCCCAGGAACCCCATCTGACCCCATGAGGGGCCCCAAGGGAGGGATAGAATCTAATAGCCCAGGACTCCCCATGAGTCATCCACCTGCAGCTGGGTCCCCGCCCCTCCCCTGACTCATCCTTTCCCAGCAGCCCCTCTTAGGCCCCCAGTAGGGAGGGAGGGAGGGCGGGCAGCCTGGAGGAGCCTGACCTGAGGACATGAAGCTACCAGGTCTGGCTATGGCCAGGCTGGTTCCATGAAAGCAGGTAGTGCTGGACGGGCCATGGCTCCAGCCTGGAGCCCCTTGTGCTGTGGTCACCACACAGCCAGAGCCCACAACCCAGCCTCGCCACGTGGAGGGACAAGGGACGGGAGCTGCTCGGACCACCTTTATTTTACTCGTATTACCTGTAGCCAGGTGGGCTGGGCGTGGCCAGCTCCCACATGAGCCATGTGGGGAGGGTCTCAACTAGCCTCACAGTGAGGGCAGCTGCTAAGCATGGGCCTGGAAGGGGACCCCACCCACCTTCCCAACACCCCCATCCATGCCCAGGCCACCCGCCCCCAATGGTGCACCCGAGATGACAACCACGCTTGTCCCACGTGGGTGACCGTTAAGCTTAGGTAGGGGTATGCCTGTTCCCAGCCCGAGCTCCCAGCTTTTCTTTCCTTACTGGGGATCAAAATGTGATGTTGGGCCCATGGGCCACAGGGAAGGGAGACATGGCCTCCCTGGCAGATCTCCTCCACCCTACCCTGAGACTGCATCAGAACCCAACTCCTGCTAGCCTTCAGGAGTGTGGGCCGAGTTTCCCGCATGGTGACCCCAGCGCCCCGCCACCTCCAGAATCAGGGTGGATAGAGACCGAGGGCAGCCAGAGCCCCTCCTGTCCGCGGCGAGCTGCGAGGTCTGGAAAACCCCACTTCCAACCAAGACCCCTTGGGCCCCACCCCGGCTGGCGGGCAGGCCGGCTGCCAACGCTGAGGCTTTATTCCCAGGCCCCAAAGTGGGCTCTGGGCGGGTCCTGGCCGGGTGTGGCTGCAGGTCCCCGGCCCCTATTCCCTAGGCAGAAGCCTCTGGGTGCAGAAAGAACTCTTAGAAAATAAAGCAAACGAAAAGGCCCAAAGACAAAGCCAGTCCCATCCCCGGGACTGGGGGCTGGAGGTGGCAGAGCGCCCGCGGGCTCCGCAGGAGCTGTGGGCACGAGCTGCGGGCGCTGGCCGTGCCTACGTGATGTCCCTCTGCCGTGGTGGCCGGTGCACGTTCCGCACGACGCACTTCACCATCCACTCGATGCCCTCACGCACCCCTTGGCTGTGGAGACAGTGGGGTAAGGGAGGGCCGTCGGGCCCCCCAGCCGCAGGGTGAGGGCCCCACTCACCCAGTGAGGGCCGAGCAGGCCTGGGTCAGGCAGTCCCGCCTGCCGATCTTGGCGGTGCAGTCGCTGAATGCCGTCTTGATGTCGGGGATGGACAGGCAAGTCTGGGGGAGGTGAGGCTGTGAGCAGGCCCATCCCCCAAGGCTCTTTCCTGGCCCCAGGGTGGGAAGCAGTGGGGGCCACCACGGCTTCTCTGCCCAGGAGCAGTCCCACGGGTGAGCGGCCTCAGAGAGTGAACACCTACAGCCACGATACATACCCCCAACACAGGCCACCGTCCTGTGCAGTCCATCCGTGGGGACAGTCACCAAGACTGGGCTTGGGGTCTGGCCAACTGGGGTCCTGGGAACATCTGTGCCCCTCCCCAGACTGCCCGCCAGGTCTTGGGGGTGGGGTTGGCAGGAGACAGGTCAGGGTCCTTTTCTTTTTTCTCCACAGCTGCTACCTCGGTCTCAGCTAAGGCTCAGCTGAGACAAGGCACAGCTGCCCCCCAGTGGAGAGAAGGTACCCTGCACTGCAGGCCTCTGGAGGGCACTGCGCCCTATACAGCTTGGGGTGCCCCACAAAGGAAGCTTTTCCTGGAGCAGATACCCATCCCCCTGGCAACGGGGCAGGCTCACCTCGACATCCTGCTTGTTGGCCAGCACAAGGATGGGGACACCACCCAGAGCTTCACTTGTAACCATCTTCTCTGGAATGGGTGAACAGATGACAATAAATCCCCTTTGTCTGCCTGCCCCAGGCTCCCACATTCCAACCGACCTCCCCACAGGCTGGACACGCTCCCCTGTGGCCGGAGCCCTTGTGACCTGGTGCGGGCCTGGCTCTGGACACATGGGACGTGCAGACTGAATCTGGACAGCCCCTCAGCACCCCCAGCCCTGGCCAAGCCGCACCCACCGAAGGCTCGCTTGGACTCCGACAGTCTCTCTTCATCGGTGGAATCGATGACGTAGATGACGCCATGGCACTCGGCATAGTACTGGGGGAAGGGCGCAAAAGGGGGCTGAGTCCTGGGCACTTGTCCACCCAGGGGCGACCCCCAGCTGCAAGACCCTCCTGGTACTTTCTGGGGATGGGGAGGCCAGGCGGAGTGCAGGTGCGCCCCAAACCCTTCAGGATGGGTGTGTTGACCTTGGAAAGGGTAGGCCCCGCCCCCGCCCTCTGCCAGGGTGTGAGCCTGCAGACCCCACACCGCCGCCTGATGGTGGCCCAAGGGGACGGATGGGGCCTTGGAGCTGGAGCCGGTCCAAGCTGCCTGGTGCAGACCGGATGAGGGAGGAGTGTCTCGGTAAGGCCTCGTGCCAAAGCCCACAGCAGCCACAGAAAGGCCACCGAGGGGCCAGGCTCGTGCCACACTCGAAGCACCTCTGTCCCCTGGGCCGGACAGCAGGGCCAAAGACCGAGGCAGCAGCACCGAACTCAGCCCTGCGGCATGGGCCGGAGCCAGGAGGGCATGAGCCGGGCTTGGTGACTGCAACAGCACCGTGGACCCTGCACAGCTTTCAGGGCCGAATCCTAGCTGTGGGGAGTCAGTGGGGCAAGTGGGACTGCGCCCCTGGGGAGAAACAGACGCACAAAGCAGGGGCTTTGGACAGATGGGCCCACTGGGCCCAGGACACGAGGAACACAGCCAGCCTGGCAAGGCCCCTTCTGCAGCCAGCAGACCCACCAGAACAGTGCAAATGTCCATGCCCACAGGAGCAGGCAGAAGCTCTGCCACTTCGCCCCAGCTCTCCTGCCTGTCACAAGCCAAGACCTGGCACAGCCAGATGTTCTGCTGATGGCGATCCAGTGGTCAGTGAACTGAAAGATGCTCTGGAGCATTCGTGGGTTGACCTCCACCCCCATCTAAAACAAACTTTGTATCTGCACTTGCTACGTAGAAGACGGCCCTGGGCTTTGCAGGCCATGAGTCTCGCAAACAGGGACTCCTCTGGCCTTCGTGCAGGGTCACACAAGGGGACTCCAAGCAGCAGGATAGCCAACTTACTGTTGATGGCTGGGGACTGGCAGGCCCTACAGTGGAGGTCTCCATGCAGAAAGGGACACTGTGGGTTTTGTAGCGCAGTGAGAATCATCATGCAGCCCTTGGGATGGCAGAGAACTTTGCTCTCAGTGTGTGGCTGGGCCCTGGTGACGGCCCAGCCACGGCAGCAGTAACGGAGCAACACGTGTGGGGCTGCGCATGTGCAGGACCTGGGGCACACCAGGCTGCACTGAGCCCACGGCATACACCACGTCCCAGACCCCAATGGCTGCGTCACATATGGCCACATGGGGGAAATCCTACAAAACCAGCGGAAAGAGAGCGGAGCCCAAGCGTGGCTTCTGGGGCAGGGGCACACGCTGACAGTCTCAGAAGTGTGGCCTGGAGGAACAGAAGCCAGACGTCCTCCTGTGGCTGAATGCCAGGTGACCCCAGTTACATGGAAAGACATAACCTGAGTCTGGAACTGGGGAGCGGTCAGGAGCCCCACATCCATCCCTCACGGTGACCCACAGGGGACTCTGCCATCCATTCCCACAGCTCTGGGCTTGGCAGGGTTGGGGCTGTGGTCACCACCACAGCACCTACTCACCAGGGCACAGCAGGAGACCTGAGTCACAAATCCTGGCTACCTCCTGGGCATGCTGGAAGACAGCCCACCCTGGCAAGGGTAACTGACCCCATGGGCAGCGGGAGGAGCACCCATCCCATCACGGGGCTAGGGAGACCCCGAGGAAGCCAGGATACACCAGAGGAGGGCCTGGCGATCAGGAGCTCATGCCACTGGCAGGAGTGGTGGCCAGGGGGCAGCACAGGCAGCTGCAGGGCCAGCCTGCTGGCCCCGGGGGCCAGCTTCCCCTCAGGAGATCCTGAGTCTTGGAGGAGCAGTTCCCAAAAGCAGAGGCATGGATACAGTCCCTTGGTGGGACTGGTCACCCGCCAAGGCCTTGCTGCCAATGGTGGGCAGCATGTTGATGGACAGCCCCTTGTTGGCTCCTGCAGGACCCACAGAGAGTCACAGCTGCGCAGGGCAGCTCACTGTAACGGCCCGCCAGGTGGTGCGGCATCCTGGCCAGCCTGGCCGACGGGCGGCTGTAAGGAGCAATTCCCTAGTTCTCCCTACGGGCCCTGCCGTGGGATAGGCACCTGTCCCACTGCCCGTGGGGTCTCCCCCTGCCCGCCCAGACCTGCAGCCATCCCAGGTGCTGATCCCCAACACGCATCCCGCACCCCGACCTCCACCTCAGCATCAGCTCTGAAACCCTGGCCCACGACAGGCTGTGCCGCTCTGCTTCGCTCCCCATTGGATGGGGGTTCAGACGAGGAGGCCCTGGCTTGGCTCTGCCTCACTAAGACTTTAAGATACGAAGTACTTCGGGGGGAACAGAACAGGGTGACTGGTGCCTGCTGCTAGGATCAAACCAGAATTCAGAGCCCTGACTCTCAGTTCTAAACACACAGGCAATCAGTGTGTGTCGGGAACAGGCCTGCAGCCCCGCATCACACTGTCCCAAACCCCGCACGCCAGTCCAGCGGGAGGGGCTGCCGAGGGAAGTGGCTGCGTCTGTCCTGTGCATTGCTGGGCCTAGCACCGGGCACAGGCTGAGCTGCAGACCACTCTGGCCTTTGTGGGGCGGGGGCGAGAGCACCACACGGGACCCTCAGAAATGGCCAAACTCGTCGTCAAAGGAGGTCGCTGATGTGCGCCTCTGAGGACATCATTCCCTGATGGGGAAGGGCCAACACAGAGGACAAGCTAGAACGGAGGGTAGGGGCCAGGGGGACACACGGGCCTGGGGGCAAAGGTAGTACCAGGCAGGCGCCAAGCCTGCCCCACGGCTGGTTCCCGGCCAGCTTTATTCACTGGCAACAAAAAATCTCTAACCCAAAAGAACCACGTATGTCCCCAGTCTCAGAAAAGTGACTCGGAACTAGGATGGGGGTGAGGAGAAGCTGCTTCCAGCAAGGAAGGCTGAGTCGGAGGCCTCGCGAGAAAATGGAGGAAGAGACCGCAGGGCAGAAACGACGCAAGGGCAAGCGGCACGGGGCGCCGGTCTCACCTTGTCCCACAGAGACTGCAGCTCTTCCTGCCCACCGAGGTCCCAGAACATGAGCCGAGCCTTCCCCACGTCCACCGTGCCGACTGCGGAGAGGCGGCGCGTGAGGCTGCGGCCTTGCGCCTGCACAGCGCCCCCAAGCGCTCCCAGACCACCGGGCCAGCTGCCTGCTGACCACACGCACCCTCAGGGGTCTGCCCCCCAAACCCACAGCCCTCGGGGACCCCCTTACTGTTTAGACCCACGGTGGTGGTGATTTTGGAGAAACTCATGGCCTTGTAGTTCTTGTTAAAGCGGGTTTTCGACTGCTCCAGGAAGGTCTGAGGGAGAGACGGACAAGAGATGGCTTAGGCTGGTTTCAAATCTTTTCCCCAAATGTCCCTGCTTGAGCCTGTCCCTTTAAAACAAAGCAGAACAGAGCGTTTTGCTTTTAAAGCAGTTGCTGGCGACTGTTCCATGGCCTTAAATGGGGTAGGGATACTTTCAGGGCACTGACCAGTTATCTGAAGGGAGAAAGCCGGAGGACCCGGGGGCGAGGGCAGGAGCAGCAGCCTACCGTCTTTCCGGCATTGTCCAGGCCCAGAATCAGCACGCAGTACTCGTCCTTCCGGAACATGTACTTATACAGCCCGGACAGCAGCGTGTACATCCTGCCCTGGGCGGGAAAGCTGGGTCACCGCAGATCTGATCAGCCCCGCACCCGCCCGGCCTCCCCATGGCGGTAACTGTCACTCCCGTGTGTCCCACCAAGTCCGTCGGTAAGTCCCGCCCACTCTGTCTCCCACAAGTCCTCTCCCCCACACCCCCACCCCGGCCACCAGCTGTCCAAGACCACCCTGGTTTCCTCCGCCCCCACCTCCCGCCGCGAGCACTCTGCGCCCAGACTGCAGATCGGGCCTTGTCCGCCCCCGGCCTCAGCACCCCCACCCAGGCCGCTGCACTCCGACTCGGCCCTCCCTCGGGCGCGACCTGGGCCACCGAGCCTCTTCTC
>NW_006442491.1:40592787-40603626 GCF_000325575.1 Pteropus alecto
CGGGAAGACCGGAGCCGTCCCGGTGGCCCCCGCGGCAGGCACTTCCGGCGGCCGCGGCGCTTGGGAGGAAGTGCGGGTCGGCGGCGAGGGCGGAAGCCGGGCGCCGGGCCGCTCTAGCCGACGAGGGCGGCGGACTCTCTATGACTCGGCTTGGAGACTGCGCGGAGGAGGTTCCCGGCCAAGGGCGCGGGGCGCGGTCTGGGCGACGGGGCCCGGCCCGGAGGTGACAGGTCCAGCCGAGGCCGAGGGCCGGGAGGCAACGGGGGGAAGCAGCGTCCTGAGCGGAGCCGGGGGCGGGGGCGCGGGTCAGAGACGCGGAGAATCCGACGAAGCCCGGCGACGACACCCAAGGGTGGCTGGGAAGGCAGCCGAGGCCCTGGGGCCGGCGGTCAAGGTCCGGTTCCGGCCTGTGGGCTTGGAGCTGCTAACCTCTCCCAGCCGAAGCGGGACAGAGACGCGCGCACGGTTCCGCAGGCGTTGTGAGGGTGCCGTGAGGGCCCCGAGTGCAGCCGTCGCACAGGGCTGAGGTCGCCTCACCGCGGGGCCCGGGAGTTGGGGTGGCCGGGCCCGACGCTCACCGGCTTCTCTTGCTTGCAGCTCCGCTCCCAGGCCTCGGCTCTGACGACCCTGCAGAATGGACGAGGACAGCCTGCAGGCCGCCCTCCACACCTATGACGCGCAGCTGCAGCAGGTGGAGCTGGCCCTGGGCGCCGGCCTGGATCCCTCCGAGCTGGCGGACCTGCGCCAGCTGCAGGGGGACCTGAAGGAGCTGATCGAGCTCACGGAGGCCAGCCTGGTGTCTGTCCGAAAGAGCAAGCTGCTGGCTGCACTGGATGGAGCGCAGCCAGCTCAGGACGGCACTGAGTACCCGGCTCTCCAGAAGGCCGGTGAGGTGCCACTAGCCTCCAGGGCAGAATTGGAAACTGTCCCCGACAGAGGCGCAGAGCCAGAGCCCACCAAGCCTGGGCAGGTGGAAGACGAAGGACAGGACGCGGAGGACGAAAGGGGGGACTCGGAGGACGAGGGAGAGCTGAGTGGACAGAAGGTGAACGCCCCTTACTACAGCCCGTGGGGCACCCTGGAGTATCACAACGCCATGGTCGTGGGCACGGAGGAGGCCGCCGATGGCTCGGCCGGCGTCCGCGTGCTCTACCTGTACCCCACCCACGCATCCCTGAAGCCCTGCCCGTTCTTCCTGGAGGGGAGGTGCCGGTTCAAGGAGAACTGCAGGTAAAGCCCTCCTGGGCCCTCTGTGCCGGGCGCCCCTCCCTTCTCTGCCCAGCAGAGTGCTCGGGCAGGGAGCCTGGGTGCTGGTGGGTTCTTACAGCGAGGCCCTTGCGTTTGGATTTTCCTGGTAAATCAAGAAGCAGCAAAGACTGATGTTGGTAAGAACAGACTCTCCACCCCTGTCACCAGTTATATTCTTCAGAGTTAAACTTCTGAGTCACATTCACAAACTTTGAGAGGCTGGTTCGCTGACCCCCGCTGACCCCCGCTGCCTCCGCGGTCTCACGCAGTCCCCGTCACCAGCCTTTCTTCATCTGGTCTCCCTGCTCCCCCTTCCTCCCCCCACGACTTTAAAGCAAATTCTAGAAATTGGTTTTTTGTTTTACCTATAAATACTTTGGGATGCAACTCTAACCTGATACCGACGTTGTAAGGTGATCTGCGTATCATCACACCTGACAAAGTTGCCGACAGCACTTTGCGCAACGTTCAGATTTCCGTAGTTGTGGTTTCTTCTTTTCTTTAAGTGCATAACTTTAGTTTCGCTCCTTTTTATTTTGGGAGGAATACTTAATGAAGTTTCTAGTAGATAATTTACTTTTTTATTTAATGGTCCAGAGTAGCTCTCTAGTTCTTTGGTCATCTTATTTCTTAATAGACTCTTGCTGGATCCAGAGTCTTATTTGGCACATTTCTCCCCCTCCTCCTCCTCCTCTCTGTCCTTCCCTCCTTGCATTAAGGTATACCAGACGTGCAGAAAAGTGTGCCCATCAGAGTGTACTCGAGTTTTCAGAGCGGACACACCGTGTCGCCAGCACAGACCAGGGACAGGGACTAAGCCCCTTCATCCCATCGCCACGTCCGTGTGCAGTGTGCCACATGAGGACAGGAGTGCCCACATCCCCGTGTGCTTCCTCTGTGCCAGGCACTGCTCCGAGAATCTCTTTCACATACGTTAGCGGCGCGGCAGCCCCGTGGGTGGACCCTGTGACTGCGGAGAGGGGTGGCGTGGAGTGGCACCGAGCCTCCCTGCCGACACCCTCACTGCCACCGTGCTGTCAGACGCAGCTTCTGTGTCGCCTACCCCGCAGACACCCACCTGGCCACCTCCCGGGGCTGACATGTGATCTTCCTACCTTTGTTGTGGGTTCTTTAAAATACCCTGGGTGATGTGGGAGTGCCCTCTGACCCCCTCTCTGTCACAGCCTCCCAGGGCTGTCACTGTCACAGCTTCGGTGCGTGTCTCCAGAACGTTGGTTCTTTACGGACAGGTGCGTCTATGAATAGTAGGTACGCGCGCTTGCGTTTTTTTAAGCGGTGTCCTACAGTGTGGCTCACGTCACAACTTGCTTTTGTCACTAAACGTGTCTGCAAGAGACGTCCACGTCGATCCTTACGGAACTGCCTCCCGCATTCGAACCGCTGCTGTCGTCCCTCTCGTGAGTGTGCCACGTTTTCCTCATTCTGCCCCCTTGTGATGTTTCCAGCTTCTGTCTGTCACAGAGCACGTTCTGTGAGCACCGCCATCCGTGTCCCCGTCCGTGCCTGGTGAGTAACCAGCATGCAGACGGCACACGTCTCTCTCCGTGCGACAAGGCCCCAGTCCCCATGCTTCTCCCCACAGTAACACCGGCCTGCACATCATGCCCGCAGGAAGCCGGGGAGTGGCGTCTTCATTGACTGTGACTTAGCTCGGTGACCAGCAGGACCGAGTGCCCTTCGCACACTGTTAAAACATTACCTCTGTGCTCCTGGCCGCTGGCCAGGCGTGGGGAGTGTGGAGTGCGTCAGGGTGCGCAGGGAGCTCGGAGCCGGGCCTGGAGGCGGTGACAGGACTGTCTGTTGACGTCGCTACCGTGAAACAGCTTCACACCCTCGTGCTCACCAGTCAGATCAAAACTGCAAACTCGCCAGCCGCCCTGGGAGCCCCTCCCTCCGTGCGCCTCGCCCCGTCCTCTCCGTCTGAGGCAGCCGGCCTCCCCACCTCGGTGGTGCTCGCCTCCTTGCGTTCTGAGGCTCATCCCTGAGGTGCAGCTGGCGTGACTCTGCTTTAGTGCTGCTCTCCGAGCGTGGCCGCGCACACCCGCCTCCCGGCCTTTCCCGGCCTCCTGGCCGCTGCCGCACGGCCGGACGCGTCACGCCGTCACCACGCACCCCTGGTGCAGTCTGGCACGGGCGTCCATTTCCTGCAAGCTGGCAGCTGGGCCCAGGGACTTGTTCGCACGCGTGGCCAGGCCAGGCGCTTGCCGTCCTTTGCTTGTGGGCGCGCGACGACCAGGTTTCCTCCTGTGGCGTCGGTAGCCATCGTGCTCGATGCGAGCTCTGTGACTCGGTGCGCATGCTCAGTAGGGCTCTCCGTGCCATCGGCTCACTGTGTGTCAGCCGGGTGCTATGAGGAGACACTTCCCAGCGACGCCACCGCTGCAGAGGGCAGGGCACGGGCAGGGTCTCCTGTCCTGCTTCCTCACTTCCTGCGATAACGAATCGGTTCTTTTTCGTCCTGAGAAGATGATGGATTGACTTTTTTAAAAAAAACTTGACGTCCTCAAGGACCCGTGGATTTAAATAGGTTTGATGAATTTCAACCCATTGTGATTCTGATCTTTGTTGAGGCTCGAAGTGTCCCCACTATGGCAAGTGGCAGCTTCTTCAGGTGGGCTCCTCCGTCCTGGCCCCAGCTGTTGATGGGAGTCACAATGTCACCTCCCCGTGCTTTTCCTGCCCCTGACCTGGGGTCAGCCGTGCCTCTCAAAGCCCACAGTGGGGGCGCCTCACTGGCAGGGTTTGTCATGGGTTATTTAGGACTTTTATTTATGTGCCTACGAATACAGAAATCACGTCGTTGGTAAACACAGTTTACTTCTTCCTTTCCAAACCCGATGGCTTTCCCTTCTTCCTTTGCCTGAGCACCTGGGCCGCGTCTCCAGCGCAACGTGGGAGGGAGAGGGAACAGTCCGCCCGTCTCGCCGCCGATCCCCGGCCGTTCAGGCCCCGCCGTTGCCGTGACGCCGGCTGAGGTTCCCGTCCACGCCCTTGTCGGGGTGAGGAAGGGCCCTTCCGTTCCTGACGCACCGAGCGTTTCTGTCCTCGGCTGACACGCGCACGCTGGCGCCCCGCGTCGTGTTGGGGTGCTGTGTTGCGCTGAACGATTTTCGCCCTCGTGTTCCTGGGAGAAGCCACTCTCGGTCGTGGCGTGTAGCCTGGAAAACGCGGCCGGACGCGCCCGCTCGTTTTTTTGTCGAGGACGTTGGCGTCTCTCCTGTCCCACCAAAGGCCGCTGGTCGGCCGTCTCCTGTTCCTGCGATGTGCCGTCCGGCTTTGGTTCCAGGGCAGTACCGGTCTCGTTCAGTGAGCGGGGACGTCTTCTCTAATTTGGGGGGAGGGTTCGGGAAGGACTGGTGTTAATTCTCCTTTCGACGTTTCATGGATTTCACCAGTGATACTATCTGAGCTGGGACCTTTTGTTGTTGGGAAATTTTTTGATTAATGGCTCAGTTTCTTTCTTTGTCATAGGTCTATAGGTCTAGCCAGATTTCCCGTTTCTCCTTGAGCCAGTTTTGGTAGTCCGCGTGTTTTTAGCTTTCCCTGTTCATCCGGGTTCTCTGATGGTCGGCGCACAGAGGCTTCGCTGCCCCCTTCGGTCCTGTCTCCGGCGGTGCCAGTCACCGTGTCCCCACGGTCCCGGCAGGCGTCGCTGCAGTGCTGTCTGTCCTCGATCGGTTTTGTTACTCTCTGTGGGCGCGCGGGGTGTCGACCCCATGTGGTCTTTCTTCTTTCATGCGTTTGCTCTCTGACCGCTGGCACCCCCTTCTTCGAGCGGCTTTGGGTTTAGTTTGCTCTTTTTCTAACTCTTCAGGGTGCACGGCCAGGCTCTGACTCGAGATTCTCCCTCTTCTCTGCTGCAGGCATCGGCAGCCCTCGATTCCCCGGTGACCCCGCTTTCCTGCAGCCCACGAGTCGGGGTGCTGCGCTCCCATTCCCCCCAGCTCCAAGCGTTGTCTGGCCCCTCCCTCACCCAGCGGTGAAGTGTGTCCCCGAGTTCCCGCCTGTTTGTCGCCTCTCCAGATTTCCTTCTGTTGCCGATTCCCGTTTTCCTCCCACCGCGGTTGGGGTGATTTTGGAGTTTTAAACTTTACCGAGATGCGTTTTGAGGCCCAGCACGGGCCGCGCCCCGCAGAGCACCCCACATGAGCTCGGGGAGGACGTGGCGCCCGCTGTCATGGGAGAGCTGCTCCGCAGACGCCTGCAGGGCCAGCGGGTCTGTGGTGTTCGGGTCCTTGTCCCTCAGGATCTTTGCTGCTTTCTCCGTCCGTCGTGGAAAGTGGGTACTGATATCTCCGCCTATTACTGTGAAAATGCCTATTTCACCCTCCCATTCTGTCCATTTTCATTGCGTGTATTTTGGGGGCTCTGCTGTTGGTGTGTACGTGTTTACAGTTCCTACACATTCTCTTTGGATGGACCCTTTCGTCAGTATGTGACAGCCTCCTTTGTCTCTCGAATCTCTTGTCTCTTTCAAATTGACTTAAACTCTATTTTGTGTAACATTATTGTAGTCATCTCTCTTTAGGTTACTGTTTGTACGGATTACCTTTTTCCATCCTTCTCGTTCGATCTATCGTTTTTGGATCCAAAATGGGTCTCTTACAGATGGCATATAGTTGGAGAGTTTCTTTTTTTTCTTTTCTTTCTCTTTTTCTTAAGGCGAGGCAACCCTTGGTTGACCTCACATATTGCAAGGAACTCGTCAGCTTACGATCCCTTATTTTTAGTTTTTACGCCTACAGCACCTGGTCTTCCTAGGTGGTCTCCCATCCAAGGACTAACCAGGCCTGACCCCGCGCTTAGCTTGAGATCAGACAGGCTCGGGCTCATACAGGGTGACATGGCTGTGGACAGTTGGATGATTTTTTAACCCATTCCTCCAAGTTCTGCCATTTCATTGGGGAGTTTAACCCATTTACGTTTAAAGTAATCACTGGTAAGGAAGGACTCGTCTCTGCCACTTTGCTATTTGCTTTCTGCACGTCTTACCTCTGTTTCGTGCCTCGACGCCTCCATCGCTGCCGCCTTTAGTGTCTGTTTCTGCCAGCGTATCATTCTGATTCCCTCTCTTTTCCTCCTCTGCTGATTTTGTGTTATTTCCTTCACAGTTACCCTGTGCATTGTGATCCGCGTCTTACACACGTGACGATCTGATTGAAAGCGATTGCGGTTTAGCGGCAACAGCATCGCAGCAGCCCCCCTCACGCACTTACCGTTCCAGCTCCCATCTTTATACGTCCTGTGCCCAGAAGTAGAGATTTACGACGATCGCCTTACACCGCCCCGAGGGACTCCCTTCGGCGTGTCACGTAGGGCAGGGCCACTGGCGACGAACTCCCTCAGCTTTCGTCCGTGCGGGAATGTCCTGCGTTCTCTTCTCGAGGGTACTTTTGCCAGAAACAATTCTCGTTTGACAGCATTTCCCGTCCAGGGCTTTAAGCACGGCCGCCCGCTGCCTCCTGGCTCCACGGCTTCCGGCGAGAGGTCGACCGTTAGTCTCACGCAGGCTCCTTGTCCACGAAGAGTCGCTTCTCTGCTGCTTCCCAGGTCCCCCCTCTCTCCGGGCCCCAGCAGTTGGACCGTAAAGTATCCCGCTGTGGGTCTCTGAGTGTATACTGCTTGGCTGCACAGATTTGTGTCTTTCATCAAGTTTGGAAAATTTTCAGCCATTATTCAGTTCTGCAAACATTTTTTCTGCCTCTCTTCTTCTTTGGGAGTTCCATTATGCATATTATGATACACTGTGTTTTTTGCCGTTTGGTTACGTTTTGTAATTTTCTTTTCGCGCTAGCCAGACGAGACGTACTCACTGAAAGGAACTGGTGTACAGAGCCTTTGGTGATGTGGCGACTACTGGGGGACTGTCAGGTCCCGGTCTGATCGTAATCCCAGGCCTCGGGACGGTGGACTTCACGCGGGCATCTCGGCCATCCACACGCGTGTGCACATGCACACACGCTTAGGCAGGGCCGGAGGGCTGGACTGGGTGTCTTCCTAACCCCGGGGGCAGCTGGGCTCTGACAAAGCCAGCAGTCGGGCCCCGGTTTCCAGGGAAGACACAGGGGGATTTTCCTCCAGTTTTTTCTGTGAGAACCTGGTAGGGCTCCTGGAGTAAAACTCACAGTAGTGTGGGAGCCCCCTGAGGACAGGCCCCCCTGGAGGTTTTAACTCTCAGGCTTGGCTATGCCTGGCTCCCAGCAGTCGGCAGTCACAGAGCCCCCTTCTGGGACTGGGTCCTGCCCTGGGGAGGATTCGCTGTCACCTGTTGGACTCTCCAAATTTGGGGCAGCAGTTTGCTCTATGACCTCACCACTCTTATGGACCTAAGAAGAGCTGCCGATTTTTCAGTTTGTTCCACTTTTTACTTTTTGTTAGGACAGAGGGGCGACATGCCAGAGCAGAAGCAGAAGCGTCCCGTCGAACGAAGCTTTTATTTCGGTTACTGACTTTCCAGGCCAGGGACTAATTCCCACTTCTCTTCTCGAATTGTTGTCATTCATTCTTCGGACACACTTGGACTCTGTGCTTTGAAGTCTTTGTTAGAGTCGCCATCTGGGCCACTCAGTCAGAGTCTGTCACCTGTTTTTTTTCCCCTAAATATGTGCCACACTTTTCTATTCGCACATCTCGTAAGTTTTAATTAAAAACTAGAAATTTCAGGTGACGTATTGTAGCACGTCTGGGTTCGGAATTGTTTTCCTGTATTTTGTTTTATTTTAGTTTGTTTTCTTGACCTAGGTTACAAATTCTGTCTCCCCACCAGTGCACAGTCTCCGATATCTCGACTCAGATCTTTAAGTTTAATTTTAACTTTTAGCACGGCTTCGTGAGAGTCACTCTGAGTCTGTGTAGCTTAGTGGCTGGCCAGCGATTTAAGCCAAGGCTCTCTCAAGCACTTCTTTCCCTGAAGGTCCCCCCAGCCAGTTGATGTAAGGAGCTGGGGGCCACCTGAGTGCAGCCAGCCCCCAGTCACTCTGCTCCACGGGCCCCGGCAGCTCTCGGCGCTCCTGATGCAGGCACGTACTTTCCAAGGGAGCCAGGATTTGTGGAGTGGGGCCCTTCGGTGGCCCTTTCATTCCAGGGTCTCCCTGTTCAGTACCCGCTGGCCCAGTGCGCACCCCGGGGGGCTCACAACCCCCAGCTGTCAGAGCTGTCACTTTTCTCTGTTGTGATGAGCTTCACCACTTTTAGGCACAAGGCCCTGACTCCCACTCCCTGCCCCTCCTGCTTTCGTGGGCGAGCTCATGGTTGTCTCCTGACTCATTCGTGGCACTTCCTGTCGTGTGTGACGTTGCCGTGCGGCGTTCCCCCCGTCCCACGGGCCAGCTTGCCTGTCTCCTGGTTTGAACTCACTCTGGGGATTCGCCGTTCACCGCTCCCCTGGCTGGAAACGTCGGTCGCCTTCAAGTCTAGCTTCCGGTTAGCATCCCTGTGGCTGAATCTTGGTCACCTTGGTTACTGCATCTTTGGAGCCACTCTTTCGAACTGCTCGCTGGGTCTGACTCGCTTTAATCAGGCGTTGAGTGAGTCAAGGACTGCACCGGACTGGAGGGTTTCCGGTATCGCCAAGGTCCCCGCGAGGTTTCATGGCTGTGCGTGCGTGGGGGCCTGTGTGGGCGAGTCGCCCCGGGCTTGGTCCTCCCTTTCGAGGGTGTGGTTTTGCTCCTGCATCGAGTGGGCCTTTTCACCCACGTCCTCCACTGCAGCGCGTTCGGGGCCCAGACGCGCAGCTGCTGGTGCCACTTGGTCATTGGCAGCACCCTGTGAGCCTGAGGACGGCCAGGTGTGAGAGGGAGCTGCCCAGCGTCCTGCTGGAGGAGGTCCCTGAGGCCACCTGTCCCCCGTGGGAGCGCGGACTGTAGGTCGGTCCCCGGTCGCTGCCATCGGGCCAGACGGCTTTCCTCCTTGAAACGCTGGCCCAGCGGGAGACGTGCGCTCAGTCTCCTCGGGCGCAGTCCTGTGTCGGACCCCACACTCCCCGCCCCCCTCAGTCTGTTTCAGTTTTCATTTCCCTGGTTCACGGGCCTAGAAGTCAAGGCACCACTGTTACAGCTGGGGCTCCGGGTTGGTCTGGGGGCTCAGACCCGTGGGCACACGACACACCCACTCCGAAGACTCGCTGCCGCTGGGGCCTCACGCCGGGGGCAGAGGCGGTGGGGAAGCGTCAGCACAGGCTCCTGCCAGCACTTCGTCCCTCTCCCAGAAAGCCGGGCAGAGGCACGAGGCATCTTGTCCTCGGAGTGGCCATGTCCTTCCCAGGTGCAAGAGCATGTGCAAGCGTGTGCGGCCGCGTATACACGGGTGCACACGTGTGCGCGCACGTTTGTGCGCGTGGTTGTGCACGTGTATGGACACGTGCACGTGTGTGTGTGTACTGGTACGTGCATATCTGCACATGTGTAGCGTGTGCGTGTGTGCACGTCTGTGTGTCTGTCTCCCGAGCACCCCTCCCTGCAGAGTGATGCCCAGGCAGACGGACCTGGTTGTCCTGGGCTCGCTTGCCCTGGCGGACCGGGTCTGAGCCCCGCCCTGCCCGCTCCACAGGTTCTCCCACGGGCAGGTGGTCCCTGTGGCCGAGCTGCGTCCCTTCCAGGAGCCAGACCTCAGCTCCCTGCAGGCCGGCTCTGCGTGTCTGGCCAAGCAGCAGGATGGTCTCTGGTACCCGGCACGGGTCACGGGTGAGGTGGCCCACAAGCTCCCTGACCGGGCCCCTGCTTTAAGCCCTCCCCACCCCTCACGCACATCCCCCCCACGCCCACCCCTCACGCGTGTCCCCCCACTCCTTACGCACATCACCCCTACACCCACTCCTTACGTTGGGCGTGTGGCCCCTGCTCTGTGCCCCAGGGGGCGAGGCTGCCCTTGGCCCCACCTTGCCCTTAACTTTCGGTGCAGTGCCCATCACCTGCTGAGGCCACTGACTTGGCCTGTCCTTGTCCCCGCCCCAGATGTGGACAGCGGCTACTACACCATCAGGTTCGACTCGCTGCCGCTGCAGGAGGCCGTGGTGGAGGGGGGTGCCATCCTGCCCCCACTGCGTGCGGAGTCCACGGCCTCCTCGGGCTCAGACAGCAGCGATGTGGACGACCCCAGCTACGCCAAAGGTATGGCAGTGGCTCAGGGTCCCGGAAGCCAGGAATGTGGGGACAAGGGACAGCCTGGACAGCAGTCGCCCTGGGAGGCTCCTGGCTGGCACATCTCAGCCACGTGAGCATGGCTGGAGAGCGTGACTACAGTGAGGCGGGCCCAGAGACCCACAGACACCGAGGGGTGTGTGTGCAGCCATCCCAGCCCCACAGGGTGCACCCCGAGGCTGGGCCACGAGGAGGGGCTGCTGATGCAGGCGGTGCCAACAGGTGGGTGTGCAGAAAGCAGCTGCTTCTCAGCACCTTCCACGTAGGGCCTGGTGCCTGGCGGATGGAGCAGCTGTGTGCAGACACCAGAGCCGGAGCTTCGGGAATGGGGGCTCGGTTAAGATGACACCAGGGGGCACCCTGTGGAATGTTCCATGAGGTGGTGGCTTCTGAAGCCCCAGGTCGGTGTGGTGGTGGTGGAGGGGAAGGGTCA
>NW_006442491.1:40603775-40608597 GCF_000325575.1 Pteropus alecto
CAGACCCTACCATCAGCTCTGGCTGCTGTCACACACCACCATAAGCCTGGGCTACGGCCTGCTGGGGTGCAGGGGACCGTGGCCCTGGCCCGGAGCTAAGTAAGCTCTTGGGCTCACACTGGCCAGAGCCCAGGGCTCTCTGAGTCCAGCTGGGCCAAGCCACTGCCCTCTGCTCCCTGCAGTGCTAGAGCCCGGTGCTGCTGATCCTGGGGCCTGTAGCTCCGCCTTCGCGGGCTGGGAGGTGCACACACGGGGCATAGGCTCCAAGCTGCTCGCCAAGATGGGCTACGAGTTCGGCAAAGGTGAGTGTGCTGCCCTGGGGGCGGGGGCGGGGGGGCTGCCCCGGCACCACCCAGGGGCCTGGCAGCTGCAGTGCCCGCCTGCTATGCCCGCAGGTCTGGGCCGCCACGCAGAGGGCCGGGTGGAGCCCATCCACGCAGTGGTGCTTCCTCGGGGCAGGTCTCTGGACCAGTGTGCCAAGGTCCTGCAGCAGACAGCCAAGGGCCGCAAGGCTGGCACCAGCAGGCCCCCAAAGTGCCGGGGCCGAGCGGGCAGCCCTAGGGGCCGCCCGCCCCCTCGGAGCGTGTTCGACTTTCTGAACGAGAAGCTGCAAGGCGAGGCTCCCAGGGCCCCAGATGCAGGGGTGGCCCCCGCAGGGAGGTGCAGCGGCAAGGAGCTGTACCACGCCAGCAGGAGCACCAAGCGGGCCCTGAGCCTGCGGCTCTTCCAGACTGAGGAGAAGATCGAGCAGGCCCAGCGGGACATCCGAGGCATCCAGGAGGCCCTCGCCCGCAACGCCGGCCGGTGAGTGCGGGGCTGAGCTCAGGAAAAGGGCGGGCCCCAGGGACCTCGCCTCTGGCCGTGCTTCGGGCGCCTAGTCCACAGTCCTGCGCAGGAGCCCACCTGGACCTCAGGGTGCCAGGCTGTCTCAGGGGGGTCTGCATGACTGGAGCATGATGGGCAGTGACCACAACAGCCTGGGGGCTTTGTGGCAGTGGCCCGGGAGCCCTCTCTGAGTGGCGGCGTCTCTGTAGGCACAGCGTGACAGTGGCCCAGCTGCAGGAGAAGCTGGCAGGAGCCCAGCGGCAGCTGGGGCAGCTCCGGGCCCAGGAGGCGGGCCTGCAGAGGGAGCAGAGGAAGGCAGACACCCACAAGAAGATGACAGAGTTCTAGAGTCACACACGCACCACGGAAGAGCCAGTGTCACCCAACTACCAGAAGCCACCAGGGGAGGGGCTGGCCCACTCCCAGGCCAGACTTCGTGGTCAGCCTTCTCGCCAGCCGGGGGGCGTGTGGACACCGCTCAGTGGAGATGGGTTGCAGGGTCACTTGGTGCTCATGTGCCCGCTGAGCCTGCCCGCCCGCGTCCCGGGAGTCTGCTTAGCAAGGACGGACATTAAAATGATTGTGCTGAGGTGTTTTCTAGTGGAGGCTCAGCTGGCTGTGGGGTCTCTCTGGAGAAGGGGGTCTCTGTGTGGAGTTGAGGGCTGGGCTGGAGGGGTCCCGAGTCAGGCCACTGCCCTGTCCAGAGGCAGAGGCCCAGGGGCGCTGTTGTTTTTCCTACTCTTCCCAGATGGGGCTCTGAGGTGGGTTGCCACCTGATACCCACAAATGGGTGGAACATGGTGGGAGGAGACTGGCCCATCCGGGCAGGACCTAGGGGTGCTGGGACCCCGAGAGCCTGGATTCAGCCCCAGCCCCTGGCAGCTATGAGACTGTCTCCTCTCCAGTGCATGGCCATCTCATCCCGGGTGGAGGTGACAAGTCAGGCTCTCGGAACAGTGCTGGCTTGAAGCACACACCGCTGAGTGACGTCTAGATCCCGGGTGGGGGCCGCAGCAGGTGGGTGAGGCTGCTGTGGTGGCTGCAGCGGGAGTAGCTGTAGCGAGGTTGAGATGCAGCCAGACCCACAGGCAGGAAGTGAGCTGGGGAGCTCCGCCAGGGGCTGCTCCTGGGCCGCTCTTCAGGGCGCCAGGCTGCCCTGCCTGCCCAGCGGGCCTCGGGCGGTGCGCTGCACCCGTGGCCGTGATAAGTGCCATCTCTGGCCTCCAGCCTGGCCAGGTCTTCAGGCCCCTTGGTGCCCTCCTGGGGGCAGGTGAGGGCTGGGTTCTGGGAGGATTAGGCCCTGCCACATCATTGTGATGGGACCTAGGCTGTGACCACGTGAGCCGACCTGGGCCTGCATGCACGGGAAGCCCACCCCTGGATCTGGGTAGACTGGGTTACAGACTGCCAACAGATAGTGGGGTGGACCCCCATCCCCTGGGGCCTTGCTAAGACCTCAGAAGGGAGACAGATCCATGGCAGGGATGGGGGTAGGGGAGGAGGGCCGGCTGGCAGTGGGGTGGCCAGTGCCCAGTGCCCCTGCTGTCCTGACTTCCCAGGCCTTTGGGATTCTAGGCTCTGCGGTGAATGGCCAGGGGGCATTGCCCAAGACAGACCTGGGCAAGGTGTGGCTGCAGATGAGTCTTTGGCTTGTGTGGCTCACAAACTCAGAAATGTGACCTCAGAGGCCTCCCCAGATCTCAGGTTTGGGCTGCAGTGGTCTCAGCCAGGCCTTGGCCAGATCACAGCTGCCCCACCCCGGTCCCCATCACTGGCCACACTCTGCGGCCATTTGGGTCATCCTGACGACTCAGGTACTCATGGGCGGGCAGAGCACACCTCTGCAGGAGCCCCCAGCAGAGGCAGGAAGGGGGGCCCCGAAGCTGTGCCCTCTCGGCCCCTGTAGGAGGGAGGGGCTGTGGAGCCTTGGGGTTTCCTGTGTGCTGAGTCAGAAGGCCCGGGGAGGAGGCGGCCCGGCAGTGTGAGGTACTCAAGTGAGGCTGCCAGGTGGGCGCCCCGTCCCTCGGTCAGCCCCAGCTCCGATCTTCTGCCCCCAGGCTGGTCCGGGGCTTCGCAGCATGGGGCCACAGGTGCCCTCGGCCCCTTCTGCCCTCTGGGCTCTAGGGTGCCTCGCCCTGCTCCTCTGGCTGTGGGTGCTGTGCACAGCCTGCCACAGGTACGTTCATCCCTTGCCCAGGTGCCATGTGAATCCTGGCTCAGTTTTGCGGCCAGAGGGGGCGGGGCTCGGGCAGGCCCTCCTTGGACCAGAGGCTGGCGCCCCGCCCCCACTTCTGCCTCACGGGCCTGATGACCCTCTTGCCAGCAGGAAGGCGGCGCGGAGGCAGCAGGCCAGGCTTCAGGGCTGGGGGATGCCGGCAGAGGCGGTGAGTGCCAGGCTGTCCCGGGGCCAGGGTGGGGCCGACAGGGGACCGACCAGCCTTCCTTGCCCCCAGTCACTGCTGAGACGACCCCACCTCTGCTCCCTCAGCAAGTCAGATACCAGGCTGCATGAGCTGCACCAGGGCCGGGGAGGCTGCACAGGTAAGCCCAGCCAGGAGGCCCGGGCTGTGGGCGGGTTTGCTGCACTGCATCCCCCCAACCCAAGTGACCTCTGCCCTGACCCCACCACCCCCAGCCCCACGGCCTGCCAGCATGGATCTCCTGTGCCTGCAGTATCTTGAGATGTCCAGAGGCACCACCAGGCCCCTGGCAGCCTTCTCGCACCGGGAACTGCCCCAGCCCTCCATCAGCCCTGAGGCCACCTATTCCAACGTGGGGCTGGCTGCAATCCCCAGGGCCAGCCTGGCAGCCAGCCCTGTGGTGTGGGCAGGGGCACGGCTAACCAGCAGCTGCGCCAGACCTGGGCCTGAGGCCAGGCCCGTGGTGCCGGAGTATGCTCGCATCCAGAAGCTCAAGGGAACAGGCCAGGGGCCCCAGGGCGTGGAGCAGCGGCAGGCTGAGGGGACCCCAGCCACTCAGGTAAAGAGGGTGTGGTGTGGATGGGTGGGGCTGGGCAGATCCTTAGTGGCGTGGATGGTGCTGACCCCTCTCTGGGCTGGCTTTCTCTCTCCAGGTGGACATTCTATACTCCAAGGTCAACAAGCCCAGAAGGAGGGACCCAGAACCTGTCGTAGACCAGCTGGACCCCAAGAGTCAGGGAGCGATTCCGACTCTGGGGAGTAACGTGGCCTATGACAGTCTCCCACTCAGGGGCGTGAGCGGGGACAGGGGCCTCCTGGAAAACGTGTATGAGAGCATCCAGGAGATGGGGATCCCTGAGCGCCAAGAGCCCCCCAGACCGGGCTGTTAGCATGAGTGGACAGGAAGGCCTCCTGCCTCCCCCCCTGCCTCAGCCTGGGGAGGGGTCTCCATCTCCTCCCTGCCTGAACACCCAAGTACAGACGTTCCTTCCTCCAGTGTGAAGCCTGAATCCCCTCTTCCCTCACAGCCTCCCCGCCCACACACACACACAGCTGGCAGCACAAATTCCAGGTCCCTGGGGTCTGGGCTGCCAGGCCTGCCCGGGCCAGCGTCCTAATAAATCCCAGCACAGGGAGGATGAACACCAAGTGCCTCGCGGCCTTCCCTTCATGAGAGCCTGCGGGCGTGAGTGTGTGTGAGGCGATCTGGAAGGAGTAAAGACCTGCCCCTGACCTCGGGGACAGATTCCCTCCCTCCCGGGGTGCCTGGGCCATGTCACCTAAGCTCAAAACTGTGGAGAGCCAAGCGAGCCTCGGGGTGGTGGTTCCCAAGCCGGGTCGGTCCTGGGGAGGACTGCAGCCGCCCGGCAGGGTGGCCGCCCCAGGGTGGGACTTGGACCCTAAACGCCAAGGGCGGGCTCTGCCGCACAGCCCCTGGGGTTACGTAAGGGTTGGAGGAGGTGGGCAGTCGCGCGTCGAAGAATTACCTGCTCCCGGGAAGCCCGCCCAGGGCACGCGGCCCCGCCCCGGATCCGGCAGCTCTGCGCGGGCACCCTGGCGAGGAAGCCAGCCCTCCC
>NW_006442491.1:40609378-40622927 GCF_000325575.1 Pteropus alecto
CTGAGCACACTCCGTCTGCAGGGCCCTGCCGTGGGCGGCGGCTTTGCGGGCTTGGACTTCGCGCCCCCGCAGAAGCCCGAGCCGCGGGCGCCATCGGCCCACATCCCGGTGCCTGCGCACAGGTGAGCCGGCACGCCAGGCCGAGGTGGGCGTGCGCACACGTGCACCCCGTATGCAGGGGTGGTGGGTGGGACGTTTGCACGTGTGCCTTCTCGACACCCCCGAGGGGGTCCTCGACGAGGTGCAGGTCAGGGTCGCGAACCGGGTTTCTGGCCATCCCCCAGCCCTCCAGCTTTGGAAGAGTTGACCAGAAGTGGTAGTGTGTTCGTGTGTCTTGTTCCCCTCAAATCCTGGTGGCCCGAGCTCAGTGCTGGGAGGGGCCGCTGTCACTCTCTGCGTCGTGAGGCCGCGCGCAGGCCTGGGGTCTGCCACCTGGTCGTCCCAAGGCTTCTGACCGCTGCCTCCCCAGCCGGGCCACAAAACCCTCTCGGGTGCCGGGCACCCTGGGCTGGCAGCGCGGTCCCCGCTGGGGCCTGAGGACCCGCTCGTGATTGGAGCAGTCTCCCCTGGCTGCTGCAGGCTGCTAGCTGCCCCGCCCCCAAGGCCTGGCCCTAGGCCCACAGCTGCTCTCGCACAGCCCTGGCTCATGGGCGATTGGGGGAGGGTTGGGCCTTCCCCGGCCCTGGCCCCAGCGGTAGGGCCTCCAAGCCCTGTCCAGCATCAGGGTCTGAAAGGGACACCTGGAAGGAAGCCGAGGTGGCAGCTAACTCAGGCTTCCTGGAGACCCCAGCCCAGGCCCTGTCCTGGAGGTTCCTGAGACCCAGGGCTCTGCAACCCGAGCCGGGGGCGGAGCTGGGCCTCCTGCCCAGCGCCTGGAGTGCGGGAGCTTGGGGAGCCTGGTGTGCGGACACGTGCCCAGGCCTGCACGTGTGTGCCTGGCCCGGGGAGGGATTTGGAGTACTTGCTGGGCCCCACCCGCCCTCGTCTCCTCCAGAGCCCCCCAAGGAAAAGCCCGGCCGGATGAGGTTATGGCTGCTGCAGCCCTCACAAGCCTGTCCACCAGCCCTCTCCTGCTGGGGGCCCCAGCGGCAGCCTTCAGCCCAGGTGAGACTTATAGGCCCGGCACGGGGTAGGGCTGGGGCAGAGCCCAGGGCCACTTCCAACAAGATCCTGTGGAAGGGGCGGGGCAAGCAGAGCCCCCTCACCTAGACACCATCTAAACACATGGCTGTCAGGACACCCACAGCCCTCATCGAGGCCAGAAGCCTCAGTGTCCTTCTTTGCCTGGATGGCCAGGCACCTTCCCACACAGGACTTTCCCATTCGTCCTTCCCTGTGCCAGCGAGGTTGGTCCCCAAGCTGCCATGGCTAGCTCCCCCGGCCACCGCCTCATCTGAGTGGCTATGGCCCACCAAACTCACCTGTGAACAAGTGAACAGGTGGACGCTCAGAGCTAAGGGACTTGCTGCTGCAGCCTGAGCCTGCTGAAGTCCTGACACTGGCCTGGCCTGTCCCCGCAGAGCCTGGCTTGGCGTCCTGGCAGGAGCCCTTGGTGCAGCCACCAGGCAGTTACAGCAGCGGCAGCAGTGGGGACTGGGGCTGGGACCCGGCCAGTGAACAGTCCTCCCCATGTACCCCGTCGCCACCACTGCCCCCCGAGGCAGCCCACTTCCTGTTCGGGGAGCCCGCCCCTAGGAAGAGGAAGGTGAGCCCGGGAGCAGCACGCAGGGCGGGGCGGACACGGGCGGCCGAGCCTGACCACCGGCCCTCGTTGCGCAGAGCTCGGTGCAGGTCCTGTTCCAGTGTCTGTGGAAGCGCTGCGGGAAGGTGCTGAGCACGGCCTCCGGGATGCAGAGACACATCCGCCTGGTGCACCTGGGGTGCGGCGGGCTTGCCGGGCGGGGGCGGGGGGCCGGCCTGGGGGCCAGCACGTCAGCTCCCACCTGCTGTGTCCCTAGCAGGCGGCAGGCAGAGCCAGAGCAGAGTGACGGAGAGGAGGACTTCTACTACACGGAGCTGGACATTGGTCTGGACACGCTGACAGATGGGCTGTCCAGCCTGACCCCAGTGTCCCCCGTGGCCTCCACACCGCCCGCCTTCCCCCACCTGGAGCTGCCCGGCCTGCTGCACCCACTGGCCTCGCCCCCGCCCCCAGTGCTGAGCTCTGCGCGACCCCCCCAGGCATGCCACAGTGACCACTCCTACCAGGTGGGTGAGGTCGCAGGCCGCAGCGGGGGCCGGGTCTCGGGGCACACTGGAGGGGAGCAAGACCCCTGCTGTGTCCCCTCTCAGGGCTGCCTGGCGCCCCCCCGGCTGGAGCCACAGCCCGGCACAGGCAGGGCCTGCGTGCCAGCACTGCCCTCCAAGCTCGGTGCCAACCTAAGGTGCGTGTCCTGAGGAGCCGGGAGGTGCCAGGCGGGGCAGGCGCCGGCCGAACAGCACCCCATGCTCCATGCGCTCCCCCAGGAAGCCCCGCGGTGACGCCAAGAAGTGCCGGAAAGTGTACGGCGTGGAGCGCCGGGCCCTGTGGTGCACGGCCTGCCGCTGGAAGAAGGCGTGCCGGCGCTTCCTGGACTGAGCCGCCCGCCGCCCGCCTCTGACGCCGAGGGGCGCCGCGTCCCCGAGCCCCGCCAAAGTGCCTCTGAAGAAACCAGCCTTTTGCACTAAAGCCACGCCAGGGTTCAGGGGTGCTGATGGGCCAGGTTCGAGGCCCCTTGGGAGCCAGCCCCAGATGCACTTTGAGGGGTGTCGGGAAGGGGCCTCCCCTGCCCGCACTTAGCCTGAGGGTTCAAGGGCCCAGTGCCGACGTTTGTACTGTGTTCGCGAAGCTCAGGTGTCTCAGTCCGGGCTGCGCCAGGCGAGGAAAAAAATTAAAGATTTGGGTTTTTTCCAGAAGCTGTGTCTGCTCCTGAGGGGGAAGGATGTGGCACTGGGACCCTGCCACAGGCAGGAGTGGTGGGCGGGCCTGGGAGGCCAGCAGCAGGCGCGGAGGACAGGGAGTCCCCTCTCAGGCCATGTCCACCTGGCGTGAGGCTAGACGAGGGGACGCTGATTGAAACACACACAAAGCGTCTGCGTGAGCAGCAGTTTCCCGATTTATTGAAAGTGATCGCTTTGCAAGAACGTCTAAGCTACTCCGTCACAGAGGAAGCCCGCAGGCAGGCCCGGAGCCCAGGCAGACAAGAATTCGCACGACCACAGAGAAGGGGCTGTTTACCTGTCCTGTGGCTACAGAGAAGGGACAACAGAGCTGACTTCTCACTGACCAAGCACGAAACGTCCTCCTCCAGAGAGTGAACACATCTCCAGTACAAACACAGGTTTACGGTAATTCATATAGAGTCAATATAATATCGATCATCCCCAGGAAAAAACCAACCATCTCCAAGCACGGACTTTTCGTCTGTTTTGACAGGTTGAAAACATGTTGAAAAAATAAATATTTAAGTAAAGCACACACAGCACCCTCACTATAAGTAGTTCTCAAGGGCTGCATACAAAACACAACATAGGATCTAAAAAATAAAAACCATTAAGTATGGCTTTTTAAAAGAGTTGCACATGTCACATAATGAGCGAAAATAAGTCATATTGCAAAATGTTCCAGTTTTTGCATTTTCTCGGTTTTATATAAAGAAGTGCAAAGTTGGAAGCAGTAGCTGTGCCTCTTGCGTCAAGGTCCCTATTGAGTCCTGGCAGTGTTGTGACCCCCAAAACCCGGAGCCCAAATACACACCTGGTCGGTGTCCTGCGCTCGGCGCCTGACAGCAAGGGCGGCAGTGCCCGGCCCCAAAGGACCCCACCCCACCCCACCCCACCCCCGCAACGGGCCGCGTTTCCACTTCGGTGCTGCAAACACCAAAATACACAAATGAAAAAGTACAAACTGTGAAATGTAATCTACACATCTTTTTCCTCTTCGTAAAAAAATATTTATTAGTTTAAACATTGATTTGGAAAAAAAAAGATCGGTCACATAAAAAAACCCTCCGCGACACACACGTCCCCTCCACGCCACCTGAGAGGTGACGTCCGTCCCTGGGACCCCGCAGCACACCAGGGCGACGCCTCACAGCAGATGCTCGCGGAACTGCGAGGGCCTCGGGTTTCCAGTGCAGTATCGACTTTAGGGAAGAAAACGCCCCTGTGGCACTGACAGTGAACCCCCAAAAGGTGAGCTAGGGCGGTCCGGAGCGGGGCGCGGGGTGTCCTGAGTGCGGGGCGGAGGCGCCGGGGCGTGGGCAGCCTGGCCTGGGAGGTGGGGGCCAGTGCGCAACCCTGGGACACTCGCTGGCGGCAAAGGTCTGCTTTCCATTTCGTAAGAAAGTGGGTGTGTTTAGAAAAGGGGTGAGGGGTTGGGGGAGGCACAGAGCTCTGAGGGCCCGGGCGGGACCCAGCCAGGCCCCAGCCAGGCCTCCGGGTGAAGGCGGCAGAGGACGCGGGTGTGGAACCCAGCGTGGCCGCGCACGGACAGCCCGGAGGGCCCCGTGCTGGCTCGGCTCCTGTCCCCGGCCTTCGGGGGAACCGCGGCCCTTCCTCTAGGGGCACGGTGGTGTGGAGGAAGTCACAGCGTCCCCCCACCCCTGCAGAGGGAGGTGGGTGCAGGCAAGCCAGGTGACAGCGCCTCGAGAGCACCCTCTTCTAACTCACAGAAAAGGAACGGGGGCTGAAAACACAGAACACGAACAGAAGCTGTGACGCCCCCGGGGGGCAGGGCTGCAGGCACGGCACCGAGGCCGGGGCCCCGCCGCCCCCAGCACCAGCAGGTCACCGCTGGAGCCCACCCAGGGTTCTCCGGGGCTTCCCGCCCAGAAGGAAGGGGTGCGGCCGTGCACACGGCGGGAAAAGCACTTGGCTGAGAGTTCGGGAAAAGGACAGAGCCACTGCCCGGGTGCGTGACGGGGACGGCGGGCGTGTGGGGCGAGGTGGCGGACGGGGCGCAACGTCTCAGTCACGAAGTGGCATCGGACACAGCCTCGGCAAGGAGACGGACGGGGGCCCGCCGCTGGGGGCCGTGGACAGGACGGAACCTCTGCCTCCCACGCCAAGGAGAGGGAGGGCAGGCCCTGAGGAAGAGGACGTGACCCCAAGCAGGGGAAGGACAGCTGTGTCGGCCACGTGAGGACAGTGACAGCCAGCACGACGCCCTCGTGTGACCTCGTGTGTGTCTGACGACGTGGGAAGCGGGGTTACCCACACCGGGGGGCGTGAGCGGCACGCGGCAGTCAGGGACGCCGGTGTTAGCAGCAGGGGTGGCCTGGGTGCAACGGGGTGGGCAGAGCCGAGGGGACCGGGCCGCCCCAGGCTCTCCAAGGAAGTGCACACAGACGTAAAAGTGGAGCCCCAAGGGGAGCCCGCGCGGGAGCGGCACGGACCCCGGGCCCGCCCACCGCCCGCATGGACGGTAGCACCTGGGCGCTGGCCCCACGGGGCTTCTGTGGCTGTTTGCTGAGCACCGGAGCCGACCGGCGGCAGGGTTGTGGGGCCTCTGGACCCTGGGTGATCCTGCAGACGGCCCCACAGGTGGCAGGGACAGGGCCACGAAGACTGTGGGACAGCGGCTGCTGCAGGGGCACCCAGCACAGGCTGGGGCATGGGACGGGGTGGGTGTATGCAGGACCCTCAGCATCTCCGGGACCTGTGCCCGAGGGCCACACGTGTGACCCAAGCAGCACTGGGCCTGGCCTGGCCATGTGGCCCCTGACACTCTTCCCACACACACTGGCCAGGGACCCCGTCTCTGGCCCTCAGACGGGTAGGAACACGCTCTCTCTCCACTCCACCCGCCCCGCACCTCCCAACCCTGTGCTATGTCAGAGCCCCCGCTGTGGGCGGGGGGGGCCTCTGCTTCTGAGACTGCAGGGCCAGCTTCTCCGTGTGTCCAGGGGCGGGAGCAGGACGAAGGGGGGACCGGAGGAGGGGCTGCGAGGGGTCGGCACAGCCCCGCTCGGCGAAGGCCCCTAAGCACACACACAGAGCTGGGGGCCTAGGGGATCCAGGAGAAGTCCTTGTCGGGCCCCCCTGAGGGGCTGCGGGGCGCCCGTGGTGAGTCCTCGTCGTCTTTGTCAGCCCCCAGCAGCGTGTCCTCGTGGGCCAGGCCCACGTCATCCTCATCCTCACCCAGCTCCTCCTCGCCCTCCCCTCGCGGGTCCTCGGGGTCCTCCAGGTAGGGCCCGTCACCAGAGAAGAGCTCGGGGGAGCCCTCGGCGCCCCCGCCGTCCAGCGGCCCGGCCACCCCGTGGCCCGCGCAGTCGGCACACACGCCATGCCGCCGAGAGCCGTGCTTGATGCCCACGCTGGCGGCCGACATGAAGACGCGGCTGCACAGCTTGCACACGTACTTCTTGTCCTTGCTGTGGACCTGCGGGGGACAGGGCGGTCACCAGCAGTGTCGCGGGAACGAGGGTTCCTGAGCTGCGCCTCTCTGTTCGCGAATACTGCTGGGCGGACAGGTCACCGTCCCTGGCACGCCTTGATCCCCTCCCCGACACCCCAGGGAGACACGCCACGCCCGGGGTGCGGCCCACCGCCTTCAGCGGGCATGCGGTCGGGGGCGCGGCCCGGGGCAGGGCGTCTGTGGGGAAAGCTGCACAGGCCCCCGAGCTGGTGCTAGAAACGGAGCCTCGAACGGCCTGGGAAAGCAAACGGCCTGCTATGGCCACCGGTGTGAGGGGCTAACAGGAGCTGCTAACAAGAGCAGACTTGGGGGCAGCCAGTGCGGGTGGCGGCCCAGACGGTGGGCCCTGCTCACCACAGCGACGGACACACGCAGCAGGAACCCCGTTCACTCAAGGGTCGCCCTGCTGGGCCAGGTCCGAGGGCCTCGCTTGGCCCCCTGCCCGAGACGGCCAACCCTGGCCACCCCCACCAGTGCGACCTGGGCCCTCCAGTCTGGCCCGGCCGGCGGGTCTGCTGCTGGCGGTCAGCAGGTCGGCGTGCTACAGGAATCCGGCCAGGCCCGTGCACCCCAAGGTGACCCTGGATGCCCTGGGAACCCACACTCACATCAGCGCCGCCCCCCCCTGCAGCCCTGCCCCCCAGTGCGAGTCCAAGGGAGGCTCGGGCACCGCACACAGCCCCAAACCACCCGGCCCGCCTGGTTTATCTCGCTCGCACAGGGTCCCTCGCTGTTTTGGGGAGTCTGCCTTCATCTCAAGGACGACCCCAGTATTTCCTGGGCAGGCAGACCCGCCTTTCAGCACCTGCTGCCTGACAGCTCTGAGCCGGGGACCCCTGAGAGACACAGGCGTGGGGGGCAGGGGCCGAGGGCAGTGGACAGAGGTCGGGCCGGCACAGAGGGGCCCCAAAACGAGGGTGTGGTGTGACCCCGGCCTCTGCACCCAGACCAAGGGGCAAAACCAGCTGGGGGTCAAGCGGGCGTGGACCCCACGCTGTCGTCCTTCCCGCACAGGGCGCCCGCGCGAAGCTTCCTGTGGCGCCCCAGCCCAGGCAGCAGCGCCCCGCGCCACGCCGCGCTCACCAGCGTGTGCCGCTTCATGTGCTCGCGCCGCGTGAACTTCTTTCCGCAGATCTCGCAGGGGTAGGGCCGCTCGCCCGTGTGTGAGCGCATGTGCCGCTTGAGGATGCACTGGTGCATGGCGGAGAAGCTGCAGTACGGGCAGCGGAACTTCTTCCTGATCACGGTGAACTCGTTCACTGCAAGACAGGGCCAGGGGTCAGCGCGCCCGCCGCCCGGGCCCGCGGTGTCCGCCGCCGCCTGGGCCGCTGCCTGCCCCCCCCTGCAGTGTCCATCCCGCCGCCCGGGGGCGCCCCTGCAGTGTCCGGCCCTTGGCCTAGACCTCCCCCACACCCCCTGTCCGGTGCTACCTGAGCCTCTCAGCCTGCCCCTCCCCCAGTATCCGGCCAACCGTCCGAGCCCAGTCCCCCACCCCCGCCCGCAGTGTCTGTCCCCTGCGCCACTCTGGGGGCACAGGGCTTCTCCCCTGAGGTGTCAGAGGGGCGGGCTGCCTGGACTGAAGGCCGGAGGCAACCGTGTCCACTTCTCAGACACAGCCGTCTTCTTACATGTCCGTCAAAAACAGCGATGCCTACACTCGGACCGTAACAGAAACGGGTGACGGCACAGGGGACAACAGAGGGGCTACGACCCACAGCTCCCGGGAGCCGGGGCCAGCTGCCGGGTCCACGGCGCCACAGGCCACGGCTGCACCGTGAGCGCCCGGGGCAGGCGGGGGCTGCTGTGTGGTGCACACGGCCCAGCCGCGGCAACACCGAGCGGCCTCTGCCCGTGGGGCTCGTCCCTGCTCTACCTCTGCCCTTTCAAGAAGCCACACCACGAGCCCCAAGGGCCACCCTGTGGCCAGCTCGGCCTTGTGCCTGGGGCCGCATTCCACAGCAGGACGTGGCCATGCCCTCAGAAGCTTCTCGTTCCATACTTCAGGTGGTCTCTTGGTGGCGGCTGGGGGGCCAGGAGCTCCAGGTGTGAGCCCCAGTGAGCCTGGGAAGCTCAGCTGAGCAGCAGCTCACACACCGCACTGCCCCTCTCAAGCCCGCGGGGTGTCCGCCCCAAGCCCCAGGGCCTCCTGGATTTCACTCGGGTGGCGGAGAGCAGCTCGCGTCCGGCTGCCATGCCGCCTGTACATGAGCCCGTGGTGGACACGCTCTCCGGGGTCTGGCTCCCAGACCCTCGCGCCTCCCCCAACCTGCAGCACAGAGAGCATCTGGCTGGCACCAGTATGGAGAGGACAGACCACGGGTCAAGCACTCGGGACCTGGCCCAAGGCGGCTGCTGCAGCGAAGGCCGGCGGGAGCCGGACCACAGGTCAGGCTACGGTGGCCCCTCGCCAGGCCCTCAGGCCACGACTGGACGCCCAGGGGCAGGTCCCAATAGGGAGGCAGGGGTGAGGACAAACACCAGAGTCACGGCCCACGGCTGGGAGGGGCAGGGGGCTGAGGTGACCCAAAGCCCTGGGCGCTCCCAGGGGGCAGCGGGCCAGCCGCGGGAAATGAGCAGGGGGTTTACTTGAGGTCTGTACGCCCGCCCCAGGCCACCCACGTCCCATAGACAGGGGAGCCCTCACCACCCTCTCCGCGGAGCGTGCCCCCCGGACTCCACTCCATGCTGCTGCCGGGACCCCAGCCATGGCCACACTGCTGTGGAGATGGCACCAACTGGAGCAGAGCGGTGACAGCGAGGGCACAGCCCCGTGTGTGGGCCACTGCGCGGCCCGGCCCCGAACCACGGGAGCCCGGCCGCAACGTCCTCCTTCGCTTGGTAAACAAGCCCTGTCTTTCCCGCCGGGCGCTGTTACCGGGCGTCCAAATAATCATGCAGCCCAGATACTCCCTGCCAGGTTCCTAAGTCCCGCCCTGAGAAGGAAGGCATTTTCTTACGTTCGGGAGCTTTTACCGTGTGTGTCTAGCATGTGGGACACGAAAGCACGCAGGATACATGAAAAATCACCTGTATTTTGTCACACAAAGTAGCTGCGGTTAACAACATCTTACGAGTCTTTTTTCTATGCATAAATGTAATTTTTTTTCAATTGCAAAACTGGAATGACGATGTACCCAGCTGTATAGAACATCCTGCACTTGACACACGGCAACAGCCTTTGGTAAACTTGTGTGGTGTGTAAATGTTTGAATGTTCCGTAATTTGTTAAAAAAGTCCCCACTCTGTCACCGCAGTGAATGAAGCTGCAGAGAGGCTCCTGCCATGGATCTGACCTTCCAGAGACAAACTGACAAGTGCCGTCCCCGCCGTCTGCCCCTGTGCCAGGATCCCTCGGCGACACCACCGCGTCACCACACTCCACAAACCCACCCGTGCAGTCCAGCAGCTTCTTGGCCGGAAGGAGCCAGCCGCCCCCATGGGTGGGGAGGGCCCAGCACCCCAGGCAGGGACCTCCTGACAGCTGGGTCCGGGAGAGGCAGGAGGGCACGCAGCCTGGCAGGGCTGGAGCGGAGCTGCAGGGGTGACCGTCCGTCACACTTGACAGCACCCGCCTGAGGAGGCGAACGTCACCGTCCTCTGCCCCCAACCACCAGGCCTGGCCCCAACCTCCCCAGGGGTCAGCGTGACTGTCCTCCGGCCACCTCTGCCAGGCAGTTCTCCCGTTATCACCGAACGGAGCGAGCGGGCCGCCCGCTCTGAGCCGACGGAGGCCGAGGACCGACGCGAGCTCTTGGGTTATTTCTCTTCGAATGACTCTGGAGGATGTGTTTACTCATAGTCCCTATTCTGCCTCTGTCAACATGAAGATGAAAGCCTGACACACAGTCTAGCCCCCTCTAACTGCTCAGACCGCGTCTCTGAGCAGAAGCGCATTTTTTCCCTGGAAAACCGACCCGAATGCGCGCACGTGGCCGCGCCAGCTCCCGAGCCCGCGCCCTGTCCGCTCTCCATCGCTCGCACCTGCTCACTTCGCCGCTCCTGCTCCTTCGGAGTTTCATCCGCAATCCCTCCTCCCTCCTGGACCTCCGCACGAGCCCCTTCCGTCTGCCGCAGAGTGGCGTAGAGCTGTGAGCTCCCCCTAGCTCCCCCTTCGGACGTGGCCGGCGAGATGCCCCGAGGTGCGTTTTCACCCCCCAAACTGCGTCACGCTCTCCGGTGCGACTTGTCCTTTGACGCGGGGGTTAACGCTGCCGACTGCCACGCACTGGGGGACAGTCCAGTGCCTTTCACAGAGGTCCGGGAACACACTGGGACTTCAGTCCTTGGTGTTTGCCGAGGTGTGTCTCCACCCGATTCGTCCGCTCTGGAAGTGTCCCCTGTGCCCTGGAGGAACCCGCAGCCCTTGCAAGCGGACGGCTCATTCCAGGAACTCGATTCACTTCTCCGTCCTCACTGGCCCTTTGTCTGCTCCCCTATCGATGACTGAAGAAAGGCGTTGAGACCCCAGCTCTACCCCGGGACTCGTCTCTCCTGCCGTCGGCGTTCATGCGTTTCAAACTGAGCGTAAACACTTAGGGTTATTCTATTAAAAAAAAACGTCCCTCTTATAACACTTCCTACCGTTTACTTCGCTGTCGATCTCCCTTTTCTTAGGTCCGCGTTTCCTTGGCTGATCCTTTTCCTCTTCTGCTTTGAACACTTCTGTGTTCTGACCCATAACGTGTGTCATCTACAAACAGCAAACTTTCTGAAAAGCGGGCTGGTCACCTTCCTTGTATTGAGTGTTCTGTCCATGGACGACAAGGGAATTGCCGACTTGGCTAAAGTGCAGCATCTCGCCACCTGCGCCCTATCTGTCCTTCGTGTCCTTCTCATCTCAGAGGGAATGCAAGACCCGTGCCCCTCGCGTCACTCCGGAAACCGCTGCGAGAAACTGCGAACGTTGCCCGAACCTCGGGGCCGCTCCGCTGCTCGGTGTCTGCCGGTGGGACCGTCCCCCGTCTCGGGACCGTCCCCCGTCTCAGCCCCGTCCCCCGTCTCGGGACCGTCCTTGGCTTCCCGGCTGCTGCCGTCGCTCCCCGTCGGCCGGCAGGCAGTGAGCACCCTGCTCTCACTCCCTACGATAACGTCCTCGCTCGGCCGCGACCTGTGAAGAACGCAGAATTCTCGGCCGCCGCGCTCAGTCACCCGCCGTCACTGAGCTGCCGTGGTTCCCGCTGGAAAGTCAGCCACCGGCCCCGCTGACCCTCGGCAGGAAGTCCTCTTTCTCTGGCCGCGGTGAAGATTTTTTTCGTCTTCGGTTTTCAGTAGTTGGACCGTCATGCGCCGAGATATTGATTTACGTTGCCACTGTTTGATTGAGGCGTCCGTTCTGCTCTGGGTTCACGAACGGAGCTTCTGGAAACCGCGGGCGGGCGGTGCCTCTCCCCAGTTCCGGCAAATTCTCCTCCCGCTCCGCTTCCGCCCCGTTTTCTCTCCTCTCCCCCTGGACTCCGGCCGCACAGTGAGCGTGTTCTGTGCATCGCACACAGCGCTCAGCTTTCTTTCCAATCTCTTTCCAAAAAAACGGATAGTTCCTACTGCTCTGTCGCCGTCCAGTGACCCTGTCTCACGCTGTATCCGGACCATTGAAATATCCAGCGAATTCTTAATTTCAGATAGTGCACCTCCAGGTCCAGAATGTTCACTTGACCCTTTTTCAGAGATTCCAATTCTCTTGAAATTCTCTCTCTCCATCGGTTTTGTCGTCCATTTCCTCGGACGCGTTGGTAATGGACACGTGCAAGTCCCTGGGCGCACCAGTGTCCGTCTGCTTCTCCTGGCGGGACTTCGTCCTTTGCTGCTGTCGCGTGGCACACGTGGCCACTTGATTGCCTCTGAACGCCGCTCCCCTGGGCTCAGCCTGTCGCTGCCCCCACGCTTGGCAAGTTCGCCAGAGACACAGCTTGGCTCTCACGCCGGCCTCAGGCCGCAGCTGCCCTGGTGGCTCGGCAGGATGTGAGGTGTGTGTGTGGCGGGGGGCGGGGTGCTGCCTGAGGGTGAAGCCCAGTACAAGCTACTCGTGACTGAAATGGGAGGTTCCAGTAGTTTTCGTCAAAATATTTTCTTTAAAGTAAGTGAACGCCTTTTCCTGAGCACCTGAGTTATGTGCAGCTACCAAACTGACAATGACCAAAATTGGACCCTATGTGCTAAGTGCAGCCTGATTCAAAAACTAACATTCGCCATAGGACTGAAGTCTAGTGCGCACGCGCGCGCGCGCGCGCACACACACACACAGGACTGAAGTCCTAATGCGCACGTGCGCGCACGCGCACACACACGCACACACGATGGACACCCAAGTTTGTGAGACCACCGTTCACATTTTGTGCCAAATATGGTAAAAATGATAAATATGCTGAGAAGCCCAAAGTGAATATAAGCATAGAGCAGGTTCCGTGGCAGCGAGCCATCCGAAATGAAGAAGCAACCCTTCGTTAGTGAAAGTCTCTACTTTCAAGAAAGACCGTTACATAGTAACAATTTTTAAAAGCTCCTTGAAACAAACTCCTGAGCCACAACGTTTCAATGAGAAAGTCAACAAACTATAAGAGACGAACACCCCGAGGTCGCGGTGAAAGTCCCACGGGCTGGATGGCAGTACGGTCGCAAGGAAAACGTTAGCTCCTGTTCTAAAACTGTTTCTTACGTCCCTCATTATTCTACCATCGACCAAATACTTATTTCTTTTAGGTACTGTCCAACATCTTTTAATTGTTTAAAAATTTTCACCAAAGGCAGTGCAGGTCTCCTATCAGGCCAAGGGCAGGGCAGGTCCCCGGCGGCCCCTAGCCCGCACCCCGTCCCGGGGGAAAAGCCACCCGGAGGGCAAATGCACGCAGAGCCGCAGCAGGGTCTGAGTAGTGCCAGGTTAGCGCGGCGCCGAGTGGCAGGTGCTCAGAGCCAGGTGTCCCTGCGCACAGGTCCTCCCGCCCCAGCGACCTCACGGCTCAAAGAGCCAGCGGGGCAAAGAAAAAAGGGAGGATGTCTCTGGAAGTGACATTCCAGTGCAGACGGGCACTTACATAAACCCGACCTCTGGAAAAGGTAAGCACGCCAACCGACCCGCCGGCCACCCCTCACCCCTGGGACGGTCGCCGTGGCAACAACGCGCCCTGAGCGGCGGCCCTTCTCCATGGTCACCGCGCA
>NW_006442491.1:40623126-40639450 GCF_000325575.1 Pteropus alecto
GCACACACGGCGCTCTGTCCGAAGGGAAGCAGTCTGGGTGGTTCACCGCGGAGGCTGTGTCCTTCAGCCGGCAGGGGGATGCTGGGGCGCGCGTGGGGCACGCGTGGGGCGCGCTTAGGCTTCCTCCGCCGAACTTTCGAGGAGGTAATGTGGTCAGAGCTATTTGGCTCCTCTCGCCATGGGTGGTGGCTCGGGTCCCTGTCCCTGCTTTCCCGTTCTGCCTCACAAGTTGGCAGTCCTCCCAAGCGCCCAAAACCCCGTGCCTGGAGGCCGCAGGCGCACCTGCCCACCTGCCCACCAGGTGGGCACCGGGAGGTCTTCACCTGGCTCCCGCGGAGGGTTCGAAGAATGAGTGCGTTAAAAGCACAAGTGGACGCTTAGTCTCCGCTCCCAGCAGCTGCCCTGTCCCAACGTGGCTTTGTCACTGGCCAGTGGCCATCTGGCCCTGACCAGCGGGCCCGTGGGGACATCTGCTCCAGCACGAGGCGCCTGGTCAAGGTTTCCTGGCCTCCAAATCATCCAACACAGTGGAGGTATCGGTTTCCACGGGTGTTTTCCTCAGGGGTCCTCCGCTGGCTTGTCAGCGCCCAAGGACTGCGGGCAGATGCCCCTCAGGCCCCGGGGAGGGGCACCCGCACAGCGTGCAGGAAGGAGGCCCTGCGCCCTGCGCTGGCCCCCAGGAACCCACCCAGCACTGGCTGGAGCCACGTCCAGAGGGGGCCTCGCTCCGAGCCCAGGTCTCCAGGTCTCGAGGGGCATCGATCTAGAACGAGAGAGATGAGTTACAAGCCGCGGGGCGTGGCTAACTCGGGGAGACTGAGAGCAGGTAGATTTTGTCACCACTTACCAGGTCCCTGTCCAGTCACCACAAGGACGACCTGTCACATGTCTGGAAAGGAAGGCTACAATTAATTCTCAACGAATGGATGCTCAAAAGAAAAATCCACATGGGAAGGATGCGGCACCTCCCACCGAAGCCCCCCTGCGGGGAAGGCGCTCGGCACCCAGCTGCAGGGAGTCGCCGCCGGGAAGGCCCGCCTTCCCTCGAGACAGACAGCCCTGTGTGCACATCCACCGCCCCTGTGCAGTCAGGAGCAGGACCAGCTCGTCGTGGGTGCACAGGTTAGGGGTCGGGGACGCATGTGGCCCAGCACCGCCTGCCACTCGGCCAGGGACCGGTGCCTTTACCTGATGCTGCGTGACTCACACGTCTTTCCCCTGAGTGAATTCCTCAGAGTGGCATTTCCATATAAATATGAAAACCAATCGCACTCCATGTGGCACGCTGTCATTGCAGAAGGTGAGCCGGCTAACCCCACGGTCCCCTCCGACCCGCTGGGCTGGGCGTCGGGAGGGGGCAGCGTGGGAAGCAGTGGCTCTCACAGAGCTGGTCACACGCCCGGACCCACCGAGCACTTGTGGGACTGGGCCGGACAGCTGATCTGGCCGGGTGGCCGTGCACACGTCCCACCTGGGCTGGCGCTGTCCTCGGCCTGGCTGGTCACCGGGGTGGCATCCTAGGCTGAGGGCCACTGTGCCCTCACGCTCCCCCTGTGCCCTGGGCTGCCACCAGGCCTGGGAATGCAGGAAATGGTCTCAGCCACGGAACGAGCAGAAACATCCTGGAAACGTCATCCTTGACCTTCCGGCAGTGAGCGAGTGCCACCTGACAAAGCCCGGTCTCGCTGGACCTGGCCGTCTGGGGTCTTTCACCAGCTTGCCACCCCCACACGAGGTGCCGGGGTCTCCACACGAGACCCGCCCGGGCTGGGGGTCTCTGAGGCACAAGGACACAACGAGGGCTGCTGCCCAGAAAGTCCGGACCGCCGTGAGGGCAGGGAGCACGCGCCCCGCGGCCTCGAGGGGCAAGCAAGGGCCCGGCGGGGGGCGGCAGGCTGGCCGTTGGTCTAAACGTGCAGTCACCTCATCAGACTCTTTCACAGGAAAGTGTTTGGAACCGCAGCGTCCACCCTCCGTCCAGAAGGACTCGCGTCCCTGACTCCTTACTTAACCACCTCAGCCAGAATGAAAATCAGTGGCAGCCACTCTCACCTCATGCCTGGGACACGGGGCCACCGCCCCAGAGGCCACCGCCCCAGGCTCACAGGAACTCGGTGCATCCGCTCGTCCACGCCGCAGGGGGTCCTCGTTGTCCCCACGGCGCTCGGCCTCTGGGGCCCATGCGGGCCGGTTCCTCTCCAGTGTGCTCCCCCAAAACCATGCAGGGACCCCCTGTCCTCATGACACTTCCAAGAGCCCAAGAAGGCACAGACGCGCGGGTCACGGTCCCACCCCGCCGCCGCCCACCCAGATACGACCCCTCGTGCACAAACGACGCATCCACGGCGTCCACTCGGCGAACAGCGGTGAGCAGGCCGGACCCCCGCCTGCCGCCGGAAAAGGCAGCAGAACAGAAAGAATCAAGTCAAACAGAATCGAAACGGAGAACACAGAGTCCCCTCAGGGAGGAGTCAGCGGAAGTGCCAGGATCCGGGCACGAGATCACCCGCGAATTCAGACTTCTGCACACGAGGAGACTGTTTCCAGAAGGTTCCAGAACCATCAAGAAAGGGCCTCTGAGCACTGGCTGTTGGTTACGACTTACAGCCTGCGTGTTTAATGGTTCTCTCAAACATCTGCAGCCTCTTTCTCTTTCTTTTGCAAATCTGCCCTCACCAGACCAGTGTCCCTCGAGCAGACCCGCATGGGGACAGGCCTGGGACTGCGGGGCGCATCCCGTGGGGACGTGTCATCTCCCCCCCTGCTCCTGCAGTGGGCAGCGGGGTGGCGGTGCCTCTGCCATCGGTGAGGCCTGGTTCGAGGCCACCCGTCCTCTTCGCAAACGTGCGCGGGGCCCCTTCCGTGCACACGCCCCGTGCACATCAGGCTGACAGTCCGGAGGACACGACACCACAGCCGCCACGGGGGACCTGGGGGCTCGGGCACATCTGTAGCCCCCGGGAAGAGGGTCCCTCCTGGACGCAGTGGGTGAGGGGCCCAGGGCACAGCGCAGCCCATGCCCAGCAGGTGGCCGGGTTGTGTTCACAGCATCTTCACGGATCGCAAAACGTGCCGCCAGTGGTGGCCGGCCCAGAGACAGGAGGCGGTGGACGGGGGGCTGGGGAGAGTTCGGGGCCCCGACGCCCGCGGCAGCATGTCTGGGGGCAGATGCCACACACGTGGACGTCGAATGCCACTGTTCGGCAACCCTCCTCTCCTCCACCAAGAAGGTGCACCGCCGCTGGCTGGCACATGCCGTACCGGCCACAGTCACGGCCTGCGTCCGCCTGGCTTCCCCAAGGCCACCCAACTGCTATGGTGAGGGAGAACCCCAGAATTCCAGAAAAATCATGTTTTCTTCTGGGTGTTTTCATTTCTCATTTTAGCCCGTGCCTGGAAAGAGGCAGGCTTTACTGAGAATGTCAGAAAATAATGTTTTAAAATAACCGCCAGCTCCTACGGCCTGCTGAGCAGGTGTCCCGTCCGCTGCAGCCCAGTGGTCAGCCTGCAGCCCGCCCGGCGGGGGCTTCTGCCAGCTGCTCACCCGTTACGGGACACGGGGGGCAGACTCTCACTAGAAGAGGGGTGAACTCAGAACTCGGAAGCAAAGAGACTAAAACGTGACAAACAACAAGTACCAGACCCGGTCGCCGACTCCCCCTGAATCAGTCACGGTGCTCGACGCGGAAGGGGTGGCACTTCCCGCCCCAGCGCTCGGCTCCCTCTAAGCCGTGGGGACACGTGTGTGATGGCAGAGCGGGCGCTGGCGACCCCACCCCGGCGTGGGGACCGACTACACCGTGCACCGTGACCACGCAGGACAACGCGAAGACCTGATGGGAAACAGGGTGGCCACCTGCCCGGTGGCATTACTGGGTGTGAGCCCCGCTGTGAGGAGGGGTCTGGGCCTCTGCTGGGCGCCAGGACGGAGGGACCGAGGCACAAGGGAGACACTGCCCAGGGCACCAGCCGACAGAGCGCATTTTGCCCTTGGCCGTGTGGTGCTCACAGTGCCCCCGAGTCAGACACACGGCACACAGGTCGCGCTGCCTGACCAGAGGCGGTGGGATCGGCGTTTAGGGGCTGTCGGAGCCCTGAGCCCCGGCCCCAGCATGGTTCCTGCACAGATGCAGCAAACGCCTTCGGACAAGCCCCGGCTGCCGGACGCCAGGGGCAGAGAAGCACCAGGGAGCCATTGCCCGGCCCTCACGCCTCGTGACGGATGCGGATCAGCCACGCGGGGGCAGCACAGAGCTGGTGCCTCCAAGTCCGCAACAGGCCGTGTCTGTGTCAGGAGCAGCTAGAGAGATGGGATGAGTGGCCAGGCCCACGGGGGACGGCGGGAGTGTCCAGGACCACGGGGGACGGCGGGGAGTGGCCAGGCCCACGGGGGACGGCGGGAGTGGCCAGGCCCACGGGGGACAGCGGGAGTGTCCAGGCCCACGGGGGACGGCGGGAGTGGCCAGGCCCACGGGGGACAGCGGGAGTGTCCAGGCCCACGGGGGACGGCGGGAGTGGCCAGGCCCACGGGGGACGGCGGGAGCCATCGGAGGCGAAGGTGCCGGACGCCCCGCCCTCTCCACGGCCAAAGGCCCCGGCGTCACCCATCCCGGCCCTTCTTCGTCCCTCACAAAACCTGTCCAGTCTCTCGGCTGCACATCCAGCTGCTGGACTTGCCTGTCGCAAACCCCAGACGCCCCGGAAGCACCGTCGTTGGCCGTCCGGGGGTCGGGGATCAGCACGTACCCGACAACTTCTGCCACACGCAGCCATTGCCCAGTGGGGGAGGGGCTGCCACTTGGAGCACCTGGCACGTGCTGCGGGAACTTCGACCGCTCCACGTCTTACAAATGCGACTGTTTCGAATTCACAGCAGCTGCGTAAGTGACGGGACCCGTTTTCCAGAGGCGGGAAGCGAGGCCTCAACCTGTTTCTAGAAGCACACGCACCACCCGACAGCCTTGGTCTGACCACACAGCCACGTCCTCACGACCGGCCGAGCGTCCGGCCTGCCTCAGACGGTGGCAGTAGGTCTTGGTCCGGCACACGGTGACGAAGGGGACGTGAACGTTACTTTCCAACTTTGGTCTTTGTCAGCCATGAGCAACTTCCATCGCTCCGACACAAAAGCTTAAATAATTTAGTGCTCACGAAAACAAAGAGGTTAAAAGGTCGTTTTCTGAAGTGAAGGTTAAGGGAAAGCTACGCACCCCAGATCCCCGGCGTCCAGCACACGGGCAGCCCGTGGTTCAGCTCGCCCTGCGGCGCTCAGCAAAGCGCCCCACGTGATGCCCCCCACGCACTGACCCCAGAGCCACCTGGGGTGTAGCGCCCCGCAGGCTCTATACACTGCGTCCCCGTGCCCCCCAGGGAGACCTGGGCCACGCCTCGTCCCTCTGATGCCTGCACTGAGCACAGCTGCCCACAAAGCGGGGGCTTCTCCCTGGGGACACACTCAGAGTCTCCTCTAGCAGCGTCCCCAGACAGCTCCCCAGAGCTCCCCCCCAGAGCACCCACGACACGGGAAAGCAGCTCGCTCTCAGGCTGGCGGACAGGTGGGTGTGAAAGCTACATGCTCTCGTGTTTTGTGGGCGGGACATCACAAGGGAGCCCACTTCCTGGGTGGGCGGCCAGAGCGAGGCTGGACACATTTAGGTTGTGGGCACGGCGTCCACCGCTAACCATTTGCACCACCAGCATTGTCCAGGGGGACACAGCGAGGAGATGAAAGCCCCTCAAATCTCTCCCCACACGGCGGGTCACAGTGTGAAGAGGGGACGGGCGCCCCCAGAGAGAGCTGGCCTGCCCTCTGCACGGAGGCTCTGTGCCCCTTGCCAGAGTGTCCTGACTCACGCAGGGCTCTGCGTCCCTGGCCTGCCCACTGCCGGCCCTCAGCTCGGTCAGGTTGCAGGTTTAGTAACCCCAGGGTCAAGCCTGAGAGGTCGAACAAGCACGCTGTCCCCTCCCCGTCACCCTGACGGCCCACGTCCACTGCCTTCCAGCTCCGGGCACCAGCACGCGCGCCCCGTGACCTCCCTGACAGACCTGCGCCCAGCCCACAGCCGATGGCCGACCCACACGCTCCCCTCGCCTGACGCGGCTGCGTCCTCCCCGCCGGCGGCAGGGCACTTACGGGACAGGGAGTGCGCGCCTTTGGGCAGGTACTCCAGCAGGAGGGAGCTGTCATCCCCCAGCACGTCGGCCTTCAGCGACAGCAGGCTGTTCTTACTCATGAGCGCGGCCCGCAGGTTGGCCACCGTGGTGGCCTGCTGCAGGGCGTCGTCCTTCTCGGGGGTGAGGGGCGGGCCCAGGTAGCTGGCTTCTCCACCCAGGAGGCCTTCGTCCCCATGGGCATAGAGGTCGGCCCTCTCCCCGCGGCTGTCGGAGCTGCCGGCCTCGGTGACGGCCAGGTCCACGTCTGCGGAGGAAAGAGACAGGAGATCATTTCGGGGCCCTCCAGGACGGGGAGGGGCAGACTGAGGAGCCGGGGCCACACCCTGACCACCCAGCTGCTCATGAGGTCCCACCGGTCCTGCCCGCACAAGCCCCCGGGATGCGGTGACCTCACGGCCAAGGCCTTGGGCGGGGACTCGGCTCAGAGCCGGCTTCAGGCTCCAGGCTGGGGACCAGACCCGAGGCCACCTGTGAAACCACCTTCGGCATCATGACTTCCACACACAGAAGGGCGGGCGCACGGCAGCCTAGAGGGAAGAGGCGGCGCTCCACTCATGACCTATGACCTATGCCCCCGCAGCGTTCTGTGACAAAACGGGAGACGGCCCCACCCCTGCGGTCCAGCCGCAAGGAAAGGAGAGCCACACGGTCTCTGGGAATGACGCGCAGGGCCCCTCCTCACGTTAAAACGACCTCCCGTGCCGGCCCAGGCTGCAGCTGCCACGGCTGAGGGAGACTCACCCCCGCGCCCCGCGACGCCCCGGCCCCCACGAGACGAGCTGCCGTCTCTGCTCCCGCGTTCGCTTTTGGAAGCGGAGGCCGGGCTGGTCCTTCCGGAGTTCGCTCCTCCTCAAGTGAGAAGGCAGAGGGAAAGTGCCCAGAAAGGACCACGTCTGGGGCGGGCCCTGGACACTCCCGGGACAGAGGGGTGGCTGGCGGGGACTCCGCCAAACCCTGCTCCGGGAGAGCAAATGCAGAAGCTCTGGCCTTCCCGGGTCTGTCTCGACCGCAGCTTGAATTCAGAAAGAGGAATTTAAGACGACAGCGTAATGAACAAAATTCTGCAAACAGAATAGGAAGTCGAAAGTGATATTTACATTGCGACTAATCCGTGGGCAGATGAGAGTTTGACGTGCAACGCCACAAAGTGGGCTCCTATGACCGTTACAGAAAAGCTACGGCCGTTTAACAGAGCCCGAGGGACGGTGCCGGGGTCAGCACGGCACGGCTGCGCTTCACCGACGTGACCCTCAGGACGCACGGTCCACCCGGAACACGGTTTTTGCTCGAACGCCCATGTCCACATGGGTCCCTGATGGCGGGACTTCATGGCCAGGGAGGCGGCCGCGGGCCCAGGACACGGAGCCAGGAAGCTGGACGGCCTGTCCAGATCCACCGCGTCCGGAGGCGGCCCAGCCCTCCACTCCGGAGCCTGGACCTGAGAGGGACCAGAACACACGTCCACACGGAGACTGGTCGTCCACAGCAGCGTTATCCTCAGTGGCCAAAAAGCCCCGAAATAACCAAATGTCCATCGACAGCTGAGCAAATAAACAAACTGTTTTGGGCACAGAACGGGATGGTCCTTGGCAGTTAAAGGGTGACTTATCGATGCCCACGACAGCGTGAATGAAACTCAAAAGCAGGTTGGAAATCACAGACGTGGGACGGAGCCGTGGCTGCCGGCGCGGGGGGAGGAGGCGACCGGGGCCCTCGGTGGCAGTGACGCCGTGGCTGGGGGCTCAGGCTGCAGGCTGTACCCCGGCTGTGGCGCTGCCTGTGACGAGCAAGATGCTGCCATTGCGGGTGACAGCGTAAGGGGTACACAGGGCCTCGCTGCCACCTCTGACAGACACCTCGAAACGGAAAGAAGAGAAGCAGAGTGAAGTGAGCCGGACACGGCGCAGCTCTGTGTGATGCTGCTCTCTGCTTACGGCCCCCGAGCTGGCCGCTCTGGTGACGAGAGCCAGGCAGGGCTGTTTCGGGGTCACGGGGCGGGGGGTGGGTGGTGCGGGTCTGACTGGAAGGGCAGGAGGGAACATGCCCGCTGGTGGACCTGGTCTCTCTCCCGAGGGCAGGAGTGTTATGCATTTGTCCAAACTCAGCCACTGGAGTGCTTAAAACTATAATGACGGACAACACGCTCGGCTGCGGAGCGTGCAGCAGCCTGGACTCTGCTCAGGTTGTTGGGGGTGCTCGTGACCACTTGGGAAGAAGTCTGCCCTCGCCGCTGACCCAGGCACCGCACCCCTGGGCATCTACTCAAGACAAACGAACATGTACGTCGCCATACGTCGCCAGAATAGACCCGCCAGAAAGAGTCACAGAAGCTTCATTCATAATCGTGAAAGCTGGCAACAGCCCAGATGCCGGCTGACAAGAGGCTGGACAAACACACACTGGTGTGTTCGGGCGACAGAACACACACCACATCCCCGAAGGTGTGGGCCACCGGGAGACGCGACGGCACAAGCGCACGGTGACGCCGGACGAAGCGCTAAACGGGCCGAGTCGCCCTGTGACGGAAAAGCCAGACTCTGGTCCTCGGGGGGGGGGAGCACAGACCCACGGCCAGAGGCGGAGGGGGCAGCGGTTCGGCTGTGTGCATTCACCAAACCTTATCATCGAAAGGCACATTTGGGGGTGGCAGAGTCCCGGTGTGAGAACTGACCTTAAAAACGTAATCGCTGGTTGAACTCGAGCAAACGCCCGGTGAGCGTTTGGGGACGGAGGGTACAGGCGTCGGCCACTGACTGTGAGACGCTCAGGGAGCGAGGTGGGTTTTGGACAACGGCCCGACAACGCGTCGTGAAGCAGACGCAGCTGACGCCTGAGCGAACGAGGCAGGTTGGGACGGCGCGCGTCCACTCCAGCGGGTTTTCCCGATAAACGCAGTCAGCCCTTCGGCCCGCGGGTTACAGACCGGAGCACTGAACCCGCTCGAACCGAAAACAGGGTTTCACACTCCCAGCCGAGGGGCTTCCCAACCCTGTTTCCCATCCTCGGCCGGCCGAACCGAGGCCGCGAACGGCCGGCCCGGGGTCAGACGCTGCTCGCGGGGCCCGACACGCGGGGTGGGGCCGGGGCGTCCTCTGCTGCCCCTGCGGGCAGGTCCAGTCCCAGCCGGACACATGGGGCGCTTCTCATCCAGACCCCTTCGCCCGAAATATACGTCATGTGAAGCAAGACGGTTTCCCTCCAGCGGTGACGACGGTGCTGAAAGACGCGGGTGGCCCTGGGCGTGGGCAACGGCCACTCAAATTCACGAGGCTCCCGCTTCTCCAAACGAGTCCCCGGGCCGTGTCCTGAGGGACAGCGCCTGGGCCAGGTCTGACGGTCTCACCTGAGGCCGTCAGCTGCGGACCTTCCGCCAGCCAGCTCCTCCTCCGGCTCCAGGGACGGGCTCCGAGGGGCTGGGCCACCTGCTCCATCTCCGAGCAGGGAGGAGGCTGGGAACCAGGAAGGCCACCCTCCCCCACCTGAAGTGCTCTATGGCCCCCGAGTGTCCTTAAGCCCCATGTCCTGATCCACCTCAGTCCAGCTACAAACATCCACTTTACCAGCCTGCAGCTTCCACTCGACTTACGGGACTTCCTGTCTGCAGGCCTCTGGGGGACGCATGCGGGCGTTGGACCAGGGGCCTGGGCTCTTCCTCTGCCAGGTTCTGAGCGAGGAGCTGCGCACCCACCTGAGCGAAGGCCAAGACGCCCCGGGGTCACGGGCGCGGGGACGATGCAGCCGCCCCCGGGGGGAGCCGGACCCACACCCCAGCTGTGCGTACAGTGTGCCCTCAGGCCTCGCAAACCAGCCTCTGCGATCACGCGCGAATTCCACCCGGGAGCTGCTGGGCCGGAAAACCCACTCCAAACACTGATGGGCCCCAGTCACAAGCCGAGGTGGGGACACACAGAGGGGTCAGGGCGGGTGGCCCTAGCTGCAGGGCCAGACGTCCCAAGGTCCACATCCATCGCCCTGAACCGCATGCGGGAACTGCCCGACACGTTCCCTCGGGAGGCGGGCCTAGATGCAGGACGAGAATAAAAGCTGCTCTCCAGGACGTAGCAGCCTGACCTCCAGGGGGAGCACAGCTTGGACCTCCAGTGGGGAGCACACCCTGCACCTCCAAAGCCGCCCCGGGCCAGGGCGGAGGGGGAGCGGCCGCCCAGGCCGGCAGCACCATCCTCCGCGAGCCCACAACCTCCCGTCCTCTCTTAGCAACTCGGATGATCTGGCAGGAGCGGCTCTCGGTTGCCTTGGCAACCTGCGGGCTTCAAGACATTAACAAAAGTACACAGCCAAAGTCACTTGTTGGATTCTAAAAACACCTTCTGCTCGACAACTGCATTTAAAACGTCAAACCCACAGGCGCAAGCAGCCGACATTTCTTAGTGTGTCGATGGACTTGCTAATCAAGGCCTCCCGCGTCACAGCCTGTGGGTGACGGTGACTCATGACAGCGGTGAAGGCACTGGTCGCCTTGGGAAGTTCGGCCCGGAGCCCCCGTCCTCGTCAGCGGCATGGACCGCTGCTTCTCAGGTGTCAGAGCGGGTGGGAGACCGAGAAGCCGGGGCAGGCGGGGGCGCCACCGTGCCTCTGGCCAGCAGCCAGCAGGGGACACAGCTCGTCACGCTGTCAGTTCAGACACCGGGACTTCGGACTTGGCTCGCTTAGGGTCCCACGGCTCTGAAGGCTGCTGCCGTGATCATCTGCAATGCCTGGTGACATTTTTGGTTGTCACACTGGGCGGTGGGGTTGCTACCAGCGTCCAGTGCGTAGAAGCCAGAGACGCCGCCGACGGCGCAGGACAGCCCCACGGCAGTGTCCAGCCCGGGCTGAGAGACGCCGGTCACAGCGACACCTCCTGACCATGGAGGGCGCTGGCCTCGCCCCGTGCTCAGGAGCAGCACTGAGACCGAGAATGGACGACACAGGCCCCGCTGCGTCCGGGGCCGCACAGCTAATGAACGGTCTCGGTTTGGGGATGACCGGGGAAAGTTCTGGAAATGGATCTTAGTGGCGGCTGCACAACAGTGTAAACGCACGTAGCGCCAAGGAATCGTACACTTAAAAATGGTTAAAAGGGTGAAGTTTATGGCATGTGTGTTTTACGACAACAATAAAAGCTCCAGTGCACGGGGCCCTGGGGGATGCGTCCCGTTAAGGAGAGCAGGTCGGGGCTGCTCCAGGGGCCCTGCGAGCGGGTGCCCCCTGCACACGGCACAGGTCACCTTCGTGACCTCTTTCAGGGCTGATGGCCGCATGCTGCCTTCTGTCCCCTGCCCACACACCCGGTTGATTGCTCACCTTCTTTCTGGAGGGGCCACCCTGATCTGGCCCGACCCCTCACTGCGGCCCTCACTGCCCCATCCGCCACTCGGGAAGGCTCAGCGTGGCTGTGGTTGCCGCGTGCTGAGCCCCCGGCGGGCGGTCAAGGTTTAACGTGCCGTTTACTAGGCTGCGCGGCAGATACAAGAAGCTCCCCTCGGCTAGGATCTGAGAGGCCCAGACGCGGGGGGAGAGCAGCACCTCCACTGCTTTGAACTGTTGGAACCCGCACATGCTGGCAAATGGGGGACACCCCTCATTGCGAGGGGCGCTTTATGGCCCTAAGTCCTCAAGCCCCTGGGGTTAAGGCCAACTTCTCACTGGGATGAAACAGGTGCACAGGATGCCACGTTCCACATTCACCATCACGACCCAGCCCAGGTGAGGCCCGCAGGACGCTCTCCCGCCCCTCCCCCACCCCGCCTTCACGGCGCTTCGTTAATTCACGGCGCTTCGTTAATTTTCATCGTCTCTTAAAACTTTCAACGTTTAAACCTCGTAAAGTTAATCCACCCGACCAGCACGCGTGAAAAGCTCTGCAGAGAAGCCGGCCTCACACCTACCCTGTGGGCTCCTTCCGGGTGTCACCCACGTTTCTGGCTAAGCCCCCTCGGTCCCAGAGAAGCCCCGCCCCAGGCACCAGCACTGCGCTGGCCCTTGGGACATGCTGGTCACGTTCCCTGCGCTCACATCAATTTACTGTGAAAAGCGACCCACAGGAAGCCACCGGCGTCGGCCGGAAACGTGCCGCGTCGGCGACAAAAGGAGCAGCCCAGGGCCCACGGCGCCCGCCCCGCAGCGGCCGCGCCCCACCTGCCACAAACCGAAGGCTTACTTGAGTCGCCGCGGCTGCTGAAGGGCCAGCCGGACGTCGGAAGGAAGGACGGCACGGGGGAGCCGGCCCGGCTGTCGGCCTCCACCTGCTGAGTGATGTGCCGGACCGTCTCCTTGTTCTTCCGGTTCTTCCTCCGGCCCGTGGGCTGCCAGCCGTCCCCCGCGGCCTGCTCGGAGAAGGCGTTCGGGGCCGCGCCGGCCCCGGCGGAGGGCGGCTCGCTCCCCGCGTAGTGTGTGGGCGAGGCCTGCTCCTCCTTGACGCGCAGGGACCCGTAGCCCACGTCGCCCGGCCACAGCGACTGCGAGGAGACGTCGTCGGAGCCGTCGGCCTTGGGCTCCGGGTCCTCCCTGCCGTAGCTGCTGCCCCCCTCGTGGCAGCTGGCGATGGCCGAGTCCCCGGACGAGTTGGTGGGGCTCGTGCGCCGGGCCAGCCACGGGGAGATGCTCCTTCCGGCCATCACGGCCGAGATGAGCGCGTCCGTGCTGCTGCCCGACGGGGCGCCCACCTCGAACTCGGCCAGCTCGTCCGAGGCGTCCGGCTTGATGCTGATGTCCAGCGCGGCCTTGATGAAGTCGTGGCACGCCTGCACGATGTCCGTCATCTGCAGGAAGCTGGCGGCGGACATCACCTCGATGACGTTCCTGCTGGTGAGGGCCAGGTGGGCGGAGTACATGAAGTCGATGATGGCCTTGAAGCCCTGGGCCGTGACGATGTCCAGGTGCGTGACCGTGGCCTGGTCGGCCGTCTTCTGCACCTGGCAGTACAGCGTCTTGAAGTAGCGGCTGCTGCCGAGCAGGACGTTCTTGTGCGCCTTGAAGACCTTGCCCTCCACGACCACACACGCGTCACACAGGACGCCGTGCTGCCTCTGCTCGTCCAGCTCACGCAGCAGGTGCCGGTAGTGGGACGCGATTTCCATATCTTCCTTCCGGTCGTTCATCGGGAGTCCGCGGTCACCTCTTCTACAGACCCTGCGGGGGAGAAGCGGAGAGTCAGGCACACGGCGCACGCGCACGCGCACGCGGCAGACGGTCCAGGGACCGGGAAAGCGCCCGCGAGCAGTCGGAGGGGCTCTGTCACCCCGACGGGAACCGGGGGCTGGACGACCTGTGTCCCCGTCCCGCGCCCTCGAAGGAACGTCCTTAAAGCCACGAAGAAGAGTGCATGCCGAGCCGCCGCCGCCCGCGCACGTCCACGGGGAGGTCGGCCTGCGTCCGGCTCAGCCCCAGGCGTTTCCGGGCGGGGGGCACACGAGGGCACCGGCGCTTCCGGGCTCTCTGCGGGAAGCCGGGGGCCCCTGAATCCGGGGACGTCTCCCGCCCTGCCCGCCGCAGCCCCTCCCTCTGCTTCTGCATCAGCTCCCCAGGGACAAAGTGCCACCCACCAGGCGGCCGGAACACATCACTCTGCCCTAGCACAGCCGGAGGCCCCCGTCCCAGACCAGGGTGTCGGCAGGCCTGCTGCCCCTGCCAGCCCCACGGGAGGCCGTGTCCTGCCTCCCCAGCTTCCGCTGGTGGCAACGACCCTTGGCAGCCCTGGGCTTGCAGACGCATCACCCCATCTCCGCCTCTGCCGGCACACGGTGTCCTCCCTGTGCACACACCTGTCCCAATGTCCCCTTATTATGAGACTGGTCCCGTTGGATGAAGGGCCACCCTCCTCCAGAGCTAATTACATCCACAGTAACTGGCATTCTGAGGCCCGGGGGTCAGGATTCTAATGACTGAATTCTGGGGACACGTTCACCTCCGAGACTCCCTGAGCATGACGACGTTATGACATGTGACTTTCCCTAGTAACTGCCCACTTCCCCGCTGGTTAGTCACCCAAGGCGTGTTTAATGGTGGAGACCTAGGCTCGTCACATGCAAGGACAGCCCGTGTCCAGGCGACGGGACTGGACGTCGAGGGCGGACTCCGCCCGGCCTCGCACAGACGGCCCTTTATTTCCTAAAATCCGTCACGACGCAGCGTCTTCCGCCAGTCCTCGGCTGTCAAACGCCAGCGGGAACCACTCGCGAGGGCCCCGTGCAGAAGCCGCCACTGCCTCGCGTTCCACGGGCTGGGACAGGAGGCCAGAGAGCGGAAGGGGCTCCCACTGCCACTGCCCCTTCCGCTCCTCCTGCTGCTGGCGCCCGGCGTGACAGAGACGCCACCACAGCCGCCGAGGCCCCAGGGACCTCCCGCTGCACTCACCCCTCACTGCGGCACGGTCCACACCTCCGCCCGACTGGCCCCAGACCCGAAGGCAGAGGCAGATGTGCCGCTTCCATCCTGGGTCAGCCTTTCGGGGACAGCGGCCAAAACCGTCCCCCACACCTGGCTTTACAGACTCAGATAAAGCTGACGTTCAGGGAGGGGCCACAGCAGGCTTCGAATCGAGGACCTGGACCGTTTAAAGTCGAGACACCAGTTTCATGCCCGAGTCCCTTGGAGTGGCCGCCGGTTCCCGGCCCCACGATGGACGGGCCAGAGCCTCGGGCACCGGAGCCAAACGCGTCGGCGCAGACTTCACCGACTGGTGTGCCCTGTGAACAAGCACATTCGCTGGCCGGGAACACGGACCCTCAGAGTCGGGCGGAGCCCTGGGACGAACAGGAGGCCCCGTGCCCCTGCGTGGGTGACGGCGGCCTCACAGGACTGCGTCTCCACAGCAAACTCCGTGAAAGTTGTGCTCAACCAGGGCAGCTTAAAACTCACTCGCGTACTTCACAGAGATTTCGCAGTAAGAAAACCATGCTAATTCCATCAGGGAGAAAGTTGCTTGTACACGGAAGAGAAAAGGAATCTGAAATAATGCTGACCTCACATAGCTGTTGCTGTGGGAACGCTGAGGACGCACGGAGCCTACTCCGGAGTCTGAGGAGGGCGGGGAGACGCAGCATCGCGGAGCCAGGCCGCCCCTCGGCCGGCGCCCGCCCGGCCGCTCTTCAGCAGCTGTGGCCCCAAAAACGGAAGTGTCCTGAGCCCCACAGCCGGTCAGTCATAGAACCACTGACGAGCGAGGTGCACACCTGAGAGAAAGCAAAGCTCACAGCGTGAGGGCGCCAGGTCTGCAGCACCTGCCCTGCCCTGGCAGAGCGCACCGTCTGACGGAGGCGCACCTGGCCGCCGGACGCGCATCTGTCCAGGAACACACACCTGGCAAGTGGGGCAGGGCCAGCGGGAGGCTCCGTAACCAGCCAAGGCCGGGGCTGCTCGAGGGTCCTGCCAGGCCTCACGGAGGTGGGGGCATCAGCCAGCCAGACGGGGAACCCAGAACCCCCAGCCCAGCAGGCAGATGCGAGGCCCCAAGCGCAGCCAGCATCGATTGGGGTCCCAGGGCTGCTCATTCGGGGTCCGGCAGGTGGGGGAGTGGCCTGGGGCCCGGTGCAGACAGGGCCCGGCCGGGCGGAAGGCTCCGGCGGAGGCCGGCGCGCCTACCTGGGGCTGCACTTCCCCGTTTCTCGGCTTCCGCTGGTGGGAAGTCAGTCCGGGGCAATTTCTTTGTTTTATGGGGTGGGGAGAGAAAAGGGAAGAGGTCACCCCTTTTCGCTCATGCTCCCAGGCACCTCCTGCAGACTCTGGTCTTGGTCGGGACCAGGACCAGGCTTGGTCGGAACAGGCTCGAAACGCCCAGCAGCTCAGCCGGTCACGCCGCCCCCTCCTCCGGGAAGCCTGCCGTGCGTTTCCCACGACGGCGCGCACCGTGACGCCGCGGCCAGTGCCTGTCACGCAGGGGCCCCCTCCGTGCCGAACAGGCTCTTGGAGCCGACGGAACCATGACACCTTTTTCACTTTAAACCTACGACACCGAAACCTCACATTTTAAACGCGATACATATTTTTTAAACATCCCACGGTCGGCACTGGAGCTGACCCACCGCTCCCCTGTGACATCTCAGCTCTGAGCCACCAGGGCACCACAGGTGCCACTGCGACATGACACACCCACCCTAGGTCTCCGTCCAGAGTGTGACACCACATGACGCCACACGCGAGGCCGAGAGGT
>NW_006442491.1:40640246-40649648 GCF_000325575.1 Pteropus alecto
GCGGGCAGCCACCTGGTCGCCTGTCCCCTGAACACGAGAAGCCGCCCACCGCGGTGACGGCTGTGTGGGACGCTGGCCCAGCACGAATGGCCTGCACCACCCTGAGGGGACGAAATGGGGTGGGGGGTCGAACCGAGTGTCCGCCGACCGGCACACGCATCTGCTCTGGTGCCAGCCACCCCCGTCCGCCCGACGTGTCTCCAGCTGCCACTGCCATGTCTGCCTGGGCACAGCCCCTGTGCGGTCGACACGCGCGGATGCTGAGTGGACGAGGGCGGGAGGCAGCCAGGACCCAGGCAGACCCTGCCCCGGCGCCTCCTGTCCACGTCATCGGTCCGTCCCAGAACCGATGGGCCCCAGAGGGAGCGCGTCACACTGGCCCTGGGTGCCCCGCAGTAGCCGCTGGGGCCTCTGACCGAGCGGCCTGAGGCAGGGACCTGTGATGGACACAGGAGGCCAAGGCGGGATAGACCAGAAGTGGGTCCCAGCGTCGGGGTGACCGGGACCCACAGGAGTCAACTCAGAGGGCCCCGGGGGGGCAGCTCTTCCTTGCTGGTCAGAGTCCGGGCGTGGGCTCCAGGGGACGGCCAGAGGCTCAGGGCTGCCGTCCCCACCCCCGGCTTCGAGGGAGAGCCACTCCCTGGGGAAGCCCCTCTGCACAGTGCCGGGCTGGGACTCGGTCCAAGGAGCTTTCAGAAATGAAACTCGTGACTCACAAGGGAGAAGCGGGACCTGCCGGCGACGTGGGGACCCCGAGGGGCTGCACGGGGGCGGGGGCTCCGAGGCTGGGACGGCACCGAAGGTGTCTGCTCAGCGGGCAGCCCAAGGGGGGGGCCCTGCTGTATGGGAACTGTGCCCGCGGGGGGCCGCGGGGTCGGCAGCCCAGGAAACGCCTGTGGCCGGTGCAGGGTGCGGGCACCCGCACCAGACAGACCCCTCAGGCTGCTGCCCTGCCTGCTGAGCTCACGGAGAATCCGGGGCACGCGGCAAACCCCTGACCCCTCCGTTCTCCTCTTAAAGTCCAAGTCAATCCCGTGGCTTAACGTTAAAGCTTCAAAGATATCTGGGCCTAACGGGAACTGAGATAAACATACTAGACACTGAGAAACGAGTTCGAGGAAAATCTGAATCACGAAGCTCGCAAAACTTAGCGTGGAGCTGGCGGCCGGGCGGCAGCGATGTGCCAGCGCAGGACCCAAACCGCCGACCCTCTGGACCGCGGCCGGCCGTGTCTCCAAATCCACCAGGAAACGACCTGAAACACTCGTCTCTTCCAAAGTGTCCCTGGCACTGCTCTTGACGGCAGCAAAAAGGAAGAAACGCCCAGGGGCCCGACAATTAAAAGCAGCCGAGAAAACCACGGCACGTTGACATTGACCGAGGTCCGGCTCGGAGGAGCATCGAGCATCATTCTTGTCGATGCCGAGAAGCTCGCCAGAAGAAAACGGGAAGAAATCAGTGCAGAGACCACGTGACCCTGGGATATGCGCTCGGATCCCCTCTGTCCCACCAGATCGAGTTCCTTCGCGACGAGACGAGAAGGAGAAGGTGTGGCCGGGAAAGGCCCGGGCAGGACAGCGCCGCAGACCGAACGTCCCAGAAAGCAACCCCCACCTGCACCTTGCCTGGCTCCTGCAGGGAGCGCCATGGCGGGCGGGGCGCCGGGGGCCCTGTGCTCGACCCCCCCAAACTGTCCCCGGCCTCCAGTCCCAGGACCTACGCGGTGGGGGACCTGTGGGGTGGGGGGGCCCACAGGGTGGCCCGTGTGAGCCACTGTCTGGCCCAGGAGCTCAGGACTGCTGTGGGGAAGGCTCCCTGGGAGGCGGAACACAGATGGCCCCCCAAAGCCCCAGGCCTCCAGGCTGACCTCTAAAGAGCAACGGGGGCTTCCTCAGGGGGCACCAGGGGCACTGGGCGGCCACAGGCACCGCAGGATGTTCCCGCGCCCGCCGCTGGCAGAATTACATCTGCACCCGCCACTTAGGCTGCGATTTGATGCACCAAGTGCCACGTGCTATAAAAGCAGGAAAGAACGTTTTCTAAATTTTAGAGACTGTCTTTCGACAGCTGCCGCCCCTCCTCTCCCGTGTCCCTTACGGGAAGTGTTAAAACACCATTCTGAAAAGGGACCAGGGCCCACGGACCGGACAGGTCCTGGTCTGACCCGGTGGGCCGGCGGGAACACGTGTGCTCGGCAGAGGGGACCCCCGATCTGCTCTGCAGCCACCACGGCACCAGCCCCCCAGGCGCCCCTGCTTGCCCCCACCCAGAAGCACCCTTTCCCTGGGCCCAGCTGCATCTGTCTCCACGGCAAGTGTCACCGTCTGTCTCGGCTCTGTCACCTCCCCTGCCAGGACACAGGCTCCAGCAGCGCGAGGACCTTGCTGGCTGCAGGTGCAGGCTGAGCGCAGGCCTGCTGGACGTGGCCGCTCACACGCTGGTCTGCCATGCCATCGAGGAGCCGGCGGTCGTGAGAGGTGACAGCTGGTGACGGGCTGAGAAGCCTCGATAGACACTGGGATCGAGACGCCATGTGGACGTGTGCCAGGCAGCTACGTCCCGCAGCATCGTCCTGAGAACATGGCCTCGTCGGAAGTGGGGCCTTTCCAGCTGCGGCCAGGTTAAGGCACGGTCATTGCAGTGGCCCCCAACTCGACGTGATCGGCGTCCTTTAAAAGGAGGGAAATTTGGACCACGGGGGAGGGGGCCACGAGAGCAACAGGACAGGCGGGCGACGTGCCCACCGCCAGGGACGCCCAGCGGCCGGGAGCCCGGAGGGACCCCGCCCCGGGGCTTCGGGGGGCATGGCCCTGTCCACACTTGCATTTCGGAATTCCGGCCTCCAGACTGAGAGTAAATCTCTACTGCTCTAAGCCACCAGGTTGTGACACTCTGTGATGACAGCCCCGGGAAACTCACACCAATTGCTGCCAATCAAGACGACAGGAAGGGTGGTTCCTAACCAGGGGCCCCGCCGCCCGTCGGCAGCAGTGTGTGGTGGGGCCCGAGGGGAGGACCACCAGGTCCGTCCACCGTCACCGCAGAAAGCCACATGGCAAAGCCGCTCAACCCAGAATGCAGAATCGGCCCGCGCCTGCGCCCTGGGCCAGAGCACTAGTCCCCCAGCGGCCACCCAGGGCCAGGCAGCACACCGCACAGCCCGCAGAGGCAGCTCTGCAGGGCTGGGCACACCCAGGCCGGTCCGAGGCCCCCATGGGTGGCCCACACACCACAGCCACAGCAAACCAGCTTCTGGCCGATGCGGGGACAAAGCTATCCACCCCGATGTGCTCATCTTAGTGCAGATCAGGGGAAACGCATCGGAGACTCCAAACTCTCGATGTCACAGATGTGCCTGCCCCCTAAGACCAGGGGAAATACATCCAAGTAAAAAGTGAGCTCGCGACGAGTGACATTAAGCAAATACAGGTGGGCACAGGTGAGGTGACGGTCCAGCCTGCCGTGCTTTCAACAAGGGACACCATGTCACGGTCCCTGAGGGACACAGAGGGCAGGAGCGCACCTGGTCTCGACTGAACACCTGACCGACCCTCGGTGGGCACAGATCTGCCAGACCGGCGAGGTGCTGCCACAGCCTGGGGACATTACCTGTCTGCTCTGTCACCAAGGAGCTCGGTTATCCGGCCAGGCAGGAGCCCGGGTGCGGAGCCTCGCCGCCTGCCCCCCACTCGGGGCCCCCGAGCATGCGTCCAGGCATGCCGGAAGGAGCAGAGCAGCAGGGGTGACCGGGAAGCTGGCCGGGAAGGAACAGACGGAAACCTGGACGACGCCCCTCGACACCCCTGACGGGCACTGCCCTGTCCAGTCAAAGTCGGGCGCCACCATCAACCCCGAGGCAGCACCCCGTTTTCACTCCTGTGCGGGCCTCATTCTGCCAGCGATGGAGGGCGGAGCGCGCCCAGCCTGAAGCCCGCCCCGTTCGGCCGGCACGATGCGCGGCCGCTGCCGTGGGCAGTGTGTCTGCCAACGGCTCCTGGGAAGTTCTTCAGGACACTCCGAGGTTGAAGAAAAAGGCTTCACACAAAATACAACACAGCGACGAAACGACAGCCACGTGTTTCTGCCTCGCCTGCCTCATGGAACACACGCCACTTCCCGTTTACGGAGTCGCCCACGCGTAACCGAAAGCAGAAGCAAAAATGGCAGCGTGTCACACACGGGCACGCGTCGACACGTCACGCCGAACACGCGCTTCAGGGAGCGCCACTCACTCCCGACGGGAGCCCGGGCTCCGTCGAAGCAACCAGACCCCTCTGCTTTCCAACAGGAATCAAAACGACAGGCACACTGGACGTGGTTCCGTAGCGTAGCCGTGAGCACATCTGCTTTCCACGCAGAAGGTCCCCGGTTCGCGCCCCAGCAGAGCCACGGTCCATGGCCTGCGGCCACGCCACCCTGAACACGCCCGACGGCTGATCTCGGAAGCTAAGCAGGGTCGGGCCTGGTTCGTACTTGGATGGGAGACCACCTAGGAAGACCAGGTGCTGTAGGCGTAAATAAAAAAAGACGACGGACACACACGCAGTCGGCCAGGCCACACAACAGAGCACCTCCGCGAGGTCCCAAAAGTGCTGGCTCAGGGCGCGGCGAGGACGAGCAAGAGCATCCACGACCCTCAACACCAAGGTCCGCGGGAGAAGCAGCGCCTCCGACTCGCTCCATGCGAGTTCCCGCCATCGGCGGCTTCGGAGGAAGAAGAAAGCGGCTCTGCTGGGACCGGAGGGCGGAGATGGGCAGCAGGCGCCGCTGGCCCGTCCTCCCCAAACCCGTGCCGGGGCCTGGCCTCGTCTGGCTGACGGGCCCCAACCGAGAAGACGCCGAAAGCTCCGGCAAGCCCCAGAGCCAGCCTGTGCGGGGCCCGCGGGGCTGCTGGCCCCACCGCAGGGACGCAGCATGCCCGCCGCCAGCTGGCCGCAGAGGTGCGCCGGAGTCGACGGCTGCCGCCGAGGGAAGCAACTTGCGCCCGCACACTGCCCACACTCAGTGGCACTCGGTGGCCGGCATGGCCCGCAGGAGGCCGCCCAAGGGCAAGGCCATGCTCAGACTGGCTGTGGTCCTGCATGCCTGCGGCCACACCCGCCTCCACCCCGGCCAGGGCCACGTGTGGCCTCCACCCCCTCCCCTCCTTTGTCCCAGATCCCGTGGTGGCCTCGCTCCCCGGGGACTTCGGTGCGCGTGGACTCAAGATCACTTGCTGTCGTCCATAAGAGGCTGAGGCCCAGGCTGACCTGTGTGACCGAGTCAACTTTGAAACAGGGGCTCTCTGTGCAGCCGGCTCCGGGCCCCTCCAAGGTCCAGCGCGGGACCACCCGCGCAGGCTCGGCCACTTCACCCTGCAGAACCTGGACCCCGCGCCCACCTCCCCTCCCGAAGCCGCAGGGTAGCCCGGTGGTCACACGCCAGAGCCCAGGTGGCAGACTCTGCTCGGCTGCCTCCCTCACGCCCCTGTCCCCGCACGGTGATCCACCACCTATCACCCTCGTCCCCACCGGGCTGGGTGCTCCCACTGGGCCTGTGCCAGTGGGCGGCCGGCGAGTGGCCTGTGTGCGTGTTTCTAGGATGCCCAGCACGGCACCTGAGCTCTGTGCCTTCCCGCGGGACGGCTTCAGGGAGTTGGTCGGGGGACTCCCAGGTTGAGTGGCATGGCGCCCGCCCGAGCCCCATGGCCGCGCTGCCCACGCTGTCCGCCTTGCACACACAGCTCGTGGGACCAGAGACCTTAAACCCTCGCATGCGGCCCAGGACACAGATGGGCCTGCCTTCTGCTCCACGAGAAAAGCAGAGTGACACGGGCCTCGTGCACAGCCTGTGTCAGCGAGGAGCAGGGCCCGCTGCTACGTACAGGGGCCTCGCTGCTGCATAGCACTGCAGGGTACAGGGAAGGACAGCGGCGAAGGGGCCAGGGGGACGCGCCTCACAAACAAGAAACGCCCGTGCCCATGCCAGCGGCAGCCCCGTGGGAATTTCACCTGAGCGAGGACGTTGTAACCATTCCCACAGACGGGCGGATCTCTTCAGTGCTAGGGGCGGCTGGGAGTGACAGCTGCCGCCTGCTAGAGCGCGGGGAATAGGGGACGGCACGCCAGATCCGCGTGGACAAGCAGTAATGGTGGCCACTCAGAGCGCCGGCTTCCCAAAGATGGAGTGTGGCCTTAAGTGCGGGCCTCCGGGAGGGGCTGTGCGTGCCGGGACGCAAGCTTGGGAGGCAGAATTTCAAAGTGCATTTCTCACGCCCGCCCCTCCGCCAATCGACCCCCAAAGATACCTGGCCCGAGGTCCTGCCCGTGCGCTGGCTATCCACTTCCTGCAGAGCAGAAGCCAGGACAGAACCTGCTCCAAGGGCTGGACAGCAGCGTCCAACACCGGGCAGGGTGAGGACACCCGTTCCCTCTGGCCGCCTCGGACACTCAGGCACCTGTCCACCCAGCGGTCTGCACTCCTCCCTTGGAGTTCCTGGGCCCGCTTCTCATTAGCACTTGTCACCCGGACTAGGTCATGTTAGTGGCTCCTGTGTGCCCCTGTCCCGACAGACCACCAGCCCGTCTGCAGAAATTCGGTCCTCAGTCTGGCCTGAAGGCAGGTCCAGCACTGTCATTCATAAGAAAGCCTGGGAATGTCTCTAACGTGACTCAAAAAGACACATCCGTCAAAACACGAAAGCTCTGTAAGCTAACATTGCTACTTAACTTTGCATTCTAAAATACCCAAGGTTAGCGATTTTTAAAAATCCAAATAATGATGTTTAAAAATACTTAGTAATGTTTAAATCTAAATAAGAGTTAATGGCCCCGTCGACAGATATTGAACAGAAAACGAGGTCTTTGCCCTGCCCCGGCTTATCTCTTATTCTTCAGTTGAACAACTTTTTAGTTTGTTCAAAAAAAATTCTCTTTTCTGCAACTCTTCTACCTACGAACACTAGCACAGGTCTATTCTCCCACGAGCAAGCCACACGAGGCCTGACTGTGCACGCGGGAGGTGTGCCAGCATCTCAGCTAGAACGGCAGGAAAGGGGGCAAAGACTCTGGTGACCGGCAGCCTAAGACCTCGGCCACACTGGCCGGAGCACAGCCCCAGCATGAGCAGAGGGCACAGGAACCGGGATCGAGACAAGACGACCGTAGTTCGAGGACTTCGTCACGTCTGCGGCCTCAGCAGAGGTTCCCCGCCAGGGCATCTGCTCAGCAGACGGGCCACCTGCAGCAGGAAGAACCTCTTCTTGGGGGTTGAGGGGGCGGATCACAGGGGAGGTCTCGACAGCCTGCTGACATTCGGGTAAAATTTGAAGGAAAAGCCCGCGTTTCTCTGAGCACGTGAGTTGGGCAGGAACGTAAGTCCCCAGAACGGGGGTCCGCTGCGGCAGGTGCTGTGGCACCAGGTGTGGGCGCGAGAGGGGCCGTGCCTTCTAGAAGTCTCCTGTCGCTTTAGCACAGCGGCCAAGAGGGCAGCGGAGCACAAAGCACCAGCGCGGCGGGGGTGAGCGCCCGCTCGGTGGCGGGTGGCACCTTCTGAACGGCTTGCGCGAAGTGGGTCTCCGAGGCCGCGGGGCCGGTCTCAGACCTCGGGATGAGGAGAGCGCGGGGGACCCGCCCGGCTGTCCCAGAAACACAGGCCGCAGGGACAGACTGGCCCAATTTCCCTTAATTTGAAACACCCCACACAAGGACAGTGTGAGAAAGCTGACTCTGTTAAAATTTAATTCAGTTTAATATGTTTGTAAATAATGCATCATCCAGCAATAAAAGGGTGTCAGAATCCAGGGCACTCCCGGCCGGTCAGCAGGGAGCAGCTCCACCCTTCCATGGTGTTTTCACGGCATGAACCGAAGACCGCGGGTGTCTGCCGGGGGCTGGGGTCACCCTGACCTGGGTAACTGAGTGGGCACTGTGCCCTGCAGGCCGTAGGCAGCGGCCCTGACCATCAGAAGGTGGTGTGGACTGAGGTCCGAGCACAGGGACAACTTCTTTCAAACACAGACCGGCTCACCCTGAACAGGAAGTAGTCCATCTCATCGACACAAAATTCTTACATCCAGGATGTCGGTGAGTGGCTGAACCCAGCACTGTCCTGGTACTGGCATCCAGGAAAGGCTGAACTCTGGGTTTCCAAATGGCCCATGGCGAGCTCAGGTCTCCACTTCCCGAGAAGAGTCCCCACAATAAGCCCCATCTTCTTGCCTTCAGTAGAGGATGTGAGAATAATTGCTAGCTTTTCGGGAGACACCATGTTTAAGTTCCTGCTTAAAATCTTCGGTAACTTCTGCCTAAGTCCACCTATCTGAAATAATAAGGCGTCCCAAAATTTCAGTTCAAAATATCTAAAACTATCATAGGATTCTACTTTGAAAAAACACAACTGTTTACTTCATTGTTCATGTAAAAAAAAAAAGCCACCTTTCCATAAATTTCATTTTGATGAACAAACTACATGCTACTCTCAGAGTGGAACTATCACTTTGCACAAGCAGCTTGCGAGCCAGCAACAGTGAATCCACAAGTCTGTTACCCAAACGGGAAGTTACCTTCGAGAATAAATCCAATATGAGAGATTCTACAGCAGATGCGATTAAAATGCACCCGAGGACTCTGTGCACAGGTGTCTGCGCCCAGCCTTTGCTAAACGCGCTGCCTAATTAGCATTTCTTTAAACAATGCTGGTAACAAGCTTGCCCCTGTAATCCACGACAAACGCATCGCCGAGATTGTAGCACTGAAAGCATGAGGAAAACCGCTGAGAACCTCAGTCAAACTTTCTTTTGTTTATATTTCCTCGGTGTCAGAAAATACCTGTTTTTCGCCCCTTTTGGTTTCTACCCAGGCTCCTTGGTCCAGCCCTTTTGTGCGGTGGTCCGTTATACCTACAATTAATGAATTTGTTAGTGGGGCTGGGGAAACCCCAACTAGCCAGAGCCCTCCTCCTGGCGCAGAAAATTCCCCATTTGCCATCGGGATTGAGTTGTCAGATGCTGACTCGTGCTACCCTGTGAAACTGACATGTCTATTTACAGAGAAACAAAGACACGGCTCGCCGCGGACCCCGCTCCCTCTGCGCGCCCCGTCCGCTCTGCGCGCCCCGCGCTGCTCTGCGCGCCGCGTCCCCTCCGCGCTCCTCCAGCCGCCGGGCCCCGAGGTCCCTGCGCCCGGATTCTGCCAGTAATTAAATTAGAGACGAGGCCGGTGCCCGGCTTCAGGGGGAGACAATGACCCTTGAGGCCGGTCAGGGCGCGGGGATCCGCCCGCACCCACCTCCCGCAGTTCCGACTCTTGGCAAACTCGGCGCGGGCGGGTCTGGGTGCGGCTTGGAGGCGCGGGCGGGGGGTGCGCGGAGCGGCACGGGTGGGGGGCGCCAGGACGCCCCCGGGCTGCCTCCTGGGGCCGGGCG
>NW_006442491.1:40650864-40651174 GCF_000325575.1 Pteropus alecto
ATCGTGCGACGAGAGAGCGCTCCCACGGCCGCGCAAGGGCGCGGGCGGAGCGGGGCCTGGGCACCGCGTCCCCGCGCTGTCGGGGGGCCTCGGTGCTCCCGCGGAGGGGCGCACCTCGGGGCGCGGGCCACGTAGCAGTGCCTGCCACTAGGACTGGTGTTTGGCCAACTTAGGACCAGCGGCGACGGCGCGCGGTTGTCCTTCCCGCCGCTTCGTCCGCCGGATGGGGTTGCGGAGCCCCGCACCCTCCGCAAGCGACCTCGAATCGCCCCTCATTCCGCCCCCGACACCGTCCTCGAGCCCTCGGGCG